>NC_052356.1:8472312-8563389 GCF_009727055.1 Benincasa hispida | reverse complement strand
TTTCGGTGACAATTATTCGACGCATCAGTCAGGAATTAAAGCCATCCCATCTGTACAACCATGAGAGAGAAGCCGCCTTTCACCATGGATGCTCTATAAATACCAAGGGCATTCTTCAGAGAAGGGGTTGAGCAGTTAGAGATTTCATACTTCAATTCGCACGCTTTTGTTCATAGTTTTCTTTCATTTTAAGGCGAACGCGAGGGAGGAAGTTGTGCCGGCAGATCGTTCCGGTAAGCTTGAGAGAACGCCAGAAGCTTCAAGAACAAAGTGAGGGCCGACGCCTGCGAAAGCGGGAATATCTTTAGAACAGAATAAAGATTTCAGTATAAAAGCCTCGATCAGCAAGGAATTGCTACCAGGCTCTCTACTTTTAACTTTCATTGTCATTTTGTACTCAACTCATTTATAAAAATGGAATTTCCTTCTCTATATCTGTTCACTCTCTGTTATTCACGCATGAGTAGCTAAATCAACTGAATGGGTTGAGAAGCATTTAGCTAACACTACTAGGAAATCTTCATTCTTTGCGATTATCTTGTATTATGTATGCTTCATTCGTCCATTAGAGATACTCGGGAGGGTAGTCTAAGGACAGGATCTAGACTTGGGAAGGTCAGGTTAGAATCTACGCTCGGAAGGGTTAGATTAGAACACATAATACAAGAGATAGGCGCTTAGGAATGAGCACTATTTGTTATTAATGCATCGCATGCATCCTAGAGATAGAATACGATTGTATGCGGTCACCTTGCTTTCATACATTTTGCATCATCGCATAGAACAAGAGTAGAGACTTAGGAATAAGCTCTATGGATACTTTTGCATTCAACACATGCGTCCTAGACTTAGGAGCATTGCATTTACATTGAGAAATGACTTGCTGTGTATGGTTGTAACATGATCGCGTAGTCTGACGCATTCCCAAGTAACGCTAGCTAAAGATTTTCTTAACCCGTTCATCGTATACTCATTGCATCTATTACACAACTGCCTTTTCTCAAATCCGCCGCATTTGTTTATTTTCTCATTAATGCAATTAACAACAAACCAACAATTTATTTACTCGATTACCGCAAGGTTTTCATAAAAATTACCAACGCAATCTGTTTTCACAAGTCCCTGTGTTCGACCCTATACTTACCAGGAAACTCAGAGGAATTTACACCTGGATTCCGCTGGGGAAACTTGAGTACACAACGCAATTTCATCAACGCATATCATCTACGTTTCTACTTCATAAAATCAAGCATCAACCCTTCATAGGTTGTTTGTAATAACGGCTAGGTCAAATGTCTATTTTACCCCCGAGATTACCACTTGTTCCTTAAGTCCCATTGATCTTCTAATAAACAATTGATTTCTGATCCAATCAATAAATCAAGTCCCTCTCAGGCCAATGAGAGGATGAGGCCCCTTGTTCAAGACCCGGAGTCAGCACTTTAGGGAATAACCTCTCTACTATCCCTAAAAGCGGATAGGAGTGAATTTCTTCTTCCACCCTATGTCCCCGGCTATCTACCCAATATTACCCCTAAAATGGAGGTTTATTGAGCCGACACTGTTAAGCCAACCCTCATCTATGCAAATCTAAGGATAATCCCGAATAAACAGGAGTTCATAGTTAGCTCAAGATTAAGGTTGTTGGGTTTTATGTCGTAAAAACTCGCAGTTTGTAAAATGATAAACATTTTCTATTATCAATATACTTGTTATTGATCTCATAAATTATATGAAAGTCTAAGTCCAATAAACTAAGACCCATGACTATTGTATGAGTACTTGAACTTTATGTGGAGACATAAGAGTGGATCGGGTTCGAGTAAATAGTCAAAATGATCTATGGTACATGAATGAGATTGGGGTTACCTTATTTGTAATACCATTGGATGCGGCCTCTCTGTAATTATTACAAAGAGTTGTAAAGTGTTACATACACTGTGATCCTAATTCGTACATGTTATGAAATGAGGAGTGGGGGCGTCCTATGCAATGAGTTTGCATAAGATCAACAAAGAAATAAGTTACTCTTACTTTATAATGTTGTTTACTGTTTAAGGCTGACTATTTCACCTAGATGATCTAGGTAACTCGATCTTAATTCTAGAGCTAATTAAGAAACTTCTTTTTATTCGGGATTTGTCCTTAGATTTGCATAGTTGAGGGTTGGCTCAACGTGCCGGCTCAATGAATCTCCTATTTTAGGGGTAAGATCGGATAGATAGCTGGGGACATAGGGTGCAAGACGGAGTTCACACATGCCCGATTTAGGGATAGGAGAAAGGTTGTTCTCTCAAGTACTGAATCAGGTATTGAACAAGGGGCTCATCCTCTCACAGGGCTTGAAAGAGTTTGGTTTGGTGATTGGATCACAAACCAGTTGTTCTTAGAGGATCATAGAGACTTGAGGAATAAGATGTAACCTCGGGGGTAAAACAGATAATTTGACCCAGCCATTAGTACGAACAACCTGTGAAGGGTCGACTTGTTGATTATGGTTATCAGTGGACATAATATATTTACAGTGAGGGGAGTGCAACTATGGGCTTTAGTGGAGTGACCCATTAGTTAACGAATGGAGATTAATTTGGTCTAATGAGTTTAGCCAATTAATCTCGGATCGTTGGAGTCCATGATCTATAGGTCCGCGAGGTCCCCTACTAAGCTCGTAATGGACTAGCACTGAAAGCGTGATAAGTTTATTTGAAACGTTCAAACTAAAATTATGGGAATTAGTAATTATATGAAGATATAATAAATTATATGTTTAATTTTAGAATTAAACGGAATAGGAGAATATATATATATTTAAATATAATTTAAATATATAAAGATGGATATGTGTTAAAATTAATTTAATATTTGATATTAAATTAATTAAGTTTTATTTAATAATTAATTTATAAAATTAATTAAATTTTCAGTTTTAAAATCAAAATAGATTTTTTAAATCAAAATTTTGATTTTGAGATAAAAATGAAAAAGGAAAAGATAACAAAAACACAAAATGGAAAAATGGATTTTTCCATTATCCATCTTTGAAATAGCTCACACATGAAGCAACTTCTTGCCTTTGTCTTCTCCAAGCATGAACTGCAAATCATGCAGCTCTTCTCTTTGCATGTTGATCTGCAATATAATGAAGAGATTGGAGTGAAAATCGGGCATGCAATCTACAGAATTTTGAGAGAAAATTTGGTTTTAAGAATGGTTCTTCAACAAGGTTGCTGTAGTGAGCTTTTCTTCTTCATCCCTTGATTCAAGCTTGTTTTGAGTCCCACAACTCAATCTAGAGCACCAAGAGAATAGTGGAGAAGATCTTGAGGTGGTCTACAACAAGATATGGAGAAGATTGCAGCTGGAGAGGAAGCTTTGAAGAAGTTCTACAAAAGGTATGTCTTCCATTTTTTCTGCAGAAGCATGCTTTATATTATGTCAAAATTAGTGAATTTGAGTGCTTAGATGATCCTTGTTCTTCCGCTACTGTTGATACAATCTTACAAAGGTCAAGTTACCTAGCCATCACTTTGAAATAGTCAGTCTTAAATAGTAAACAACGTTATAAAGTAAGAGTGACTGATTCGTGGTTTGATCTTGTACAAACCCATTTGCTCAGGATGCCCCCACTTCTTATGTCATAACATGTACGAATTAGGATCACTTCATTTGTAGCACTTTACAACTCTATGTAACAACTATAGAGTAGGCCGCATCCAATAGTGTTACCAAAATAAGGCACCCAATCTTATTCATATACTATAGATCATCTTGACTATTTACTCGAACCTGATCCACTTTTATATCTCCACATAAAGTTAAAGTACTCATGTAATAGTCATGGGTCTTTTAGATTTATTGGATTTCTAATAAGCAATACATATATTCAATAACAACTTATTGATTTTTTAGAATAACCACGAGTTTTAGGACATAAAACCCAATACTTGGTCAAAGTTTGACTTTGAAAGTCCAAAGTCAACAAATTTGACTTTTTGACTTTCAAAGTCAAAAGTCAACCTATTGACTTTCTTTGCAATTTTGACTTAGTCAACAAATTTGACTTTTACTGAAATTTTAATCAATTCCATTTAATTTCAAAATTAATTATAATAATTAATTTTAAGATTAAATTAATGTTAAATAATTAATTAAACAATTTAATTAATTTAATTTAATATTAAATCCAATAATAATCCCAATGAATATGAATCCCTATGCATAATCTTGATATTTAAATCTTATTTAAATATTTTCTATTTTATCTCTATTTATATTTAATTCACAATTAAATATTAAGTTAAATATATCGTATGTATTTACCATTTTGCTTCAAAAACCAAATCTGAACACTTCAAATTCGTTCGTCATACTGTTTTAAGGTTTTGCCCGATATGATCTAGTAAGGGGACCTCATGAACCTACATATCATAGGTTCCAACGATTCGTGATTAACCGACTAAACTCTTTGACCTAATTAACTACCATTTGTTAACTACCAGGTCACTCCACTAAAGCACAGTAGTTGCACTCCTCTCACTGTAGATATATTATGTCTACTCGATATAACTATGATTAGTAAGTTAACCCTTTCACGGGTTGTTCGTAGTAAAGGTTGGGTCAAAAGTTGTTTTACCATCGAGATTACATTTTACTCCTTAAGTCCACTAATCCTCTAATGAACAATTGGTTTGTGATCCAATCTATAGATCATTTTGGCTATTTACTGAACTTGATCCACTCTTATGTCTCCAAATAAAGTTCATGTACTCCAATAATAGCCATAGATCTTTAGTTTATCGGATTTAGATTTTACAAGTGCAATTCACATATTCAACAACAATTTTATTGAATAAGCATCAATAACATCTTTATTGATAACATAATATGTTTAACATTAAAAACTGCGAGTTTTCGGACATACAACCCAACATCCAAGTGGGTTATATTTTGGTGGATTTTGTGAGAGCTCAAATGTGAAGATGAAGATTGGATGATTCTAGGGTTTGGTCTTTTATTTTTCTTTTCCTTTTAGTTTTGGTCTCGAGTAGTGAACTTTTTAAATAGGCTACCTAGTTTTAGATTGAGAAAGATTAGATGAGTTGCTTATCTTTTTTCTTTAAAAGAAGGTAAACATAAAAATAGATACGTCAAATGGCGAGTCAGATATGTATTTAGGAACTATATGGAAGTATCGATATCTGATATATGTCTGATATAAATTCTTTGCCTCACATGAAGTATTTGTGCTTCATAGGTCATAAATTTGCTAATTGTCGTACAATTGAGTTCATAAAGTGGTCCTATTTTGAACAACTATCTTATTCGACCACCTTACCACCAAAGTAGACCCACAAAACCAAGAAACTTATCGAAAACATTTAATATTGTGGTTGGCATCCTTCGATAACCCTTCTCCTCTTAGGATTCCACTCACTCACCTTCAAAAGTTATTGAACTATGTAATCTCCTCCAATTCTCTTACCTTTATGATTACCTCAAGCAATTTTTGGCTCTTGATTCTGCATGTTGCAATCATATGACCTTTGAAATTTTACTTTTGGCATCCTCAATTCTTACTCCATCATTTCTCTCAATTCATGTTGCTAATGAAAATTGTATGTCTATTGGTACTGTCAACACACCCATATTAACTCTTTCAAATACCTACCATGCCCTAACTTGAATTTCAATCATGCTTTTGTTGATATTGACCAAAATATGCTACTTTTATGTTTATGTTTTAGCTAGTTTTTGGTTTAACTTTGGTATTTTTATGACTTTATTTCCTTATATTTTAGGATTTAAGCAATTGGAGCTAAATGAAGTTTTTATGAATTTACATCAAGAAAATTGAAGAACCCAAGTGAAAAGCACTAAAAAATTGCTTTCTCAGGCTTAGAATTTCATTAGTTTTATTGCTTAATTGTGTTTGTTGATGTTTTATTGTTTTAATTTGTAAGAATAGACCATTTGGACCAAAACAAGCTAATTGAAAGTTAAAATGATGAAAATATCATTAAGAAAGGTCAAAGATTGACCTAGGGCAAGATAGATGTGAAAATAGGTGAAAAAAGGTCAAAAAAAAAAAAAAAAGGGCTTAAAAATGTCTGGACAGTGCGTTGTATCGCTATATGGCGTTGTTTATAGCGATGCGACCCGAGAGGCCACCAACACCTAAAATGTGCACTATTTACCCTTGATTTAGGATAGTTTTCATATGATTTTGTTAGATTTGATGTCGTTTGTTAGTGACTTCCAAGGTGTTTGAGATTGAAATCCAATGTCAAAATGAGCTAAAAGGATCTAAACATGCTTAGGAAGGTCAAAATCGAGCCAAACATCAAAAGAAGGGAAGAAAAAAAGGAGAAAAAGCATGGTGTTGCCTCGACGTCAAGACTCGAGAGCATCATTTGGAGGATAATGTGGCACTGCGGCAGATAGAAAAAGAAAGCGTACAAATGTAACGCAATGCCACAGGGTAGGTAGTAAATTAAGGAAAATTAGTCCATTTTGGAAATCTCATATCTTTAAGTTTTAGGATTTTGCTTAGTCGAAATCATTCAACACACCACGAATTAGAGAACATTAGAGCGTGTTTTAGCTAGAAAATAAGAGTATAGAGAGGGAGGTTTGTTTAGAGGTTGTTCTAGATTTTGGGGTGCAAATCAACGTCTTTCTGGTGTGCCCATTTATGAGTTTCACCACAATTATAAGTATTGTTGTGATGTATAAGAGTATGTTTTTAACAAATATGAGTGGCTAGAAGCTTTAGTTCTAAGGTATTGATGAATTTCTTTATAGATTTAAGTTAATTGCATAAGTATTTTCTATGGATGTTGCAAATATGATTGTTTTTCAGTATTATTGTGCTTATTATATCGATTGATTATAGATGTATGTTGGGTTAGATATTCAATTGGAAAGATTGCATGTTTAACCGAACCTATACTATTGGGTAATTAGCTAATCTATCAAGTGAATAGTTAGAGTTTAATAAAAGTTTATCATGATTATTTTTAATGTCATGCTTCTTAATTTGGTTTCAATAAATCAGTAATCAATTATGTTTACATGAGAACAGATTGTTATTGAAAGATAATAATCCAATAATAGTTTCTATACTTAAACATATCCTTGACACAATAATCCTTAAGAATATTTACATGACTTATGAAGTAATTAAGGAAATCAACACCTTTGAACATCTTTGTCTTTTGAATTCCAATCATTGTCTTTAAATTTGTTTTATTTACTTTCAAAATTAAAAACCATAATTTCAAGACTCATCCTTAGATAAAACCAACACGATTCTTAAATAGCTAAACATAATCTCGGCATTTGATCTCTAGAGAATGATACTTGGTCTTTTGATCATTTTACTGTATTATAACTTGATACTATAGGATAAAAGCCCTGGCACAGTAAAAATAGCATGACCTTTTCTCGAAATTAATTTAGAAAACGTGAAATACCAGTATACTGGAGAACAAGACAGATATCACAGAGATTTAACAAAAAAAAAAAAAAAAAAACTACTGTAGAATTCCTAGGTTAAGCATGCATTGTAAAATTAGGAAATCAATTCTACAATCCTATAAAGAAAAGGAAACAAATACTCACTTTCGTTTGATGACTCAGACGAAATGGCCAATTCTCCTTTGGAATTGTAATTAAGAACACCACCAATGGGCTACCTTTCTATTCTCTAAGATTTTTGGTATTGGTTTGTGGGAACCAAATATTATGGAAAAAAAAAGGAGGAGAATTTTGAGAGAGATCAATCTTTCCATAGAATGTTTCTATATCTTCTCTCATTCTGCATTACTTTTGCAGGTCTTTAATCAAAGAAGAGAGAGATGAAACGTGGGAGCTATCCCATGTTTCAGATAACTCCCCTACGTAGGAGTTATTTGATTTAATAAAAATCAACTAATTTAATTTCATTAATTAATTAATAATAATTAATTTTAATGATTTCATTTCAACCATATTTAAATGAAATATCTTTCATATAACCTAGATTTTTAATTCAATTAATTAAATTAAATTAAATAATTATCAAATTAATATCAAATATTTAATTTACATTTGAATCACATTCAATTGTATTTCTCTCATAACCTATAGTTTTAATGTGCATCTAATACGCATTAATTTTAACCTATAGTTTTAATATGAATCTAATTCATATAAAATTAATATTTGAACTTCTTCAAATATTTAATTCTCCCATAATATTAACTTTGAATTATATCCAAAATTAAATTTATATTATAAAGTTTAATTAAAATATAAACTTTATATTATAATATATCATTATATATTATACTATTTCCCTAAGTGAATTTGAATATTTAAAACTCAATTCAAGACATGATTACCTCAATTCTCTTTACGAGCTAGGAAGGGGACCTCTTGGACCTACAAACTAAAAGCTCAAACGATATGAGATTAATTGGTTGAACTCATTAACCACATTAACCAATATTTTTTAATTGTGGATACACTCAACTAAAGACTCATAGTTGCACTCTTCTCACTGCAGATATATTTCTCTATTCATGGATGTAGACCAATAACAGCAAGTTAGTTCTTCATGAGTGTTCGAAACATCAGTTGGGTCAAATTACTATTTTAGCCCTAGATTACCTCTATATCCTTAAGTACCAGTGCTCCTCTAGTAAACAACCTGTTTATGGTCCAACCATTAAATAGAAACTCCTCTCGGGCTAGTAAGAGGGTAACGCCTTTTCTTCAAGTCTTGGAGACACCACTTAAGGGAACATTCATCTACTTACCCTAGAGTCGGGAAGGAGTGAAATATATAGACATGAAAAAAGGAAGGAGACGAAATAAGAATGAACTCAAACTCTTGTGTTATTATGTTCCCAGCTCTCCACTCGATCATATCCCAAAAATGGTAGGCTTATTGAATTGGCGAACTGACCACTATCACCCATATAAATCAAAGAACAATCCCTCGTGAACAGGATTTCAGGATAGACTTAAGATTAAGACGAAGTTGCTTAGGTCATCCTATTGAAATAGAAACCTAACTAGTCAATGGAGTTACATCTAGTGGTTACTATTTTGCGGTTTGATCTTATGCAAACTCATTGTATAGGATACCTCCACTCACATGTCACCCACACGAACGCATTGGATCGTTGCGTTTGTATTAAATACAAAGTGGGTCATATCCATAGTGTTACAAGGATATGATACCCAACCTTATCCCTATACTATAGACCCTTTAGGTTGTGTCTTGAACATTGACCCTTTTATGTCTCCATATACAGTTCAAGACTTGTAAGACAACCTAGGATGTTAGTTTATTGGATTTAGGGTTATTAACACAAAACACATACAACATAATCAATAATACTTATTGAAATAACATCGCTAACTCTTTATTGATGATAGTCAATTATTTACATTTACTATCTATGAGTTTTAGGACATAAAACCTAACAGATACATGCACTTGCATTAAACTAAGTTATTGGCATCGAGTTTTTGGTGTAATTTCTGACGATCAAAGTAACAAATTTATTTAATATTCATAGAATTGGATATGTCTTAATCTAGGGTGTATTTTATTTTTTGTTTTTCTTTTGTGAAGGTATTTGGTCTAATCTTCTGCATTTTAATCCAAAAATAGAAAGAATTTTCTCGAAAAATCTTAAGGAAAGCAAAGACAAGGCTAAAAAGATGGTGGAAGAGGCTCATGAGAAGACCATTAAAGAATATTTCTAACCTATTTTGCCTGCAACTCAAACCGGGATAGTCCATGCTCCAATCAATGCAGCTAATTTTGAACTAAAGCTTGGCTTGATCTAGATGGCATAGGTGATAGCTATATTTACTACAAAAATATTTCCTCTGCTATAAGGTTAATATGTGATTTTTACAATTATAAATGCAAGTTATATCACCTATTGCGTCAATCCAAGTACAAATCAATACAATAGCAAGTAGTCTTGGAGTATTCCAAGATTCACTCCTCAGGGACACGTTATAAATCAAGAGTACTAAAGCTATTTCACAAATCTTCCTTCAATGTTGGGTAAAAAATGGTTTACAAATCGTTATTGGTTGAATTTCATGCTACAACTTTATAAATAGTAAAAGTAAATTGTGGTAAAAATGGGAATGCTATAGAACAAAGAAAAGTTAAACTTAATGCAATTAACGAATGAATATTCTTTAAATCACAATATGTTCCTTAAGCGAGAAAACCTACTATACTCATCTCCCGATGCGGTCCAGAACATCAAACTAGTTGAAGATCATATGTTCTAATTCAATGTGTTTACCACTGGTTCTCTATAGCTTCTGAGTGTCTTTATTATCCTTAATAAAAACCAGTGTAATATTTCTACACTTTCAGTTACTTTTAATATTTCCACACGCTTACTTTTTCCAAAGTTTTATGTGTTATTGTTTTACCTCGATTGGCCAGATGGAGAACAAAATTTTTTAAGTTAAAGAAGTTTTAGAGTAAAAAGATGCATAAAGGATTCAAAGAAATATTCAATTAACACTAGTCAATTGCTACAACATAGGGATTCTAGTCAAGCCTTGCACTAGAAAACTAGTTACATAGAATCATGTTGTAATATAAATTACAAAGGAAGGAATAATGGATATGAATTCAACATAAATTAAATGTATAGTTTGTTTTCTCTATGGTGCTACAACTTTAAATCTTGAAAGAAGATTTCTCTTATGATTTTCCAGTTGCTCCTCTTAATGATCTTCTTCTCGACAAGAATTTTTACAGTCTCGATGTTGTAGACTTTAATAGACTGATATGATAGGAAACACTTTGGATCTTTGCATCATTCAATGTTTAGATAACTTTGCAGACCTCTACCATTTCCAGTTAATTTTACTAGTTTTAGATTGATTTGATAGTATGCCAGGATAGTGCAGGTTCAAGGTATGAAGATGCTACACATATTGGTGACTTGACAATTTCATGCACTCCTGCTTCCAAGTTGATGTGACGTGTTCAGATGATAAGCTAACATCTCAAGGTAATGATGACCACTTCGTTGGTTCGGATCATAAAGACCATGTTGCCGCTTCTAATTTTGTTAATGTTATAACATTGATGTTTCTTTTAAGTTTTTTCAATTTGTGGGTGATTTGACTTGTCCAATTGCTTAGTTACTCAAGTGGCGTGTCAAGATAAGATGGGACCACATGTCGGTTCAAAGTATGAAGACATTCCACCATGCTTTTACTTGAGTAGTGCTACAGTATCTTTGTATAGATTCTTACAACATGCTTATAATTAACACCTTGTGTTTCCTTTCTTATATATTTTTTTTATGGAATTTAAATGTTTATTTGTCTCAAACATGTTATGGGACCAATAAAGATTTATAATATAGGAGCATTGAAAGCTTACTTTTGTAAGACATCAACGAGATATTGCCTTTAGAGGATGTCCCATAAATACTTTCATAAGCACATTAGATCCTTCTTTGAAATTTATGAAACGATAAAGATAAATGGTGTTACTAGTAATGCAATTAAACTGAAATTGTTCCCATTTTCTTTGCAGGATCAATCCAAGGATTGGTTAGAGACCATCCCTTCAGATAGCATCAATACATGGGAGGAGCTGACACAACATTTTCTGAACAAATACTTATAGGCAACTAAGTCAACAACCTGATGACCAGTTGTTTGAGGTGTGAGAAAGGTATAAGGATCTCCTTAGGAGGTGCCCAACGCATGAATATCTAGACTGGTTACAAATCCAATTGTTTTATAATAGATTGACCGTTAACACAAAATCCATCTTGGGTGCTGCTGTAAGAGGATCAATTTTTGGCAAAATAGCCTCGGTAACTTATGCTTTTTTGGAGAACATGGTAGCTACACGTTATGACTGGCCTAGTGAATTATCAAAACCGCTAGAGTAGCAAGGATGTATGAAGTCAATGAAGTAAGTTCTCTAAAAGCTCAATTAGCCTCACTCACTAATGCTTTGAGCAAATTGACTGTAGATGGCCAAACCCAATTAAATCCTCCAACCATAATAGCCCGAGCAACAATGGCAGCTGGAATTTCAACCCAACAAACATAGGGCCAAAGTCAATTTAAGACAACAAACTTTGTGGGCAAGAATCAAGAATATCGGGGACGCCCGTAACAACAATAACTAACACATTACAATTCAAGTTTGAGAAATCGTGAAAATTTCTCCTGTGCTAATAATGGAAATGTGTTGCAGGGTTTCATAGGCTTTCATGTTACAAGCTCTTTAAACACTAAGAAGTAGTCTTCTTTAGAAGTAATCATGGTTGAATTAATCAAATTATCGAAGAGCAATACTAGCTTAGTAAAATTTTGTTGAAACATGGCTACAACTATGTAGAGCCTAACAAACACAGTAGCTAGTTATGGCAACGCTACCAATCACATGGTAGCTCAGATGGAACAAATAGTTGTTGCAGTCAATTCCATTCAAGTGAGTAACACTCCTAGTACATCTAGAGGAAGACCTCATGAGCAATGCAATGCAGTGACCTTAAGGAGTGACAAGCCACTGAATGTCGACTGTGAACTTAGTCCTTGAGCCTAAAGAATTGGAAGTAGAAAAGCCAGAGAAGTGTGAAGAGAAGGAAAAGAGGGAAGAAAGAAAGAAGGTGCCTAAAATGACAACTGTATGGAAGACTCCTACCCCTAAAACTCTCCCTACTGGAAAACTTTCTTATCCTCAAAGGTTTCAAAAGAAGAAGTTGGACGCATAATTCTCCAAATTCTAAGATATGTTCAGAAAACGTTACATCAACATATCATTTGCAAAGGCTCTAGAATAGATGCCCAACTGCATGAAGTTTAAGAGGTGCTATCCAAGATGAAGAAACTTGAATAATATGAAACTGTGAATTTGAAAGAAGAGTGTAGTGTCATCCTAGATAATAAGCTACATTAGAAATTGAAAGATTCAGGGAGTTTTACTATTCCCTACACCATTGCCTCTCTTTTTGTTAAGAAAGCTTTATGTGATTTAAGTGCTTCTATTAATCTTATGCCTTTGTTTGTCTATTGGAAACTTGGACTCAAGGAGGTGAAACCCACAATGATTCCACTACAAATGGTTGGTAGATCCTTGGCCTATCCATGAGGTATAATAGACCATGTTTTAGTAAAGGTGGGCCAATTTATCTTTCCTGCAGACTTTGTGGTCCTAGACATGAAGGAGAACTATTAGATCTTTATCATCCTAGGGTAACCATTCTTGGCCACAAGTAGAGCATTGGTTAATGTAAAGGAAGGGTAAGCTAATCTTTAGAGTCAATGAGGATAAGGTAACCTTTGGTATATATCGATCCTTTAAGGGCTCAAACAAAGTACGTACATGTCATAGGATCGAAGATGAAACTTTTTCTAAGCATGAGTTTTAAATGCCGATTAACCAACCTCATATGAATAGGAAAGTAAAATCTATTGGTCTCTTTGATTATGTTGATGTGAAAAAGGACCCCCTTGATTATGTTGATTGTTTGTTTTGTTGGGTTTTATGTCCTAAAACTCACAATTTGTAAAATGATAAACATTTTCTATAATCAATATGCTTATTATTGATTTTATAAATTGTATGAAAGTCTAAATCCAACAAAACTAAGACCCATGACTATTACATGAGTACTTGAACTTTATGTGGAGACATAAGAGTGGATCGGGTTCGAGTAAATAGTCAAAATGATCTATAGTACATGAATAAGGTTGGGTACCTTATTCTGGTAACACTATTGGATGCAACCTACTCTGTAGTTGTTACAAAGAGTTGTAAAGTGCTACATACAATGTGATCCTAATTCGTACATGTTATGACATGAGGAGTGGGGGCATCCTATGCAATGAGTTTGCATAAGATTAGACCAAGAAATAAGCCACTTTTACTTTATAACGTTATTTATTGTATAAGACTGAGTATTTCATCTAGATGACCTAGGTAACTCGATCTTAATCCTGAGCTAACTGTGAACTCCTGTTTATTCAGGATTATCCTTAGATTTGCATAGGTGAGGGTTGACTCAACATGCCGGCTCAATAAGTCGTCCATTTCAGAGGTAAGACCTAATAGATAGCTGAGGACATAGGATGCAAGACGGAGTTCACACCTACCCAATATAGGGATAGGAGAAAGGTTGTTCTTTCTAGTACTAGATCCAAATCTTGAACAAGGAGCCCCACCCTCTCACTAGGCTGAGAGAGTTTGGTTTAGTGATTGGATCACAATCCAGTTGTTCATTAGAGGATCACTGAGAACTTGAGGAATAAGACATAATCTTAGAGGTAAGACAGATATTTGACCCAACCGTTATTACGAATAACCTATGAAGGGTCGACTTACTGATTATGGTTAAATCATGTGGACATAATATTTCTACAGTGAGGGGAGTGCAACTATGGGCTTTAGTGAAGTGACGCATTAGTTAACGAATGAGGATTAATTTGGTCTAATGAGTTAAGCCAATTAATCTCGGATCGTTGGAGCCCATGATCTGTAGGTCCATGAGGTCTCCCTACTAGCTCGTAATAGACTAGCTCTAGAATAGTGTGATAAGTTAATTTGAAGCGTTTAAATTAGAATTAAGGGAATTAGTAATTATATGAGATATAATTACTTGTTTAATTTGAGAATTATACATAATAGGAGAATTTATATTGAAATATAATTTAAATATATAAAGATGGATGTGTGTAAAAATTAATTTAATATTTGATATTAAATTAATTAGTTTTATTTAAAAATTAATTTATGAAACTAATTTTATAAAATTAATTTTTTTTCAGTTTTAAAATCAAAATGGATTTTGAAAAATCAAGTTTTGATTTTGAGATAAAATTGGAAAATTGGAAAAAACAATACACAAATGGAAAAAAGTTTTTTCGTTATCCATCTTCTTCATGCTCACACATTTTTCATTTCCTTTTCTTCATTAACTCCAAGCATGAGCTGTAACTCGCAGCTCTCTTCCTTGCATGATGATCTACAATATATAGAAGAGATTGAAGTGAATTTGAGGCATGCAATCAAGAGAGAATTTTAGAGAAAATTCGTGCTGAAGAAAGTGTTCTTCAACAAAACTGCTGCTGTGAGCAATTCTTCATAATCCCTTGATTCAAGCTTGTTTTGAGTCCAGAACTACGAGCTACCCAACTCTTGGCTTGGTAATGCACTCGGGCATAAATCCATTTTTGTACTAATACAAATGCGCACTATCAAGTATGTTAGCACCTTCTTCACCTGACATGCTCTACTCCATCCCATATACCCTATGTCTCCATCTTCAGGAGAGCTATTGTTGTACATTGAGTCCCTCCGCACTTCACCATAAGGCCAACACTCTCTCCCAAATGCTATTTGCACCAGAAGACGAGACGAGGGACAGGGCTACCAGAGGGCTCATTTCCATACATCTGATATAAGAAAGAGAAGGTACCCTAAAAAAGAGGAGAATTCATGCCGAGAACTTCTTACTGGCAGGGCCATGTACATGCTTCGGGAAGAACCGTAAAATCCCCCTGCAAGACAATTTGGTTTTGACTAATGTATTCCGACACTCAGTCACGACGTCAATCAAGCACGTCATCTTTAACCTTTCGAAAATGGTGCACCAAAAGAATAGTGGAGAAGATATTGAGGTGGTTTGCAACAAGATCCGGAGAAGATTGCAGCTAGAGAATGAGCTTTAAAGAAGTTCTACAAACGTATGTCATGAAACTCACTTATTTTCTGCAAGAGTATGCTTTATATTTTGCCAAAATTAATGAATTAGAGTGCTTAAATGATCCTTGTTGCTTCTGCTGTTGCTGATACATTCCTACAATTGGTATCAGAGCATCATATAAGCATTCACTTTAGTTTAATTTTGGTGTGGTGGGTGTTTTATATGAATTATATGAAACTGATGCACTGATATGGTTTTATGAGTTTTGGCATTTTAATTCTATTTAATTTCTCATTTAAATTTATAATTGGCTTGTTTGATGAGCTTTTATGTGTTAGCAAGAGTCTGTAATTTATTTGGAGTCATTAGAGTTGAAATTAAGATGTAATTGAAGAAATAACTGAAGGATGTCGAGCTGCTGTTCCAGTTTTTCAGCTTCTGCTCAAAATCGTTGTTGAGGTTCAGTTGCTAAGCGATCGTCTAGTTCCAGGCATTACACAATGCTAAGAAAAGCTAGACGATCGTATAGTAATGGGTGCTGGTCGTTGTGATGATGGACGCTAAGCAATTGTGTACCTACGGGAGCTAGACGATGCATTTATATGCTATACGATAACACTACGCAATCGTTTAGTTTTTGCGTGGGATCTAGACGATGCGTTAGAGGTGCTATACGATGGCACGATTGTGTAGCTATAGCGCACGCTAAACGATGGGATGAAATGCTAAGCGATCGTTTAGTTGCAGTGCTAAGCGATGCGTTCAAGTTCTATGCCTGTCTCTTATACACATCTAGATGTGTATAAGAGACAGATGCTATGCGATAGTGCTAAGCGATCGTTTAGTTGCAGTGCTAAGCGATGCGTTCAAGTTCTATGCGATGGAACTAAACGATCGTGTAGTTACGACGCTGAACGACGTAATGATGTTCTATGTGATAAGGCTAAACGATTGTTTAGCTGCGGCGGACACTAAACGATGACATGAAACGCTAGGCAATGGTTTAAGCGATCGTTTAGTTCTACTCGAGAGCTAAACAATTGCTCTATGCGATAGATAGATGACACTAAGTGATCGTGTACCTCTTCTTAACACAAAGCGATGGTGTTAAACGATTGCCTTCAGCGCTACACGATTGGCCTTAGCAAGACTTTGAGGTTGGACCACGATCAGCAGGTTCGACCGGTTTTCTCGAGGTCCAATCCAGTTCAGCCTCAAAGTATTTTTGGCTGGTCCGGTTCAAACTTTGTTGGTCTGGTTCAGACTTATCCAATCTAGTTCAAGATTTTTCGGTTCGATTTGGAGCAGCTCGTGCGGTTCAAAGGCGGTTTTGAAGTTGTTTGTAATAGTTAGGCTTCTGTTTGCTTGTTTATTCCAAAACTAAAACCATATCAGTCTGTGTTTAAATATTTATGCATTCGATGTATGTTATAATTAATTAAATCTTGTATGTGCATACAGTAGGCCATCTAGATTTAAAATCCCACCATAAGAAGCATGTTACATGCATGGAAAGTATGTTATAATCTGTTATAATATACTATATATATGTTAGGGTTTCTTATATTTAATATAAGTGTTATATTAAATATTGAATACCTTTATGTATGTTATGGATGTTTAGCATGTCTAAAGTTTTATAAGTTGTTATGAAATTGGGTTAGACGTTTAAAATCCATAAACAACAGCTGCATGCCCACGTAGGTTGACCACCTGTTTTAATAGTTAAAACTTATAAAACTCAGGTTACAAACTCAACCGGTATATAATCCTTTCTAAGGCTGGGGGTACTTAAGTTGATGGTTTACGAAACACCTCCTACCTGGGGATTATGGCCGAATTATTGAGTAGGTAACCAGTTTTATGAGCATATGTGAGCGATGTGAGGTAATAAAAGGGTTTTCACCTAAACATCGTAGGTTAAAAATCCAATTATAAGAGTTATACTTGGATAAAGCACATAGACTTAGGGTTGTTTTATTAGCTGAAAAGAATCTAAGTATAAATCTACCCAATAGAACAATTCAGTGGTAGTTTAATAACTTCTATATGATAAAGTTATTAGAAAAATTCAGTGGGAGATTAATAATATATACGATATGTTATTTTTAGCTCTCACGTCTCTAAGAGTTCACAATCCAGATTTAAGTGGTACTTCGTGTCACCCTGGGAGTGACCTCCATATGAAAAGTATTTTTTAGCTTAAATCTAGATTGCAGTGAATAAGAGGAAGTTGTTCAAATATAAATCAATTATTCAATATATAGATTTCAACTGCCACGTCTCCACATAGTTTACACCGTGAGAGTCATATGACGCTTTGTGTTACCCTGGGAGTGACCTCCATATGGAAAGTGTTTTGTATGAGTCAATAACAAGGTAAACGGAGAAAGTAGTTCATAGTAAGTGGGTGAAGGATATGTATCAATATATCCTGCCGTCTCCTCCATTAGTTTGAACTGTGAGATTCCTATATTGTGCCTGCTGGTTTATTTTAGGCGGCTCTTGCTAGCCGTTTAACCGCACTGATCCCTACGGAGAGTTGTAAGGTAGGATTCAAAACAACCCAGGCTTTAGTAATATGAATAGGGTCTTATAGTTCCGTCTTAGATATTGTCTTCTATTTCGTAGGTATATTCTTACCGTTCTATAAGAACTGAAAATGGCGGGTCACACTTACAAGAATTACTAATTGTTAGTAAAGATCTTGACAAAAAACGATAACTAAACAACTATAGGAATAAGAGTTATTCCAGAGACAATAGGAATAAGAGCTATTCCAGAGATAGTGTTTGGTCAAAATTTTCTTCTTTAATGAAGGAATATTTGACTACCCCTCGGTAGCACGTATTCTGACTCACCAAAGTATCGTTGCAGATAAATAATGGTTATGGGTACATTATTACTTTTTGCTAAAACTTGATTTTGGATTTAGTTACAATTTGCTAATTAGAATTTGTTTGAATTTTATCAGCATGTCGAATTCTTCTAGAATACAACTTCCGATTTAAATAACAGTAAAATCAAACCAACAAATAAATTGCTAGCGGTTGATTACACCAAAAGAGTTTTATCAGAGGATTGTCCTCTATCTCCCAACTCATCTGAAATTTTGAATTATGTAGATGAGAATGCAGAATTCGAACAACAAGATAAATATGATTTACTTATTATCAAAGCATGTTTAGTGAAAAATGATAAAATCTGGATAATTGATTAAGGCGCCGCTAATCATGTTTGTACTATCCCACAGGAAAAAAGTTCCTGGAGATAGTTGACAGAAGGTGAACAATCTTTAAGGTAGAGACCGAGGAGATTGTTTTAGTTAAAGCAGTGGAAGATATTAAGTTATTTATAGGAGATAAGTACATTTATTTGAAAAATGTATATTATATTCCTTCTATGAAAAGGAATCTAATATCTATCTCTTGTTTGCTAGAACAAAATTATAAAGTTTATTTCGAAAATGATGAAGTGTTCATCAATATAGAATGTAAACAGATTTGCTCTGCAAAATTAGAAAATAACTTGTATATGTTAAAACCAACTAAGGTCAAAGACGTTTTGAACATAAAGATGTTTAAAACTGCTGGGACTCATAAGAAAAGGAAGATTTCTCTAAATGCCTATCTTTGGCACTTGAGACTTGGTCACATAAATCTCAATAGGATTTAGAGATTGGTTAAGAACGATCATCTAAATAAGTTGGAAGATAGTTCATTACCACCATGTGAGTCCTATCTCGAGGGTAAAATGACAAAAAGATCTTTTTTGGGAAAAGGTCTTAGAGCCAAAGAACCCCTAGAGTTGATTCATTCAGACCTTTGTGGGCCTCTAAATGTTAGAACAAGAGGAGGGTATGAATATTTCATCAGTTTTATAGATAATTATTCGAGGTATGGGCATGTTTACCTAATGCACCAAAAGTCTGAAACTTTTGAAAAGTTTAAAGAGTATAAGGCTGAGGTTGAAAACCAATTAGGTAAAAAGATTAAAACACTTTGATCGAATCGAGATGGTGAGTATATGGACATAGAATTTCAGAACTATTTGATAGAACATCGAATTCAGTCTCAACTCACAACCCCTGGCACACTCACCAAAATGGTGTGGCAGAAAAGAGAAACAGAACCATGTTGGACATGGTTCGTTTCATGATGAGTCATGCTCAATTACCCAATTCTTTTTAGGGACATGCACTTGTAACTGGAGTGTATATTTTGAACATAGTTCCCTCGTAAAGTGTTTCTGAAATGCCTTACGAGCTCTAAAGAGGACGTAAAAGAAATTTATGTCACTTTAGGATTTGGGGTTGTCCAATACATGTGTTGGTGTATGATCCTAAAAAGTTGGAACATTGTTCAAAAGTATGCCTATTTATAGGCTACCCAAAAGAATCAAAAGGTGGTTTCTTTTACGATCCTCAAGAAGATAAAGTGTTTGTATCGACAAATGCAACCTTCCTAGAGGAAGACCATGTGAAGAATCATCAACCTCGCAGTAAGCTAGTAATAGATGAAATGTCCAGAGAAACGAAAAATGCTTCAATAAGAGTTGTTGATAGAGCCGGTCCATCAACAAGAGTTGTTGATGAAATTGGGACTTCACATCCTTCTCAAGAGTTAAGAATGCCTCGTCGTAGTGGGAGGGTTGTTGCAATAGCCTGATCAGTACATGAGTTTAACTAAAACTCAGGTCATCATACCAGATGATGGTTTAAAGTATCCATTGTCTTTTAACCAAGTAATGAATGATGTGGACAAAGACCAATGGATAAAAAGTCATGGACCTTGAAATGGAATCTATGTATTTCAATTCTGCCTGGGATCTTGTAGATCAACCTGAAGGGGTAAAACTCATCGGTTGCAAATGAATCTACAAGAGAAAACGAGACCAAGTTGGTAAGGTATAGACCTACAAAGCTAGACTTGTGGCAAAAGGGTTTACCCAAAGAGAGGGGGTAGATTATGAAGAAACCTTTTCTCTAGTTGCCATGATAAAATCAATTAGAATACTCTTCTCCATAGCCACATTTTATGATTATGAAATATGGCAAATGGATGTCAAGATAGATTTTTTGAATGGCTATCTTGAGGAGAGTATATATATGTCTCAACCAGAAGGGTTTATACAGCAGGATCAAGAGCAAAAGGTTTGCAAACTTAATCAATCTATTTATGGATTGAAACAAGCTTCTAGATCCTGGAATATGAGATTTGACACTGCGATCAAATCTTATGACTTTGAATAAAATGTTAACGAACCTAGTGTGTACAAAAAAATCGTTAACAAAACTGTCGTTAAGAGATGGCTAGCTTCGCAATTCCAAATGAAAGATTTGAGAGAAGCACAATATGTTCTTGGAATCCAAATAGTTCGAAATTGCAAGAACAGAACATTAGCATTATCTCAAGCATTTTATATAGACAAGATGTTGTCTAGGTATAAAATGCAAAATTCCAAGAAACATTTTTTTACCTTTTAGACATGGAATTCACCTGTCTAAGGGACAGAGTCCTAAGATACCTCAAGAGGTTGAGGAGATGAATCGAATTCCATATATATCAGCAGTAGGGAGTTTAATGTATGCAATGTTGTGTACTCGTCCTGATATATGCTAAGTCGTTGGAATAGTCAGCAGATTTCAGTCCAATCCTGGATATGATCATTGGACTGCTATTAAGAACATCCTCAAGTATCTTTGGAGAACGAAAAATTATATGCTCGTGTATGGTGCTAAGGATCTGATCCTTACTGGATACACTGATTCTGACTTTCAGACAAGATATTGATTCAAGGAAATCAACTTCAGGGTCAGTATTCACTCTAAACGGAGGAGCAGTTGTGTAAAGAAGTATCAAACAGAGTTGTATTGCTGACTCCACAATGGAAGCTGAGTATGTAGCTACAAGTGAAGCAGCAAAAGAAGCAGTATGGCTCAGAAAATTCTTGATAGATCTGGAAGTAGTTCCTAATATGCACCTACCTGTCACTCTCTATTGTGACAACAGTGAAGCAGTTGCTAATTCAAAGGAACCACGAAACCATAAAAGAGGAAAGCATATCAGCGAAAGTACCATCTCATCGAGGAGATTGTACACAGAGGAGATGTAATCGTCACCCAGATTGCTTCACAAGACAACTTAGCTGATCCATTTACAAATGCCCTCTCGGCTAAAGTGTTCGAGGGTCACCTAGTAGAACTAGGTCTACGAGTTTTGTATTACTAGGGCAAGTGGGAGAATTTATGGGTATTGTAATGCCCTAGTTTATTATATTTGTACATTTTATTCTCTCCATGTAAACTCAACATTGTATATTTGTATATATTGATCCACTGAAGTTTTAGTCCAAGTGGGAGTATTGTTGGGTTTTGTGTCTTAAAACTCGCAGTTTGTAAAATGATAAACATTTTCTATAATCAATATACTTATTATTGGTTTTATAAAATGTATGAAAGTCTAAATCCAATAAACTAAGACCCATGACTATTACATGAGTACTTGAACTTTATGCAGAGACATAAGAGTGGATCGGGTTTGAGTAAATAGTCAAAATGATCTATAGTACATGAATAAGGTTGGGTACTTTATTCTAGTAACACTATTGGATGCGGCCTACTCTGTAGTTGTTACAAAGAGTTGTAAAATGCTACATAATGTTATACTAATTCGTACATGTTATGACATGAGGAGTAGGGGCGCTCTATGCAATGAGTTTGCATAATATCGGACCAAGAAATAAGTCACTCTTACTTTATAACGTTGTTTACTATATAAGACTGACTATTTCACATAGATGACCTAGGTAATTCGATCTTAATCTTGAGTTAACTATGAACTCCTGTTTATTTGAGATTACCCTTAGATTTGCATAGGTGAGGGTTGGCTCAACAGTGCCGGCTCAATAAGCCTCCCATTTCAGGGGTAAGACCTAATAGATAGCTGAGGACATAGGATGCAAGACAGATTTCACACCTACCCAATTTAGGGATAGAAGAATGGTTGTTCTCTCTAGTACTAGATCCAGGTATTGAACAAGGGGCCTCACCCTCTCACTGGGCTGAGAGAGTTTAGTTTAGTGATTGGATCACAAACTAGTTGTTCATTATAGGATCAATAGGAACTTGAGGAATAAGACGTAATCTCAGGGGTAAAACAAATATTTGACCCAGCCGTTATTACGAACAACCTGTGAAGGGCCGACTTGCTGATTATGGTTAAATTATGTGGACATAATATATCTACAGTGAGGGGCGTGCAACTATAGGCTTTAGTGGCTCATTAGTTAACGAATGGGGATTAATTTGGTCTAATGAGTTTAGCCAATTAATCTCGGATCGTTAGAGCTCATGATCTGTAAGTCCGCGAGGTCCCCCTACTAGCTCGTAATGGACTAGCTCTAGAATAGCGTGATAAGTTAATTTGAAACGTTCAAATTAGAATTAAGGGAATTCGTAATTATATGAGATATAATTACTTATTTAATTTGAAAATTTATATTTACAAAGGTATGTCATGAAACTCACTTGTTTTCTGCAAGAGCATGCTTTATATTTTGCCAAAATTAATGAATTAGAATTCTTAAATGCTCATTGTTGCTTTCGCTGTTGCTGATACATTTCTACATGTTTAGTTGGAAAGAATATTACAATATTTGATCTCAGGAAGTGGAGGAAGACTTGGTGACATATCAAAACCACCATGGGATCCGGCGTGAAACGAGAGTCTCGTCTAGTTAAAATACATTAAACTTAGTGCTTCTTGGGAGGCAACCCAAGCTCTATTAATTTTTTGTTTATTTTTATTTTAGTTTTTAATTTTATTTAAAGACAGAGCCATTATTATCATTGTTATTATTTTTTTCAGGAACGTTGCTCAACATAAAATACTCATTTCGCTAGCCTATTTGGTGGACAGAAAAGCACTTGAAAAGTGTTTTCTTTGTGATAGCATTGGAAATGTGCTATCTTCATCTACTTAATTTGGGATTGTTAAGCTACTTAATAGGTTTAAATTGATTGTTTTGTAGGACTTGAGTGTACAAGTGGTCGAATGAAGCATTTGGGACAAAAAGGCATTAAGATGGCCAAGATAAGAGCCAAATTGAACAAATGAAGAAAGAAGGCCAAGAAATTGAAGTTTTCTGCCCAACCGGAGCATCGTAATGCTTGATTTGAGCATTGCGCAATACTATAAGGTAGTAGCTACCCATTCTGTGAAAGAATAGGGTAGCGTTGCGAAGCTACATGTAGTGTTGCAACACTACGATTGAAGGGACGATCGAAGAACAGGGTAGTGTTGCAACACTACTATTTGGAGAGCGCGCAGAAGCATGACAGTGTCGCAATGCTGTCCCTAGCATTGCGACGCTGGACATATTCGATAAATAACCCTTCAGCCCGGCTTGGTTAAACACACTCCAATACACGACTGCCACTCTATTTTTACTCGATTTCTACCTCTCTTTTTGAAGAAACTCTAATTAGAGAGGACCTTTGAGCGGAAGCAGATCTTCCAAACTTCATTGTGAAAGAACTCATATATTTACAGTCATACTAAATAGATTATGCATTAAATCATAAATTACAACATGCTTCTTGAAATAAATACAAAGGTTAGAGAGACAATACCTTTAAAGAACACTTCTTCAAGATAATCCCTCGATCAGTCACGAACGCAACGAGCAAGAACTCGATCTCCCACAGGCAGCAACGAGTAGCAACTCGATCCTCAAACAAACCGGACACAACCACAAGATTACCTTGGTATTCTCGACATGAGAATCAAAGAGTGGTGGGCTTTGATTTATTTTGGTTTGAAGGGAGATTTAGAGTCAAGGAGCAGGCGATCGAGTAAGCGATGACACAGTCGTGTAGTAGATGAAGTTTATCGTATAGACTCGATACTCGATCGTTTATAAACTGTCTCTTATACACATCTAGATGTGTATAAGAGACGTGTAGTAGATGAAGTTTATCGTATAGACTCGATACTCGATTGTTTAGATATCAAGGCTATCGTGTAGCCTCTAGAGCTATCATGTAGTAACCCGATAGTGTATCTGATATCTCGTGTTTCGTTTTTTAATTGAAAAACCAATTTTTCATGTTTATTCCACTTTGTCATAAAATCATACAACTACCCCCTAAAAGTGGTTATTGTAATTTTTTTTAATTATCAAATAATTAATAAATATAAATAAATATGATAACTAACTTATCATATTATATTTATAACTTATAGTTTTAATATTGCATCATATACAATATATAAACCATAGTTCTTTTTCTTTATTTTATGGCATTTAATATAAATCATATTTATATTAAAAATAACTATGAATCTAATTCATAGAAATTATATTTGAATCATATTCAAATATTAGTTCCTTCAATTTAACAATAATGTATCAAATATATTATATCAATTATATCATATATAATTGAATTATATCATATATAATCAAATTTCCTCTTATTAATTTGAACTTTTCAAATTAACCCAAAAACTGATTCTCAACTTGAATCCATTGAGCTACCAAGGTGACCTTATGGACCTATAACTTAAGCTCCAACCGTACGTGAATAACTGACTAAACTCTTTAATCACATTATCCACCGTCCATTAACTGCCAAGCATTCCACTAAAGACCGACAGCTGCACTCTTTGTACTACAAATATATTTCTATGTTCATTGGATATAACCAATCAACAGTACGATGACCCTTCACAAATCGCTCGTAAGTACAGCTGGGCCAAATTACCGTTTTGCCTCTATAGTTACATCTAACTCCTTAAGTACTGCTGATCCCTTTAATGAACAATAGATCATAGTCCCACTATGACTAAACCCCTCTCGGGCCAAGAGAGGGTATGGCGTCACATTGTTCAAGATCCAAAATCAGCCCTTAAGGGAGCAATTTATCTACTTACCTCTACTTTGGGGAATGAGTGGATTCCATCTTGTGTAACTGAGTTCCCAACTCCCCAATCAGACGAATCCCCAAAATGGTGGGCTTGTTGAGTCAGCGGTCTGGCCACTCTTACCCATGCAAATCAAAGGACCGCCCTCATAGGTAGGAGTTCACAACTCATTCAGGATTTAGGTCATATTACCTATGGTCATCCTAGTNCCCATGCAAATCAAAGGACCGCCCTCATAGGTAGGAGTTCACAACTCATTCAGGATTTAGGTCATATTACCTATGGTCATCCTAGTGAAATGAAAGTCTCAATTATGAACGATGTTATATAACGAGACTAAATATTTCGTAGTCCGGTCTTATACAAACTTCTTTGCATAGAATATCCCCGCTTGTATGTCTAAGACACGAGATCAGGATCAGAGCATTTTGTTGCATTTTACAACAATTGTAACACCTACAGAGTAGACCATACTCGTAGTGTCACTAGGATAAGATATCCCTCCTTATCCATATACTACAGACCATTTAGATTATCACTTAAAACACGATCCACTAGATGTTTCCACATACATGTTTAAGTTACAACCATGGATCTGAGTTTATTGGTTTGTGGTTAATGCAACTAAAATATCAAATATTTCATAGACTGGAGTGAATAAAATATCATATATTATAAATCACAAAATGTTTGTTTATAAAAGTGTTCACAAATTACAGGACCCTACGAGATTTAAGGCATCAATCTCAACACTTTTGACCAAAATTCTGAATCTTCTTCCCCTTTTAAGCATTGTATTGAATTAGGAGATGATTTATGGCTAAAGGGTAAAAACTTAGCTTGGATTTTGTAGTTTACTTTCATTCAATTCGTTCTTGAGACTATGTTATGTAATTCTGTGAGACTATTCTGAATTTTATGAGAAATCATCGACTATTCTGAATTTTATGAGAAATTATCTTGTGTTTTTATTCAATTGTCTTGTATGGGATAACCTGACAAATTAGCTAGGCATGTATAATTGATTGCTTTGATTGGCCTTAATTTATAATCGTTAGGTAGTCGTCACCTAGAAGCAAGAGTTAAGTAAGGTGGTGAAGTTAATTTGGGATTCCATTTAATAAACATTACTTTCTAACTTAGATAATTCTTGCTCAAATAATTGGTTAGACGATGGAAATCAATTGTTTGGCTTAGCTTTACCTTAGATCTTAATACCTGTTGATTGATTGATTAGTTGAAGATTCTCGCTTTTCCTTTAATTATCTTGATTTTATGGACTATCGGTTAAGATTCTAAATGAGTAGGTTAAGTTGTAATTTGAATTTCTCACATATCTTTTGAATAGTCTATGATAGAATTGAAAAGGAATGAAATAAACTAGAACTACCCAAGCTAAGTATTTTGTTCAATTGATATTTTTACACATTCTTTCACATTGTGCAATTTGATTTTTTGTGCAATTTTTATTCGCAATTTTCATAAAACCCTCTTGGTTACTTCCTACGAGTTTCAGTTTTTAAGGAATCCAATTCAGCTCTCTATGGTTCGACCTGGAACTTGCCACTTGTACTACTAGTTAGTGTAAGTAGTTTGTTCAGTGCCTATAAATATCATTTATGTAGCATGAATTTACAGGCGACGGTGAATCTAGCGGCTTACCAAATTGGTGCCATTTCTAGAGAGCCAATGAATTTCTTGATTTTTGAGGCTTTTAGTGCTTTCCTTGCTAATGATTCTCTTTTGGTGCATAACTCACACTCCCAAAGGTTCTAGACAGTCGTATTTTGCAGAAATTTCCTGGGAGGAGCAGAGAATTAGGAGAGAGAGGAGACGGCAAGCTGCGTTTGATAGAGATATTCATGTTGAAGACACATCCAGAGAAGAAAGTGTTCTTGAAAATTAAGTAGTGATGGCTGAATGTGAAAAGACTCTTAGGCGTTTGCAACACCAGGTTTCACTCAGCAACCCCTATGCATTGCCTATCCTAAAACAATAGGTAACTTCGAGCTTAAATCTGGGTTAATTCACTTACTTCCTGCATTTTTTGGTCTACAGGGTGCGCACAAGCACTTAAAGGAATTCTATATGGTGTGCGATATGATGAGATCGAATGGGGTGACTTAAGAGCAAATGAATATGAAGGCATTACCCTTTTTGTTGAAGGGAGATGCCAAGGAGTGGCTCTACAACCTTCCACCTGGGAGCATCACATCTTGGGAAGAGTTGTAGAGGCAGTTCTTGGAAAAGATCTTCCCAGCATCTTGAGCTGTTAGTATCAGAAAGGAGATCTACAATATTATGCAGTTTGATGAGGAGACTCTTCACGAGTACTGGGAATGATTAAAAAAGACCTATGCAAAGTTTTCCCACCATCATATCTCAGACCAACTATTGATCCAGTATTTTTATGAGGGGCTGATGCAGACTAACAAGAGTAGCATAGATGCAACTATAGGATGAGCCTTAGTCAATAAAACCCCAACTATGGAAATGAAATTAATAGCTACCATGGCAGCAAATTCTCAACAGTTTGGCACCAGAGCTACAATCAGTGTAAAGTCGGCCAACGAAGTAAGTGAACTTAGAAAAGAAATATCTGACCCAGTTTCTGCTTTTAAAAAGATGGTGAAGACAGAGAATGGACAACCTGCTATTGTTTGCCAAATGTGTCATGGAGCTGGACATATAGCTGACATTTGCCCCAATGCTTTACAAGGAGCAATACCTGAGGTAAATGCTGTTGGAGGCTACAATTTCAATGGGCAAAATAGATAGCGGGACCCATTCAGTCAAACATACAATCTTGAGTAGAGGGATCACCCAAACTTCAAATAGGGTGAACAGAACGAGCAAGCTCAGCCTAATCATGGAGCTTCATCTAGCTCAGGTATGTCCTTGGAATATATTGTAAAAAATCTTACTGAAAACTCTTTTAAATTTTAGTAGGATACAAAGAATACCTTTGATGCTTTGGGGACCCAAATCTCTTAGCTAGCCATTTCGATGAGTAAATTGGAGAGACGGTTCGGAAAACTCCCATCTCAGCTAGAATCGAATCCGAGGGAAAATATAAGTGCAATAATGCTGAGGAGTGGCAAGAAGTTGGAGCCACCTGCTGAGTCAATAAAAGAGTTAGAGTTGGAAGAACCAGGAATCACTTCTTCAAATTCTACAATCACACCACCAGAAAAGAAAGATGGAGTATCCTCTCACCCTTTTCCTTCTTTAAATGCTTATGTACCTAAAGTACCTTTTCCTTCTAGGCTTGCAAGGCCGAAAGAGCCTATGGTAGATGAGGATAAGGAGCTTCTAGAGATGTTCAGAAGGGTGGAGATCAATATTCCTCTCCTTAATTCCATTAAGAAAATCCCAAAATATGCTAAGTTCCTTAAGGAGCTTTGTACGAGGAAGAGGCAAGTGAAAGAAAATGAGAGAATGGTGGTAAGCCAGTCTGTGTCTGCGATCCTTTAGAAAAATTTGTCTGAATAACAAAATGATCTAAGTATTTTTTCTCTCTCTTGTGTGATTGGCAAAAGAAAATTGATAGAGCCATGCTAGATCTTGATGTATCCATAAATGTTATACCATATTCAATATACCAAGAATTGAAATTAAAAGACCTGACTGAAATAGTATGAGTAAGGGTACTTTGTGCCAGATTGATGTGTTTGATTGTCTTGAGTAGGAGATAGTATGGGATGTCTATGACGACAATGAGGATGATTCAAGCGATTTGATTTCTCTTGGAGAGCTTTCCACTTTCTCCATGACAGAACTGGTAAGTATTCCTTCTTATTTTGATAGTGGGTCTTTTGACAAGGTGCTTTCTTCGTTGTGCAGGCACCTAAAGTGGAGTTGAAGGAGCTTCCAGACCATTTGAAGTACGTCTATTTGGGAGAAGCTGAGACTTTGCCTGTAATCATTTTAAAGAACTTGACTGATGAGCAAGAGAAACATTTGGTAGAAGTCTTGCAAAAATACAAGCTGGTCATTGGATGGATGTTGACCAACATAAAAGGTATTAGCCCTGCTGTGTGCAAGAAGATAGAGTTAACCCTTATTGACAACCCAACGACGTTTGAATCCTGTCCTGAAAGAAGAAGTGATGAAAGAGATCTTCAAACTCTTAGATGCAGGTATTATCTTTCCTATTGTTGATAGTGAATGGATTAGTCCCATACATGTAGTGGCTAAGAAAACAGGTGTTACTGTGGTAAAAAATGATGAAGGTAGTTTAATTTCTGTTAGAGTTCAGAATAGGTGGAGGATGTGTATTGATTTTAGGAGATTAAATGTTGTTACTAGGAAGGACCACTTCACCATTCCCTTTATTGATTAGATGCTTAAAAGGTTAGCTGGAAAGCCTTTCTTCTGTTTTCTTGATTTTTTTTGGGTTTCTATCAGATCTCAAATAACTAGGAAGACTAACAAAAGACGACTTTTACATGTCCCTATGGCACATTTGCTCTCAGAAGAATGCCATTTAGGCTATGTAATGCTCATTAACCTTATGCTTAATTTCGAAAAGTGTCATTTCATGGCCTCACATGGCATTGTATTATGACATATTGTTTCTGAGCATGGCATAGAGGTAGATCCTGCTAAGATTGATGTTATTGCTAAGCTCCCTTACCCCACAAATGTGAGGAAGGTTTGTTCGTTTCTTGGGCATGTAAGTTTCCATTGTAGGTTTATCAAAGATTTTAGCAAGATTGCTCAGCTTATGACCTCTCATCTTCATAAGGATGTGACCTTTGATTTTAATGATGAATGTAGGAAAAGCTTTGATGTGCTGAAAAACGCCTTGTCATGTACTCTGGTTATTCAGGCTTCTCATTGGGATCTTCCCTTCAAGATCATGTGCGACGTGAGCGACCATGTTGTAGGAGCAATTTTAGGGCAGAAGGTTGATAAGAAACGTCACATGATCTACTATGCTTCGAAGACCTTCAACCCAGCTTAGTGTAGTTGCACCATGACAGAAAAGGAGTTTTTAGCTGTTATTTTTACTCTTGAGAATTTTCGCTCTTATATTATTAGATATGAAGCAGTTGTTTTTTCTGATAATGTAGCTTTGCGCTATTTGATATTTAAGAAGAAGTCCAAACCTAGATTGTTGAGGTGGGTTCTTCTCCTCCAGGAGTTTAACCTGAGACTTCAAGACAGAAAGGGATATAAGAATGTTGTCGCCGATCACCTAAGCAGGATTGTAGCTGATAGAGGTTGTCTCAGTTCTAATGGAGACTTCCCTGACCATGCATTGATGGAGGCAGACGATATTTCTATGGCTCCCTAGTATGCGGACATCGTGAATTACTTAACCACTGGTGAGTTCCCCTACGGAATGAACAAGCATAGACAAGACAAGATACAAAGTGAGTCAAAGTATTATGTCTGGGAGGAGCCTATTCTTTGGAAATTTTGTGCTGATCAGGTAGTTAGATGGTGTGTCCCTAATGACGAGTTCTTTTATGTTTTAGATTTTTGTCATAAGCATGCATGTGGTGGACACTTAAGTCCCAAGAGAATTGCTAAAAAAAGTTTTAGATTCAGGTTTATATTGGGACACTTTATTTAGGGATGCATACTTTATTTGTAAGACTTATGAACGTTGTCAGAAGTCAGGAGGTTTGTCTTGTAGGAATAAAATGCCATAAGTCCCTATTCTTTTCTATGAGGTATTTTATGTATGGGAATTGGCTTTATGGGACCTCTTCCTTCTTCTTGTGGGTTCCAGTACATTTTATTAGCAGTGGACTATGTTTCCAAATGGGTGGAAGCAAATGCCACTATACTGATGATGCTAAAGTGGTTGCAGGTTTGGCTTCCCTAAGGCAATCATCAACAACTAAGAATCACATTTTTGCAATCGAGTCATTGCTTCCTTATTGAAGAAGTACGATGTACAACATTGTATTGCCATCCCATACCACTTTCAGACTAATGGACAGGCAGAGGTGTCCAATAGAGAAGTGAAGTCTATTTTGGAAAAGGTGGTCAACCCAAGAAGGAAGGATTGGAGCTTTCGATTTGACGACGCTTTGTGGGCTTATAGGACGACATTTAAGACTCTTATTGGGATGTCTCCTTACAGATTGGTCTATTGAAAAGCTTTCCATCTTCTCGTTGAGATCCAACATAAGGTATATAGCAATCAAGAAGTGCAACTAGGATTTAGAGGCAACTGGGGAGGCCAAACTTTTACAGCTCTAGCAGTTGGAAGAGCTCAGATTAGAACCTTTTGAAAATTATCTGATCTACAAGTAAAGAGCGAAAGATCTTCATAACAGGATGATTGCACCCAAAGAGTTTAAGGTAGGGTAAAAGGTACTTCTATACAACTCTCGGTTGAAGTTTATGCTTGGAAAACTCCAATTTAAGTTGCTTGGCCCATTTGGTATTTCTTATGTTTATACTTATGGTGTAGTAGATATCATTAATCTTGAGATAATGAAAGTTTTAAAAGTAAATGGGCATAGGTTGAAGGTCTTCCATGATGGCGAGTCTTTGGATTGCTTTGACATCGCCTACCAATTGGACTCACCGGTTTACATCTGATAATGAGCCGTACGGTTGAGCAACCGACCATAAAAATTTGCGCTTCCTAGAGGCAGCCAGGCTTTAAATTTACTTGCTTTCTTAGATTAGATTTTGATTCAGTAATTTTTCATTTATTGTTGAGGCTAATTCTTTCTATCATTCTTGTTTTGCAAGGATTTTTGGTGGAAAAGAGTTGATCCGAGTCTCCTATATCCTTCCTCCACTCCATTGTTCAGGGAATTATTCTGATCCTTCGTGCCTTATTTTAAGACCTGATTAGGTTAGCAGTTAGACTGGTTCACGGCTTGGTTTGTGCGGTTTAAGACCTGGTTCACTTGTATCGAACCAGATGGCTTATATTAATGTAATAGTTAGCCATTTTATTTTATTTTTTTTAGTGTCCTATCCCTATCCCTATCCATTAATCTTTAGTTTTTAAATATACATGTGATGTATGTTTCATTTCAATATATATGTCATATTGTATGCCATATAAATTTAAAAATCCCACCATAGGTTATACATTTATCATCATGCATAATTTTATATTATAAGTGTTATAATATTAGAATATGCATGATTTAAATTATATAGCATGATCTTGCATCAAATAGTATAATTGTTATATTATATAAATGCATGCAGTCATAACATATACATGCATCATAAATATTATAAGTGTTATAATATAAAGTATGAATGTGTATTTTCTTTAAAGAATTTTATTAATGTCCATTATTACTTTATTATATGTAAATGTTATATATATTAGTAATGAAATTGAGATTGCATGTAGCATGACATTATCTTAGGTTAATTTATAATTGTTATGATTAACTAATGTGTGTCAAGCATGTAATGAATGAATTTTAATTGTTTCATTTATTTATAATCCTTATAATTAAATGAAATTAGAATTAAAATCAATAATAAAGAGTTGTATGCAAACCTTAGGTTATAATCATTTTTATAAATGTTTTAAAATATGATTGAGATAGACCTAAGATCACATTTCTAATGAGATTGAAAATCTTAGTTTAATCTTTTAATTGGTTTAATAGGATTAAATTGATTTCTTAATAAAAGATTATAAATGTAGCAAATATATCTATAAGGGACCTTTTATCTAAGGGGGGTTCTATCTAGGTTGGGGTACTTAAGATGATGGAAATGTTGCACCCCTATCTTGGAACCTTCCTGGAGAGGTGAATTAGATAGATTTGAGACATGCATGCAAGTTTGATTAAGGTTTATTAAAGAGTTTAATAATACTTCAATCAAAATTGTTTAATCATAAAAAACAAGTGTTGTTTTTGAACAAATTAAACTTCCACTTAGTTAAAATCATTAGCTGGATTTTTTCTAAGTTAATTAATCCTAGGTAAAACACTCAGTGGGAGGAAAATGAGGTATATGATTCTTCAGTTTTATGTTACACGTTTCTCCCCGAAAAATTCACACCGTAAAATCTACACTCGGCCTCAGGGCACCATGGGTGTCCCCTTACGAGTGGTATTTGGATAGGTCAATATCAAGGTGAATGGAGAGAATGTTTATAGTAAGTGGGAGCAGGAAGTGTGATAGCACATCCCTCAATCTCTCTCATTAGGCCGAACTAAAGTTTCATGCATCGCCTCGTGGCATCGTGGGTGTCCCCCTAAAGGATGGCAGTTTTACATGATGCTTTATTCAACCTCCAAAAATGGATAGGGTTGCTATCATGTCCCAATTGGTTTTTCTCTACGGTTGGCTCATTGGGGCGGAACTCTTGGACCTAAAATGAGGGGTTACACTTACAAGAATCGTTAAGCTAGTTTAATGTATTCTGGACTGATAATGGTGACTAATAGTGATAGTAACAAGGAGTTGTTATGTCTATTGGTTGAGAATGTCTCATTTCAGTGAAGGGATACTTGATCACCCTATGGTAACTTTTCTCTTGCCTCACTGAAACATTATTGCAAAATTAGATGTAACTTAGGGTACATTAGAATTTTGCTAAAATCAATTGGTTGTTTAAATGATTGATGCAAAATAAACCAATTTGAAAATAGTTTGTCATTTATATCAATTTATATAATGGCTACCGCGACACTAAACTTGCTCGTCGTTGATAAGTTAACTGGCAAAAATTATGCTACTTGAAAAACCACGATCAACATGATTCTAATAATCGATGATCTCCGTTTTATCCTATGGATGATTGTCCTCCCATTCCTACTCAAAATGCTCCTTGAAATGTTCGAAAGGCACATGAGCGCTGGACAAGGCGAACAAAAAGGCCGAGCGTATATCTTGGCTAGTCTTACCGAAGTCCTGGCCAAGAAGCATGAACCCATGCTTATAGCCCGTGAGATCATGGAGTCCCTGAGGGGAATGTTTCGACAACCGTCCACGCAACTCAGGCACGATGCTCTTAAAGAAATATTCAATGCCCGTATACAAGAAGGGGCATCTGTTTGAGAATATGTTCTCAACATGATGGTTCACTTCAATGTGGTGGAGATGAATGGGTCTACCATCGATGAAGCCAGTCAGGTTAGCTTCATATTGAAATCTTTACCTGAAAGTTTCCTCCATTTTCGTAGCAATGCTGTTATGAACAGGATTGACTACAACCTAACATTTCAGTTAACGAGCTATAGACTTTTCAACCCCTGTATAAAAATAAGGACCAGAAAGTGAGGCAAATGTTGCTTCATCTTTTATGAAGTTCTATAGAGGTTCGACCTTTAGAACTAAGTCTGTACCTTTTTCCTCCAGCAGTAAAAAGTGGAAGAAGAAGAGAGGTGGGAAGGGGAAAGCTAACCCTCAAGTTATTGCACAAGGAGGCAAAAGGCCACCAAGGTTGCAAAGGGAATTTATTTCCTTTCAAACCAGGATGGTCATTGGAAAAGGAACTGCCCCAAGTACTTGGCAGAAAAGAAGAAGGCCAAACGAGGTAAATGTGGTTTACTTGTTCTGGAAACCTACTTAGTGGAGAATGATGATTCTGGCTGGATTATTGACTCTGGAGCCACTAACCACGTTTGTTCTTCATTTTAGGGAATTAGTTCCTGGCAATAACTAGAAGCTGGTGAGATAAAGATGTAGGTTGGAATTGGACACGTTGTCTCGACTGTGACAGTAGGAGGAATCCGGTTGACTTTATAGAATAAATTTCTTGTATTAGAAAATGTTTATGTGGTTCCTGATTTGAAAAGGAACCTTATTTCTATAAAGTGTTTGTTAGAATAATCTTATGTAATCAATTTTTTTTTTGTTAATAAAGTGTTTATTTCCAAAAATGGCATTGATATTGGTTCTACAAAACTGGAAAATGACCTTTATGTGCTAAGACCGTTAGCTACTAAGGCCCTCCATAACATTGAAATGTTTAAGACTGCAATAACTCAAAATAAAAGACTTAAAATTTCTCCAAAAGAAAATGCCCAACTTTGACACCTAAGATTAGGTCACATAAATCTCAATAGGATTGAGAGGTTAGTAAAGAATGGACTTCTATGTGAGTTAGAAGAAAATTCTTAAGTCATGCCTTAAAGGCAAAATGACTAAAAGATCTTTTACTGGAAAAGATCATAAGTCCAAAGAACCTCTCGAGCTCGTATATTCAGACCTTTGTGGTCCGATGAATGTCAAGGCTAGAGAAGGTTATGAATATTTCATCATTTTTACTAATGATTATTCCAGATATGGGTATGTTTACTTAATGCAACATAAGTCCAATTCTTTTGAAAAGTTCAAAGAATTCAAGGCTGAAGTTGAAAATGCATTAAACAAAATGATTAAGACATTTTAATTTGATCGAGGTGGAGAGTTTATGGATCTATCTTTCCAGAACTATTTGATAAAATATGGAATAGTATCCCAACTCTCAGCACTTGGTACACCTCAGCAGAATGGTGTATCAGATAGGAGAAATCGAACCTTGTTGGACATGGTTCAGTCTATGATGAGTTACGCTTCCTTACCGGATTCATTTTAGGGTTATGCAGTAGAGACTGCAACGTATATCCTGAACTGCATTACCTCAACAAGAGTTGTTGAAAAACTTATTACCTCAACAAGAGTTGTTGAAGTAGGATCATCTAGTAAGTCAAACTCATCTCAAGTGTTGAGGGAACCTCGACGTAGTAGGAGAGTTGCGAAAACCCCTGTTCTATATGGGTTTAATAGAAATCCTGGTTATGGTAGCTGATGGTGAAATTAAGGATTCTTTGTCTTACAAGAAGGCAATAGAGAATGTTAACAAAGATGATTGGATCATAGCAATGGATCTCGAAATGAAGTCTATATACTTTAATTTAGTATGGGATATTGTAGATCAACCTAATGTGGTTAAACCTATAGGTTGCAAATGGATCTACAAGAGGAAACATGGTGCTGATGGGAAGGTACAAACCTTCAAGGCTAGATTAGTGGCAAAGACCCAGGTTGAGGGAGTCGACTATGAGAAGACTTTCGCAATTGTTGCCATGCTCAAATCTATTCGAATACTTCTGTCCATTGCCTCATATTATGACTATGAGATTTGGCAAATGGACGTCAAGGCTGCCTTTCTGAACGACAATTTTGAAGAGACCATTTACGTGGTGCAGCTTGAGGGATTAATAACCCAAGGTCAAGAGCAAAAGGTTTGCAAGCTTAATCAGTCCATTTATGGATTGAAACAAGCATCTCGATCTTGGAACATAAGGTTTGATACAACGATCAAATCCTATGGCTTTGATAAAAACATATGAGCCTTATGTTTACAAAAAAATCATCAACAGTTCATTAGTCTTTTTAGTATTATATATAGATGATATCCTACTCATTGGGAATGATGTAGATTTATTGAATGAGGTTAAGAACTGGCTAGCAACTCAATTCCAAATGAAATATTTGGGGGAGGCTCAGTTTGTTTTAGGTACTCAGATCTTTAGGGATCGAAAGAACAAATTGCCAGCTCTGTCTCATGCGTCGTATATTGATAAGATGTTTGTTAAATATTCGATGCAGAACTCTAAGAGGGGCTTATTGCCTTCCAGGCATGGATTTACATTGTCTAAGGAACAGTGTCCTACGACACCTCAAAAGGTTGAGGAAATGAGACAGATCCCCTATGCATCGGCTGTGGGCAGCCTGATGTATGCGATGTTATGTACTAGACCTGACATCTGCTATGTAATGGGGATAGTTAGTAGATATCAATCTAATCCAGGATTAGATCACTAAATCGCCGTTAAGAACATCCTTAAGTATCTACGGAGAACGAGGGACCACATGCTCATGTATGGTTCAAAGGATTTGATCATTACAAGATACACGAACTCTGATTTTTAGACTGATAAGGATTCTAGGAAATCCACATCAAGATCAATGTTCACTCTTAACGGAGGAGTCGTAGTCTAGAGAAGCACTAAGCAAGGGTGTATCGCTGACTCCACCATAGAGGCTGAGTACCTGTCTCTTATACACATCTAGATGTGTATAAGAGACAGTTGCTGACTCCACTATAGAGGCTGAGTATGTAGCAGCTTGTGAAGCTGCTAAGGAAGCTGTATGACTCAGGAAGTTCTTGACTGATCTGAAAGTCATTCCAGACATGTCGAAACCCATCACACTTTATTGTGATAATAGTGGTGCTGTGGCTAGTTCCCAAAAGCCCAGGAGTCACAAGCATGGGAAGCATATAGAGCAGAAGTATCATCTCATTCGAGAGATTGTGCATCGAGGAGACGTGATCGTCACGTAGATAGCTTCAAAGCACAACGTTGTTGATCCATTTAAAAAGGCCATCACAACTAAGGTGTTTGAGGGTCACCTATAGAGTATAGGTCTATGGGACATGCCATGTCTAGACTAGGTCAAGTGAGAGATTTTGTACTGGACGCGTGTTTATTATTTGTGTACTTTGTATTTTGACTATATTGTACACCCTACTAGCTTTAAGTCAAGTGGGAGATTGTTGGGTTTGATACTCTAAATCTCGTAGGGTTCTATAGTTTGTAAATGTTATGTACAAACTCATTGTTTATTTAATAAAATATATGATATTTTATTCCATTTTTTGTGGCATTAATCAGAAAACAATAAACTAAGTTCCATGATTATCTTGTAACTTAAACATGTATGTAGAGATATACAGATGGATTATGTTTTAAGTGATAACCTAAATGGTCTGTAGTAGATGGATAAGGCTGGATACCTTATCCTGATGACACTACGAGTATAACTCCCTTTGTAGATGTTACAATTGTTGTAAAGTGCTACAAGTGATCTGATCCTGATCATTCATATGGAGACATGTGAGGGGGGATATTCTATACAAATGAGTTTGTATGAGACCGGACCACGAAATGAGTAGTCTCATTATATAACACCGTTCTTAATAGAGACTTCCATTTTATTAGGATAACCATAGGTAACACGACTTGAATCCTGCATGAGTTGTGAACTTATGCCGTGGCCAGATCGCCAACTCAACATGCCTACCATTTTAGGGATTCATCTGATTAGGGAGCTGGGAACACAACTACACAAGACGAAATTTACTCCTTCCCCAATGTTGGGAAAAGTAGATAAATTGCTCCCTTAAGGGCTGATTCCAGGGCTTGAATACAATGGCGCCAAACCCTCTTCTGGCCCGAGAGAGGTTAGTCATAATGGGACTATGATTTACTCTTTATTAGAGGAATCAGTGGTACTTAAGTAGCTAGATGTAACTATAGGGGCAAAACAGTAAATTGGCCCAGCTGTACTTACGAGAAATTTGTGAAGGGTCGTCGTACTGTTGATTGGTTATATCCAATGGATACAGAAATATATCTGTAGTGCGAAGAGTGCAACTGTCGGTCTTTAGTGGAGTGCCCGACAGTTAACGGATGGTGAATAATTTAATTAAAGAGTTTAATTAATTATCCACGAACCATTGGAGCTTCAAGCTACAGTTCCATGAGGTCCCTTCGGTAGCTTATAGGATTTTATGAGAATCAATTTTTAGATTAATTTGAATAGTTCAAATTAATTGAGGGAATTAATTAAGTTTATGTAATTGTATATGATATAATTACTATAATGTATTTGATACATTATAATATAAAGAATTTATGAGGGGAATTAAATGTTTGAATATGATTCAAATGTTAATTATATGAATTAAATTCATATAATTAAAATTTAATGTAAATATGATTTATATTAAATACCATAAGAGAGAGAAAAGAAACTATAGGTTATATATTGTATATGATACAATATTAAACTATATGTTATATGTTACATATGATATAACATATGATTGCATAGTATATAATAAATTGGTTATTATATACATTTGTTATAATTTTAATTGTAAATTAAAATTATTTATTTAATTTTAAATTAATTAAGAGGAGGGAGTTACAATTCCCTCCCCATCTTTTTCTTTCCACCATTCACGTAAGAAGTGGTAGAGGTTTCTCCTTTTTAAATCTACAAAAGAAAAAAAAACGACATAAAGAAAGTTGCTCTTTGAATTTTTTTTTTTTTTTAGTTCTTTGCTTTCCCAAGGTTTTTCTCTCAAATCCTTCCTTCTCCCCCAATCTCAAAACACTCTAGAGCCCACATCTCCTACATTCTCACCAGAGAATACTGAGGACTCCTTCGTGGTAGTGTTTGAGGGATTCGTTTGAATAACGTCTTCAAGGATAAGTTTTCCTAAACCTTTTTGGTTTATTTTTATTGGCATGCTGTATGATTTAATTTTCCCTCAAATGCATATGCTGTAAAATTGTTTTGTTTTCAAAAGTGAATGGAAATTGGGATGTTCCGCTTCCGTTGCAGTCTCTTTCACTAGGGTTCCTTCAGATGAATGAATAGATTTTGACCAATCTAATTTGATGTCATTACCTCTTTGAATTTAGGAAAACTAATTCCGGATCCTTCGAGCCAGTGTAGGGAAAAAACAAATAGAAGATTCATAAGGTCATTTCGGGCTCACTCTTATTCAAAATAAATAACGTTGTGCTTGAACATACAAAATAAATCTTAAAACGAATTTTCAAATCGTTCTTGAAATGATGGAATGCTTTTTGATTTCCTAATCGATTGTGAATTTGATTCTAGTTGATTGTTCTGGCTTGAGTAGGGAACATTCTAGTTTGACAAGCTGATTATTATTGTATGATTGCTTGTTTTACCTTGCTCGAGGACGATCAAGAGCTAAGTTGGGGGTGTTTGATAGCACCGAGAATGCGCTATCTTCCTCTACTTAATTCAGGATTGTTACATTACTTAATATGTTTAAATCGATTATTTTGTACGACTCGAGTGTACAAGCGGTCGAATGAAGCGTTCGGGACAAAAAGGTGTTAAGATGGCCAAGATAGAAGCCAAATTGAACAAATGAAGAAAGAAGGTTAAGAAAGTGAAGTTTTCTGCCCAGCTGAAGCATTGTAATGCTCGATTTGAGTGTTGTGTAATGCTATAAAGCAGTAGCTACCCATTCCGTAAAAGAACAAGGCAGTGTTGTGACGCTACGACTTGAAGCAGACGATCGAAGAACAGGGTAGCATTGCGATCATTCATGTATTAGACATGCAAGTGGGGATATTCTATACAAAGGAGTTTGTATAAGATCAAACCATGAAATGTTTAGTCTCATTATATAACACCATTCATAATAGAGACTTTCATTTCACCAGAATGACCATAAGTAACATAACCTTAATTCTAAGTGAGTTGTAAACTCCTGCCTATGAGGGTGGTCCTTTGATTTTTATGAGTGAGAGTGGCCAGATTGCCGACTCAATAAGCCTACCATTTTGGGGATTTATCTGATTAGGGAGGTGGGAACTCAACTACACAAGATGGAATTTACTCCTTCCCCGATGCAGGGGTAAGTAGATAAATTACTCCCTTAAGAGCTAATTTCGAGTCTTGAACAATGTGACGCCACACCCTCTCCTAGCCCGAGAGAGGTTTAGATATAGTGGGACTATGATCTATTGTTCATTAGAGGAATCAGTGGTACTTAAGGAGTTAGATGTAACTATAGGGGCAAAACGATAAATTGGCCCATCTGTACTTACGAGCAATTTGTGAAGGGTCATCGTACTATTGATTGGTCATATCCAATGGACATAGAAATATATATGTAGTGCGAAGAATGCAACTGTCGGTCTTTAGTGGACTGTCCGACAGTTAATGGATGGTGGATAATGTAATTAAAGAATTTAATTAATTATTCATGTACCGTAGGTGCTTCAAGCTACAGGTCTATAAGGTTCCCCTTGTAACTCAAAAGGATTTAGTTGAGAATAAGGTTTTGGGTTAATTTGAATTGTTCAAATTAATAAGAGAGAATTTAATTATATATGATATAATTAAATTAATTAAATTATATATGATATAATTGTTATAATGTATTTGATACATTATAGTTTATTGGGAGGAAATATATATTTGAATGAGATTTAAAAATATTTTCTATGAATGTGATTCATAGTTTTTAAATTTAATATAAATATGATTTATATTAAATGCCATAAAATAGTGAAAAGAAACTATAGTTTATATTGTATATGATATAATATTAAAACTATAGGTTATGTGTTATATTTGATATATAGTTTAATATAAATAAGATATGATAAGTTAGTTATCATATTTATTTATATTAATTTTGTCATTTTAAATAATATTTCCTAATTTCTCTCAAACCACCTTAGTGGGTGGTAAGTGGTTTTATGACAAATGGAATAAAAAAATTTAGTTTTCTTTTCTTCCTGACAATCTATTACGGATACCACATGATTGAGAGCTTTACTATACGATAGAGAAAAGAATAGAATCGTTCTATGTTCTTCTTCAATCTTCTTCCTCCTCTAAACTAAAATAGTCAGAGCCCACCACTCTTAGACTCTCATCTTAAGAATACCAAAGGCTCCCAGTGGTTGTGTCTCTTATTGGTTCGAGAATTCTTGAAGAGGGTCTTCAAGTTTGTTGCTGTTTTTGAGTTTGTGACAGTTCGAGGGATTTACACGGAGAAACGTTCTTCAAAGGTATTATCTCTTGAAATTTATTTCTTTATAAAATGCATATTGTAATTTGTTTAGAATGTATATCTTGTATATTTACTGTAAATTTAGTTTTTCAATCAAAATGGAATTTGGATGATCCGCTTCTGCTGAAGGATCTCTTTAAAACGTGTTCCTTCAAAAGGGTAAGAACTTAGCTTGAGTTTCATAGTTTGCTTGAGTTTCGTAGTTGTTCTTGAGACTATGTTAAATAATTTTATGAGATTGTTCTGAATTTTATGAGAATTTATCTTGTGTTTATTATTCAATTGTCTTGTATGGGATAATCTGACAAATTAGCTATGCATGTATAATTGATTGCTTTCATTGACCCTAATTTGTAATCGTTAGGTAGTCGTTACCTAGAAGCAAGAGTTAAGTAAGTTTGTAAAATTAATTTGGGATTCCATTTAATAATCATTACCTTAAACTTAGATAATTCTCGCCCAATTAATTGGTTAGACGATGAAAATCAATTGTTTGGCTTAGCATTGCCTTAGATCTTAATGCCTATTGATTAATTGATTAGTTGAGGATTCTCGCTTTTCCTTTAATTAACTTGATTTTATGGACTACTGGTTAGGATCTAAATGAGTAGGCTAAGTTGTAATTTGAATTTATCACATATCTTTTGTATATTCTATGATAGAATGGAAAATGAATGAAATAAACTAGAACTACCCAAGCTAAGTATTTTGTTCAATTGATATTTTTACATATTCTTTCACATTGTGCAATTTGATTTTTCGTGCAATTTGATTGTTCATGTTCTTGTTGATTGACCATCAATGCCTATTAGGTTAGAGATATAATTGACTGGTTGTTTGTTTACCAAGAACTATAATATTGAATCTTTATTAATTCATTGATAGCTACTGAAATGTGCTATCTTATTCCACTCGATTTGGGCTCGTTCTATGATTGTATGTATTTATTCTATGATTTTGTAGGTATCGAACATTAATAGGGTAGAATTGACCAGTGAAGCGAAAAGGAGACCAAGACGAACCAAAGTAGAGCTTTGAAAGCATCAACCGAGGAAAAGAAGTAAAATTATGAAAATTCCATTTAAGGGTCATAGGACAGCTTAGCAGCGTTATGCTAGGCATTTTTTCCAGAAGCAGTCTGCATGCAAAGGTGTTGTAGGGCTATAATGTTTTTTTTTTCCAGAAGGGCAATTTTCAAGGTATCGCGATGCTATGAAGTTTGACAAATGAAGGCCTGTTTGCACGCATGATGGCACCGTGGCGCTCTCCTACCGTCTATAAATAATTCTTTTCCTGATTTTAGGTCACATTAATTTGGATTGTAACCTCCAGTTCGATTTTCTCTCTTTTTTTGTCATTCCCAATTTAGTTTTACTTGTAATTTTTTTCTCATCTTGGGATTTCATCTTGGCATACTATGAGCGTGTAAGGTAAGTATTTTCTAGTTTAGAGGTAGGATTAAAACTCATTTAATCTTGATTGTGAGACTTGTAATTGTTGGTTTACTGCTGGATTTTATTGATTCTTGATATAATTAAACTTCTATGTTTAGAATCATGTTTGGCTTAATTACTCATTATCTTTTTTTTGTTTGGTAGAGAAATATGCATCTATGTGTGTTAATATCATAAGGGTTTAGATTACGGCTTGCTGTGTGTAAATTTAAAATTTCCTAATACCTCTTTCATTCCATTTAACTCTTTCTGTACTTTTAAATTATCATTTTTAATATATTTACTCATGAACTTTTCCATCTTCTCTACTTCCACTTTTACTTTGTTCGTTACCATGAATAACTAGATCGCTTAAGGGTTAGGTAGAACATATCATCTTTCCGGCGAACATAGCTTAGGTTGAGTTTCATTTTGTTTAGTGTGTGGATATTCAAGTTTGTTTCATTTAGGTAATCAAAATAAGTAGCAGTAGTTAACTGCTTGAGAAAGTAAGTAATTACGAATCTCACTAAACAAAGTGATAAATATCTTTAGAGATAAAGACAACCTTATGTTCAAATAACCTTCAAACATGTACCATAGAGATATGTTTTATATGGCTAATCCATTGAGAGGAGTAACTTCATGTGGGATTAAAAATATGAATAAGGATCTGAGTAAAAGTTAAAATGAATGATGATTGTTTATCCCAACCCTATTTTCATCCATTTCATTTTACTCACATCTTTTCACTCTTGTTTTAGCTACTGTGTAACTTACCATCAATCATTTTTCATTTCACCTATTTATGCATTTTAATCATTTTGAATACTCATCTAGAGCCGATGAGAGCCGATCTATAAGCCATACGTAAGTTAGTTGAATCAACAAAATCCTCATGTTTGACCTTGGTCCTCACAAAAAAAAAAAAAAACCCTCATAAGTTTATACTTGGGCTTAATTTAGGATAGCTTGTAGGATAATAGAGTTTAAATCATCCACTTCATGCGAAGGAAATTATTTTTCACAATAATAGGGAATTGAGCAATCAACCTCCTCACTTATCTAAAAAAATAAGAAAAATAAAAATAAAAAAAGAAGAAGAAAAAAACAATGAAAAGAGGTTTACTCTCTTTCTTGGGGATGAGAGTAGTCAAGTGCGTCTATGACACCCATTGCTCCTATTGCACGAAAACGTTCCCAAAAAATGAGTAGCTTAGGAACCTTTTAAGGATTTCGGCTCGTAGTTGGATGTCATTCACGTAACCCATATGGGCAAGCTAAAATGAAAGCAGTTTTCTCGGATAAGGTCTCCTTTCCATTTGCCTAGAAAAAACAAAGAGATAAGGAAGGAATGAGGTTGATTTTCCTCTTAGCATGTTATTGCTACTTTGGGTTTATGAAGTTTAATTCTTGCTCTTTTAAGTGAAGGTAGGGGAAAAACGAATTAAGGGCTTTATAAGACTATTCCAGGTTTGTTTAGGCTTAAGTAGAAGGCCTTTGCACTCACTTATGCATGAATAGATTTGATGAAGATTCCTAAACTTTGCTTCAATTAATTTCTCATTATTGGATGCCATTATTGGTTATAAACATGATCTTTAGTAGATTATTAAAACTGGAGTAACGAGTCTCGAAATTAAGTGAAATATTTTGTATGATTATGTGTTTCTATCTTGCTCGAGGATGATCAAGAACTAAGTTAGGGTGATGTGATAGCTATCGAAATGTGCTATCTTATTCCACTTAATTCGGGCATGTTCTATGACTTTACGTGTTTATTCTATGATTTTATAGGTATTGAGTATTAATAGGGTAGAATTGATCATTGGAGTAGAAGTGGGACCAAAACGAACCAAAACGGAGCTCTGAAAGCATCAGCCAAGGAAAAGATTTTATTTTTTTTTTTTGGAAATGCCATTGAGGGGGTGCATACAACGCAATATTTTCAAGAAGCAACATGCACGCGAATGCGCTGCGATACGACACTTTTTCCATATGGGTAGTTTTTAGTGTAGTAATGCAAGACTACAAAGTTTGACAGATGAAGGCCTGCTTGCACATGCGACAATACCATAGCACTCTTCTATTGTCTATAAATAATTCTTTTCCCGATTTAGGTCAAATCAGTTTGATATTGCAACCTCCAAGTCGATTTTCTCTTTTTTCGTTATTCCCAATTTAGTTTTACTTGTAATTTTGTTTTCTCAACTTGGGATTTCATCTTGGCACACTATGAGTGGGTAATATAAGTATTTTCTAGCTTAGGGTAGGATTGAAACTCATTTAATCTTGGTCGTGAGACTTGTAATTGTTGGTTTGCTACTGAATTTTATTGATTCTTGATATAATTAAACTTCTATGCTTAGAAATCATGTTTGGCTTGATCACCTATTATCTTTTCTTTGTTTGGTAGAGAAATATGCATCTATGTGTGTTAATCTCATTAGGGCTTAGATTAGAGCTTGCTGTGTGTAAATTCTAAATTGTTTAGGACAATTCTTTTGCAAAATTGCACGACTAATCATTTAAGAATAGACTCAATTAGTAGTTTAGATTATCCAAGTTACTGGTTATCTTGGCTAGATTCCCTAGGCTTAGTACGAATGTTTAATTAATTAGGCCGCTTTCAAAATCAATTAACTGAACATCTAGACTAATCAAGTAGTTGATTAGTACGATAGGGCGTTTGGTTTTGGTCTTCCAAGCAAACGAACCAAGAATAGAATTAAGCAAGCAATGGATCCTTAAAGTTCAATGAACAACTAAGTAGAGTTCGAATTTTTGAAGTTAGGCCTCTAATCAAATCAAATCTCAATTTCAATTACACTCTTACATTTAAGTCTTTAAAATTCTTTGCCATCAAAACTCTAAAAATTCTCCATTGTGACTATCAAATTCACTAATTAGCTAAAATAACTCAATATTCCTTGTGGAGATAATATGTTCCCACTAACTTACAGAGAGTGGTTAAAAATATTATTCTTTTGGGTCTCGGCAAACCTCGAACATTTATCAGAAGAATAGATAAGTTAATAAAGAAAGTTCCTAATGACATTGCTTAATGTCATATTTCTTATTTGATTTCAAGTAATCATTTAAGTTGCTTGAGAAATAATTGTTTTCTAGAGAAAAAAATTTGGAGTATAGTTTATAGACTTAAACATATTATTTATATGAGATTCCATGAGAACCTAAGCATTAGTTAATGAAGTAGTTAGTGAAATTCTAGAATGCTTTACCTCTAAAATTTTCATCTTTGGTTTCTAAATTTTATTTTGTTTTCACAATTCAAATCAATCAAATTCAATTTCCATTATTTAGCTAAAATTGACACGATTTAAAAATAGATAAGCAACACTTTGAACTTAATTCCTGAGGATGATACTTGACCTCTCCTGCCATTGAATTTACTATAATTTGACCATATGTACTTATGTACACATCAAATTTTTGACATCATTGTCTGAGATAAAAAAAAAATAATGGTCTTGTTTAATATTTCAAGAATTGGACATATTCTAGACTAAGTTGTATTTTATTTGTTTTTATTTTGTTTGAAAATTGGTTGGAATTACGTTTGTGCATGCCCCATGTTTTAGACTCTAATCTCCAACCTTCTGATCCTGAAACTAAACAAGCTTTCAAGAAAAGTTTAAAAAGTAGAAAAAAAATCGAGGAGATGACTAAAGAAGTGGAAACGGTAGCAAGACATTATTTCCAACCATCCCTCCCAATAACTAACCCGAGATACGACATGCTCCTATCAATGCGAATAGTCTTGACTTAAAGCCGAGATTGATCCAAATGGCGAGGGAGGCAGTTGAGCATGCAAACCAACAAGAATAGGAGCAACAAGATGTTGAGACAACAAATTATGTGGATAGAATTCACGAGCAATACTGTGTTTGATAGCACCAAAATGGACTATCTTAGTGCCTCTAATCTCACTCGTTTATGATGTTTAGTGTATTTATATGTTCAATTTTTAGAGCTCTTGTCATGAAGAGTGTATCTTAGTGCCTCTAATCTCACTCGCAATTCTTATATATACATGGGTTTTGATAAAAAAATCAAGTATGAAACAAATCCCATGGGTTTTGGCCCAGAATGACCAAAATCATGACAATAGCTCTAAAAATTGCCTTCTCAAACACTCTCCTCGGAACACTATCGCAATTCTTATATATACTTCTTTAATTTTAGGGTTCCGAGGAGAGTGTTTGAGGAGGCAATTTTTAGAGCTCTTATCATGATTTTGGCCATTCTTGGCCAAAACCCATAGGATTTGTTTCATACTTGATTTTTTTTTATCAACATTTTGGCATTTAGATTTATGTTTGATGAACGACTAAAGACCCAAACAATGATTTTGGGGTTTATTGGATACTTTTCTATGGATTTGTGAGATTTTCATGTTTGCTTTTGGGATTCTTTGCGTTATTCTTGTTTTCTTCTCCTTGCTTTAATCCATATGAGTGTTCAATTAAAGCATATCCTAGAAAAAAAATTAAGCATGATTCACTGATAAGGATTAAATTTTACACTCATATAACTAAAATTTATTGCTACAAATTAAGCATGATATAGTTATAGTTATGGTTCGATTACTAGCTTTTCTAGGATAAGCCAATAACGAAAGATAATGAAATGTAAGGAATGAAAATACATTAGGTTAGATTTGGCCAATTTAACTTAATGTTCTAATCAATCCATAGGCTTATTGTGATTAACTAAGTGAATAGGCTTGTGTAACAACGCTTAATTAATTTAGGAATTGACATCCATATACGGAGTCTATCTGGCTTTTTAGACAATCGATTAGAATTGATAATAAGATGACCCATGAACTCAACATGATAAATTAATGAGTTAATCCATAGATAGCCCAAAAAAATTTTAATCAACAAAGGTAATCTTGTGTATCTCTTTCTCTCTCTCTCTCAATCTATCTTACTTTTTGCACTTTAATTTCCTGCAATTTCATTTTCCTATCAAGCCAAATCCAAAATCCCCCATTTTTAGTACTTTTTAAAGACCAGTTTATCTTAGAGAAATTTTATCTTAGGCTCCCTGTGGTTCAATCAGGTCTTGCTACTAAGACTACTAGTTAGTTGAAGTTCATGATCGATATTGTAAATTCTATTTGATCGATAGAAGACCTCGACAACCTTCTGTTTACCAGGGTCATCAGCAACAACTTCCAACTCACTACCCTAGGTTTGAGGAATCATGAGGATTTTTCCTATTCTAATTATAGGAATGTTTTGCAAGCACCCCATGTTTTTCTGCAGGTCCCTCTAATATTGAAAAGAAAGCATCCATAGAAGAGTTGATGGTTGAGTTTATTAAAGAGCCTACACGGAGGACCACTACCTTGGAGAATAAAATGTAGAGTCATTGTAAGGCAATTCAAAATATAGAGGTGTAACATAGTCAAATTATTAATTCCCTTCACACTATGTAGAATGATAAGTATCCAAAAGAGGGGTGCAAAGTTTTGACTCTCAAAAGTGGAAGGAAACTAGATAAGGCTACTATAGTTGATGAGGATGAGCCAACATAAGTTGAAAATCAATCTATTAGTGAGCTTGAGATAGAAATTATAGAACAAAGGAGACAGAGCAAGCTAAGACTGAGGGAAAGGTAGAAGAGCTAAAGCCACAATCGAGGAGTACTTCTAACTCTATACCTTTTGTTCCTAATAATCTTCCTTATCCTCAGAGATTCTAGAAAAAGAAGGTAGATGCACAATTCTCTAAATTTCTAGAAATCTCTAAGAAGTTGCATATTAATATTCCATTTATAAAGGCTAAAAACAAATGCAAAACTATGTAAAATCCAAGAAAGATATCTTGTTTAAAAAGAAGAAGTTGGCTAATATAAGATGGTGAGTTTGATTGAGAAATGTAGTGATACAAAGTTGCCTTAGAAATTAAAAGATCGAGTTTCACTATTGCATACACTATAGGTTTTTTGAATGTTAATAAAACTTTGTGTGATCTTGGTGCTTCCATTAACTTAATGCCTTTATCTGTGTACAGGAAGCTTACCATTGGAGAAGTACAACTCACTACAATTTCATTGCAGTTGGTTGATATATCCTTAGCTTACCCTAGAGGTATAGTTAAGGATGTTTTAATCAAGGTAGACAAGTTCATATTCTCTATAGATTTTTTGGTGTTGGACATGGAGGAAGATGTTGAGGTGCCAATCATACTAGGGCACCCACTCATAGCCATTGAGAGAGCTTTGATTGATGTCCAGCAGGATAAATGGATTTTCAGAGTAAATGAGGATAAGGTAGTATTTATTTATCGCTCTTTGAGTCACCTCGAGGAGGTTAAATTTTGTCATATGATTGATGTTGTAGATCAGACTATTTATGAGCAACTGATCAACTTGAATAGAGCATATTAGATTTTGACTATGATGAGATCAATACTTTTCGTGATGATATTGCTTTATATGCTAGGTGGTTAGATTGTTTGCAAGTATGTAAAAAATTGCATGATCCTATACCTCTTGTACCTGTGCATGTTGTAGAAGAAGTAAAGAACCTTTCCTTATAGTTAAAATAATTGCCTACTCATCTAAAACATGTATTCTTAAGAGAGTCTTCTTCCTCCCCTGTTGTTATATCTGCTGATTTAAGTTCAGTTGAGGAGGTAAAACTATTGAGAGTCTTACGTACAGATAAGTCTACTATTGGTTGGTCAATTGAGGATATAAAAGGCATCAATCCATCAGGTTGTATGCACATAATTTTAATGGAAGACACATTTACTCCTTCAGTATAACACCAAAGGAGGCTTAATCCTGCCATGAAAGAAGAGGTGAAGAAAGATGTTCTTAAGCTCTTGAATGTAGGAATCATTTATGCAATTTTTGATAGCCGTTGGGTGCATCATGTATAGGTTGTACTTAAGAAGGGTGGAATGACTGTGGTTAAGAATGAAAAAGATGAACTTATATTTATCAGGATAGTGACATGATGATATGTTTGCATTGATTATAGAAAGTTGAATAAAGCTACTAGAAAATATCATTTTGCTCTTCCTTTAATGGACCAGATACTCGATAAACTTGCATGTTTTTCCCATTATTGCTTTCTTGATGATTATTCAGGTTATAATCAAATTTCCATTGTTCCTGAGGATAAAAAGAAAATTACATTCACTTGTCCCTATAGAACATTTGCTTTCAGGTGGATGCCTTTTAGGTTGTGCAATGCCCATGCTACTTTTCAACGTTGCATGATGGCTATATTTCACGGGCTTATAGAGGATGAGATGGGAGTCTTCATGGATGACTTCTCTATTTTTTACTCTTCATTTGATACTTGTCATGCTAACCTTACTCTCGTTTTGCAGAGATGTCAGGATGCCAATCTTGTACTTATTGGGAAAAATGCCACTTCATGGTTAAGAAAGACATTGTGCTTGGGCATAAGGTCCCTTAATAGGGTTTGGATGTAGATAGAGCAAAAATTTATGTCATTGAATAATTGCCACCTCCAACAAATGTAAAGAGAGTTAGGAATTTTCTAGGACATGCATGGTTTTATAGGAGATTCATCAAAGATTTTCTAAAATTGCTAAACACTTGAGTAACTTGCTAGAATAAGATGTCAAGTTTGTATTTGTTGATGCATACCTACTAGCGTTTAATTATTTGAAAGAAAGATTAATTATGCATCTGTTATTATTGTACCTGACTAGAGTCAAGCTTTTGAGATCACGTATGATGCTAGTGACTTTATGATGGACAGAAAGTTGTCAAGGCTTTCTATAAAACAAATAATATTTATTATTCACGATCTAGCACTTCAACTAACAAGTAGTCTTAGTAACACGACCGGGTTGAACAACAAGGAGCCTAAGATAAAATATTTTAAAGCTAAATTAGTCTTTGGAAAGTAGTAAAAATGGGGGAAAAACTAAGAGATTGTTGAGAGAGAGAAAGCGATACACAAGATTACTTTCGTCGATTAAGAGATTGTTGAACTATCTATGGTTTAGTTCATTGATTAATCATGCAAAGGTTCATGGGTTAACTAATTATCAAGCCTAATCGAATATCTGGAAAAGTCATGTAGGCCCCTAGGGGAAAACCAATGTAGATGTCGATTCTTAAATTAACTTAGTGTTGTCACGCAGTCTATTCACTTAGCTAATTTCATTAAGCCCATAGACTTATTAGAACATTAGATTAGATTGGCTAAATCTAACCTAACGTATTTCCATTCCTTAAGTTTCATTATCTTTTGATATTGGGTGATCCTAGAAAAGCTAGCAATCAAACCATAACTATAATTAAAACCTATTGCTACTCAAATTACGATGTCATGGTTACAATCATGGATAATTACAACATGCATAGCATGAGCGAACGAACATACAAGTATCAAAGATTTAGTTGTCAGTTAAATTTACTAGCATGCTCATCCTAGAAATTCAAGCAAAGAATAAAAAAACAAGCATAAACAAAAAATTCAAGAACAATACATGACAAAAAAATCTCATTAAACCATAGAAAATCACCCAACAAACCTCAAAATCGACGTTTATTTGCTTTCATTATATGGGCAATATCGAACGACTTTAGTAGATCATATGGATATAGAAAAAGTTTCGTATTTAGCCATTCATCACAACATGAATCTTGACACTAAAATAAAGATTACAACTCACAATATTAAGAAAACTCATGGGTTTGAGCACAGTGCTCTAAAAATTAGCTAAAACTCTCCTCCCTAACTCTAAAATCAAAGTGCATTATTTATAGAAGCTCTATAGTGTCGCGGCATCGTGCCTTTGCATACTGATCTAGCCCTTTGTAGTCACTTGTAAAAGACCGACCGAATACAATTTATAATAATGAATTATGATCCACATGGAAGCATGAATATAGTTTCAAACTAATTAATTTTTTTCTAGCTAGAGCAATATGAAAGAGAGGGAGTTTGGAGTGGTCTAAAAATTCAAGCGAGAAAAATAAAATGCGGGAATGTAAATTGTAGAAAAATAAAGTGCAAGGAAATAAAGATGCCTAGCTCAAAATTTAGGATCCACCCAATGCTCGATTGATCATAGGAATTCCATAGATTATTTATGATGAATTCATGTGTTTAGTCAACTTGACGAATAGCTGAGGCAAACGCCCTAGTTACTAGTTAATTATTTTATTAAAACTTATGCTCCATTAACTAGGTTTGATAGCATCCATAGAAATCTTACATCTACCCTAATTAATTCGTAGTCAAACTAATTGCTCAATTGTTTGGGTTCGATAGCGTCTATAACAAATAAACAACCACATTAAGTTTAGTACATTCTAACTAAGACAATTAATAACCTAGGTAGCTTAAATTACTAATCGATTTCATTCTTGAATTGAATAATCATGCAATGTTGTAAAAGGATTGTCCTAAACAACCTAAAATTTACAAAGATGCATGCCTTAACCTTTGCCTTAATGATATTCATACACAGATACATTTATCTCTAGCTTAGCAAAGAATATGAGAATGATGATCAAGCCTATCATAAATCTAAGCATAGAAGTCAAAATACATTCAAGAATAACAAAAATCCTCACAATCAATCCATGGGTTTCACCTAGACCTAAGCTAGCAACTCACCTTAGCCTTAAATTTAGACCAAGATGGATGTTACAATTATAAATCTCCCAAAAACAGAGGTAAAGTAGAGGAAAAGAGAGAGGAAGAGGAGAGAAAATCAGTTGGACGTTGAGCTGAATGACTAAAAATCGAAAAACGGGTTTTATAACCGTAGGCGGTGTCGTGGCACTGTCGCGTGCACACCTTATCCTCATTAGTTGAAGTTCGTAGTGCTGCTATGCTATTTTGCATCTACGCCTACTAGAAACAACACATGGTAGCACTCCACCGCTCTCGCTTGAGGATATAGTTGTCATTTTATGCTCTTTCTCTTTCGTTTGACCTCATTTTTTTTGTTAGGGCACCAAATTGGTCGATTTTAGCTTTGTTTGCTCCCTAATGCACGGTTCTACCTATTGGATGTTCGATGCCTATAAAATAGAAAATTAAACACATTAAATAATATAATGATCTCGAGTTAAGCTAAGGGAAAAAGCACATTTAGGTGCTATAATGTGTCCTCGGTTGGTAGCACATTGTCATAGAGCCGGGGTGGTGCTGCAGCACTGCTACACGTTCTCTGCCCTTCAATATCCAAAGCACCCTGGCACTGTTGCACTTCAGTGCCTTTTCGAATTTAAATTATCAACCCAAACCAAACCAACCCATAAAAAATGAGTTGGGTTGGTTCAGTTCTATTGACTATCTTTTATGCCTTAATATGAGAGAAATAAAATGTACTTCTCTATTTAAGTTACTTGAAGTCCAAAAAGAGAATCTTATTTTATTCCTATATGAACAATATACTTAAGTCTAAAAACTTAATTCAAGATTACTTCTCTAAAAAGTAACATATTCTCATGCAACTTAATTGATAACTAACTTTTTAAAATCAAGTTAAGAAACAAGGCACTAAAAATTGTTATCAACAACTTTCACTATTAACCTAACTATTTTTATGAGAGATCAACAATGATTCAATGATATAGATCTAGTTAAATTTTCAATCTATCAATTCAACATTTTGGCCAATCAATAAGAATGAAGCACAATATCGATAAAAAGCATAGAGTTCAACAATCATTCATGAAAAGACTAAAACTTAACCAAAATTCATAACAATTTCATTAACGCCCTAAAACTAACAAGTCTAGCTATTCATAGCTTGCAACAACATATTCTCTTACATAATTCCAAGCATAAGTATTAAATAAAGAAAGGGAATCAAAGAAGAACTCTTTCGAAGACTTCCTTGATCCCTTAAATCCTCCAAGTTCGCCTCATCGTCACTTTGGGAACTTGAACGATCTCCAAAATAAACCCTTAAATTCTCTTCTTTTGTAGCATAAACCCTCTTTTAGATCTGAATTCTCTATTATATTTCGTGCTAAGTGTTGTGCTAAAGTATGTCTTGAATGATGAAGAGCTTCAAAATATATAGAGGATCAAAACTTGGCCACCAAGAAATTACCAAAATTAACAACTTTTCACTTTAGAAAAGCGAGTGTAGCTGCGCTCTCTATCTAAAGCCCTTTATGCGCATCCATATGCCGCAGTGTAGCACTATACTTCGATTGAGCGTAGCGACGCTGGTCTAGTGTAGCTACGCTCTGCTATCTTCCAAAAACCATGCTCTGGGTCTAAAGTGTATGGGACAACGTAGCTACACTATGCATTGTGCTGCCTTGTTTTTAAGGGTTTTGACTTTTTCTTGACTTTTCTTGATGATTTTGGCTCGATTTTGGTTCTTTTGGCTTTTAACATTTGTTTTCATGATAATTTCCAGAAAACCACTAGCAAACACATTAAATCCAATAAAAAAGACTCTAAATTAAAGGTAAATAATGCATATTTTAGGTGCATTTCAGAAACCCACAAAGAATGAAAAACACGAAGAACTTCTAGGCTGAAATTAGAAACCTACAAAGAATGAAAACAAGAACTTCTGGGTTGAAAAGAAAGATCCTCAAAGATCTAAAACAAAACCTATGAAGAACGAATCAAGAACTTCTGGATTGGAAACAAAGATCGTCATAAAGAGATCTAAAACAAAAAACCCACAAACGACTTATTTAAAAACATAACAAAAACCCACAAAAATCTGTGCAAAAGCGGATTTTCCATAATTGCAAATAAACCAAGATTGGACCAACTTGATCCAAACCAAAACTGAGTGAACCAAACCAAATCAAGTCAGACATTGTGTAGCAAACCATCCCATCTTTTCTTTAAGAAAAATGGTAGCCGCCCATCATTCCATCATTTCACCATCCTCACTAAGAAACTTGCTCCACGCAACCTTCTTCTTTCTTCTTCTTTTTTTCTACACAACGCATCACCTTCTTCTTCTTCTTCTTTTTTAGGCAACCCTTCAACCATTTTTTTTTTTTTTTTTACCATGATCCACGATAGCATGCATGAATCCACCTCCATGGCAAGGCAGCATGCACGACGCTCCACCTCCACCTTCCACAGCCGTGTAAGATTTGTGCATTGAATCTATACATTTTTGGAAAAAGAAAATACAAAACTGAGTTTGTATTAAGGGTGGGATACCAAGTAAACAACAGAGAAAAAGCAACGGTTTCAACCAAACCGAATCGATTTGAACTTAATCAGATTGGTCCGGTTCCAAAATCGAAATTGAGCAAATCCAGTTTTTTCGGTTCAAAGGTAATGAAAACCGATGAGTTCGGTTCGATCATTAATTTACTCAAAATCGGACCGAATCGTACCATGCACACCCCTAATATTAAATAACCTAATAAAGTTGGAAAATATCAAATAACTAGTTAATATAAATTGAAATAAAAGAAAGCGTATATGAAATATAATGTTGAATAAGATTCACCAATCTAGTAAACCTACGTGTGGCAGGTGGTAGTCGCTGGATTGGGAAGCTTATTAAATCCTACAAATTTGAAACATGCTTGGCCTTTTGCTTTACACAATTGGTTAAACATGTCTTCTAAATTTTGAACTCTAATATATTTCTATTTTGTGTTTCTAAGTCTCTGGGATTTTCAATTTTTATGTCTAACAAGTCTTTGATCTATCAAAAGTTTTAAGGTTTAAAACTTTAAAATCTATTAGATACAAAATTGAAAATATAATGCCTTATTAGACACAACATATTATTTTATGTTTGAATGTGTCAGGATTCATTGGACACAAAATTCAAAGTTTGGAGAAAGGTTTAACATTTTTAAAGTTGACTTATTAGGCATAAAATTATAAATTTAAGGTTTTTTTTTTTGTAAAGGAAATTTAAGTGTTTTTTTTTTAATAACAATATGTGGGGTTGGAAAATTATTATTAGAAATTAACAATAGTTTTAAATTATACCAAATATCATTAGACTTTGGGAAGATTTTAATTAAGCTCCTGGATTAAAGTTTCATTTTTCATCAAAAATAGATGACAAAATTGGCATTTGTAAGAATTAGAAGGCATATTATGTTGAGGTTCTCTCATTAATGAAGAGGTTGATGAAGATTATAAGCTCATACATTCAACATTCAAGAACTATTTCACATTTCTTTAACTTTTACGGTTAGTTATTGTAACTACTTATATAAAAAATTAGTATAAATACTCATCATTTACAAATTTTAGATACAACAACATACATAGCTTCAAGAAGAACTTGAAAAATCTGTAAAAGAAAAAGAATCTGTAACTTAGCATCAACAAAAATCTCTCCTTCCCGTGGACATAGGCTTTAATAGCCGAACCACATATATCGTTGTGCATTCCTTCCCCTTCTTCACATCGTCTATAAGAACGATTGATCGTTTACCATTTCCTTCTTCCATTGTGTACACGATTGCATGTTCGTTCACCATTTTTTTCTGCCATCATCTACATGATTGCATGATCTTCCATCGTATACTCAAAGCAGTCGCACAGATCAAATAAGAAGATATTAGGGTTAGAAGAAAGTAAAAGAACTCAGAAGGCAGAGAACGAGAGAATCAGAGAGCAAGAGAGAGAAAGAAAAATTAATTCTACATTAATCACCCATCAGAAAGAAAGTAATTCTATCATTTTTCAATCAAACAAAGAGCAGTGGTACAAACCACGTGTAAGGCATTAGCTGGAAAATTGTGGGCACATAATAGCCAAGTTTTCTACCAACCAAAGTTTTTGGGGCAAAAGAACTGGGCTCACGGTTTGGATCAGCAAAAAAGCCTCACATATACTTTCATCATTTGGGCTAAATTTCATTAATTCATAGAAGCAAGCCCAACAAAGTGGTATCAGAGCAAAAGACATTCAATATCTCAATTCTTGGAGAATCAAGACACAAGTTTTTCATCCAAAATGTTAGTAACAAGGTTCGAGGTGGAGAAATTCAATGGAAAAGGAGACTTCAGACTGTGGAAGGCCAAGATCAAGGCGATACTCGACTAGCAGAAAGCCCACAGAGCCCTCCTTGATCCATTAACACTCCCTGCCACTGTGACAGCCGAAGAAAAGGAAGACTTGGAGCTGGCAGCCTATGATACGTTGGTTCTTAATCTTAGTGACAGTGTTCTTAGACAAGTTTTAGATCAAGAAACTGCATATAGAATATGGACTAAGCTAGAAGAGTTGTATGCTACTAAAGACCTTCCTAGCAAAATGTATCTTAAGGAGAAATTCTTCACATTTAAAATGGGTTCATCTAAACACTAACTGATAACTTAGATGAGTTTAAGAAGATAGTTGCTGAATTTAAAACTCTAGGGGAAAAACTTGGTGATGAAAATGAGGCTTATGTGCTTCTAAACTCCTTGCCTGAACCGTATAAAGAAATTAAGAATGATCTAAAGTATGGAAGGGATAGTATAAGCACAGACACTATAATCTCAACCATAAGAACTAGAGAGCTTGAGCTACAGATTGATAAAAAGGATAAACCTAGTGGTGAAGGTATGTTTGTAAAAGGAAACTTCAAGTAAAACCATTCAAAAGACAGAAAATCTTATAACTCAGAAGAAAATAAATAAAAATAGAAAATAAAAAGCAAGTACTATAAGAAAAATGGACATTTAATTAAAGACTGTTTTATCTTAAAGAGAAAGAACCAAGAGAAAGAGAAGTATTCAAAAGGCAAATAGCCTGAAGCATCTGTTGTACAAGGTTCCTTCATCTACTCAGGTGCTTTAGCCTCAACTTTAGACAAATCCAATCATGTAAACCCTCTAGGAAAACATGATTGGGTTCTAGATTCCAGATGCACCTACTATATAACCTCAATGAAACCTTGGTTTAACACCTTTAAGGAAATAGAAGGAGAAATGGTTTATATGAGAAACAACCAAGGCTGTAAAATAGAAGGCATTGGCTCTGTTTCCATGAAACTTAAGGATGGAACCATCAAACTTCTTAGGAATGTGAGATATGTTCTACTACTTAAGAGAAATCTAATCTCCTTAGGTATGTTAGATGCTATTGGTTGTGAATACAGGGGTAAAGGAGGAAACTTGAGATGCTAAAGGAAGTAATATTAGTTGGGGAAAAGATAAATGACTTATTTGTGGTCAAATGAGTTGAAATGATGATAGGGGCTTATGTTGCCACCACAAATGAGATCACAGAGGCTGATGTCTGGCATAAAAGGTTATCTCACATAAGTGCTAAAGGCCTAGAAAGAAATTCTCCCAAAAGGTCTCTAAAAAAAATCTAACCTTTTGTGAACACTGTGTTTTAGGGAAAGCTACAAGGCAAAGTTTCACTAAAGCACAACATACCACAAAAGCTATCCTAGACTATATACACTTTGACCTATAGGGTCCAACTCCTACACCTAGCCTAAGTGTCTCAAAGTATTTACTTTCTTTTATTGATGACTTCTCTAGGAAAATTTGGGTTTACTTTCTTAAAACTAAAGACCAAGTATTTGATAGGTTTAAGAAATGGAAACTCATGATAGAGAAACAAACTTCTAAAGAAATTAAATACCTAAGAACTGACAATGGACTGGAATTTTGTAGTGAAGAGTCTAACAAATTCTGTAAAGAAACATGAATTACTAGGCATAGGACAGTTAGATTCACTCCTCAACAAAATGGAGTAGCTAAAAGACTAAATAGAACAGTCATGGAAAGAGTTAGATGTCTTCTATCAGATGTAATACTAAGTGAAAAATACTGGGCTGAGGCTGCAAGCTACACTGTGTACACCTTAAATAGGTGTCCACATTCCTCCCTAAATTTTTTGACTCCTGAAGAAAAATGGATCACACATCCCCCTAACCTAGAAAACCTAAGGGTATTTGGATGTGTTGGTTATATTCATCAAAATTAGGGGAAATTAAAATCTAGGGCAGTAAAGTGTATGTTTGAAGGGTTTTCTGAGGGAGTAAAAGGATTTAAAATGTGGAATCCTATTGAGAAGAGGTTTGTTATAAGCAGAGATGTCACTTTCAGAGAAAAAGAAATGTTTATGCAAAAAGAAAAGACATCCTATGAAGTTCCTAATAGCCTTAATACTACTAAGATTGAGGTGGAGTCACCTAAAGTTTCTTCCACTAACCCAAACCTTCCTATAGAATTAGAAGAAGAAGAAGAGGATGCCTTAAATGAGAACACTGGGAATACTGAAGTTTTACCTAATTTAAGTCACCTTGGCTAGGGATAGACAAAGAAGAGTGATAGTTCCTTCAGCTAGATATACTGAAACTAAATAATGAACCTAGTTTTAAATGCCACAATAGCTTCTAATGACCAAGAACCAGCCACTTTTGAAGAGGCAGTGAACTGCCATAATGCTAGGTCTTGGATTCAAGCTATGTGTGAAGAGATGGAGTCACTCACTGTGAATAATACTTAGACCGTAGCTTCTCTTCCTAAAGGTTGTAAACCTATAGCCTTTAAATGAATATATAAACTAAAGGAAGGTTCTACCATAGAAGAAAAACCTAGGTACAAGGCAAGGTTAGTGGCTAAAGGGTTTACTCAGAAGGAAGGAATAGACTATACTGAAATTTTTCACCAGTAGTGAAATAAACCTCTATTACGCTACTTTTATCTCTAGTTGTTCAGTATAATCTAGAACTAAATCAACTAGATGTTAAAACTTCCCTTCTACATGGAAACTTATATGAAGTTACCTATATGGTGTAACCTAAAGGGTTTGAGGAAAAAGGAAAGGAAGACATGTACTGTCTCCTAAAAAGTCAATATATGATCTAAAACAACCCCTAGATGCTGGTACAGAAGGTTTAATGACTACATAGAGAGTATTGGATTTCAAAGAAGTTCCTATGATATTTGTTCTTATATTAATTCTACTATCTATAAGGACAAAGTCTATTTATTACTCTATGTTGATGATATGTTACTAGCAGGAAAATCTAAGGAGGATTTAACTCATGTCAATAATCTCTTAAAGAGAGAATTTGACATGAAGAACTTAGGTCAGTCTTGAAAGATCCTTGGGATAGAAATTCAAAGGGACAGAACTTCCTCAATCCTAACCATTAGTCAACTAAGCTACTGTGAAAAAGTAATCAACAGATTTAATATGAAAAATGCAAAATTAGTCACCATACCTATTGCTACACACTTTAAACTTTCCTCTAAAAACTCACCAAAAGAAACAGACATAGAACATTTGACTCAAATGCAATCAATTCCTTATAATCAAGCAGTAGGGAGTCTAATGTAATTGATGATATCTACTAGACCAAACTTATCATACAGCACTAATCTAGTCAGTAGATACATGTCTAACCCTGGAAAAAGACATTGGGAAGCAACAAAATGAATTTTAAGATATCTAATTTGGTATAAACAGTCGAAATTAACATATCAAAGTATTAATGAATCAAATTTAGAGCTATATGGATATGTTGATTCAGATTTTGCAGGTGACCAAGATAAAAGAAGATCTCTAACAGGTTATCTATTCTTATTTGGTCCTAATTTGTTGTGTTGGAAAGCAAATTTACAGTTAATCACAGCATTGTCAACCACAGAAGCAGAGTACATGGCTTTATCAGAAGCAATAAAGAAAGCACTGTGGTTAAAATGATTGATGAAGGACTTTGGTATTAATCAAACAGTAGTTAAAATCTACTGTGATAACCAAAGTGCCATACACCTTTCCAAAAACCCTCAGTATCATTCAAGGACCAAACACATAGATATTAAGTATCACTTTGTAGGAGACAGAATAGAGAAAGGAGAAGTCAAAGTGCTAAAAGTTCATATCACCGAGAACGCAGCCGACATGCTTACCAAACCTGTGGGTAAACTCAAGCTTGCTAACTGTCTTGGTCAGATCAGGTTTCTGTTTCCTGAAAAAGGGTGAAGACATGTTAAATCCAGAAGGAGAAGAGCTTGCATGTTGAGCTTAAGGTGGAGATTTGAAGATTATAAACTCATACATTCAACATTCAAGAACTATTTCACATTTCTTTAACTTTTACAGTTAGTTATTGTAACTACTTATATCAGAAATTAGTATAAATACTCATCATTTACAAATTTTAGATACAACAACATACATAGCTTCAAGAAGAACTTGAAAAATATGTAAAAGAAAAAGAATTTGTGACTTAGCTTCAATAAAGCTCTCTCCTTCTCGTGGACGTAGGTTTTAATAACCGAACCACGTATATCGTTGTGCATTCCTTCCCCTTCTTCACATTGTCTACCAGAATGACTTATCGTTTACCATTTCCTTCTTCCATCGTCTACACGATTCATGTTCGTTCACCATTTCCTTTTGCCATCGTTTACACGATTGCATGACTCTTCCATCGTATACTCAAAGCGGTCGCATAGATCAAACAAGAAGGCATTAGGGTTAGAAGAAAGTAAAAGAACTCAGAAAGCAGAGAACGAGAGAATCAGAGAGCAAGAGAGAGAAAGAAAAATTAATTCTGCATTAATCACCCATCAGAAAGAAAGTAATTCTTTCATTTTTCAATCAGACAAAGAGTAGTGGTACAAACCACGTGTAAGGCATCAGCTGGAAAATCGTGGGCACATAATAGCCAAGTTTTCTACCAACCAAAGTTTTTGGGGAAAAAGAACTGGGCTCACAGTTTGGATCAGTAAAAAGGCCTCACATATATTTCATCATTTGGGCTAAATTTCATTAATTCACAGAAGTAGGCCTAATAGTTGAAGATTGTGGTTTTGAATTATGCTCCAAGAAGTTGTAATAGGGTGGTCCATAATTTGGCCCACCATGATATTGTTTCATGTCCTTCCTGTTCTTGGGCTGAAATTTTTCCCTCTTGGGTCTCAAATTCTAGTTGAGGTTGAGAAAGGAATGTGACAACTATTTTTATTACGAGAAAATGCTTTGTGCTATATGAATTTATGATGATTATTGATGCTAAAACTACACAAGTCAAGTCACCTACTACATTAACCCAAGTATAATCAATCCAATAGCAAGTAGTACTCGGAGTATTCCAAGGTCGAATCTGCAGAGATACGGTATGAATCAAGAATAAAGAAAACTGTTAACAACTTCAATTGGTGTTCGTAAACATGATTTTATAGATAAAATGTTGGTTGAATATTTATGCTACAACATTTGCCTCCGCTTCCTTATTTTTCACTAAAGATTGAAAAGTCTGAAATTTCATTTAGGAAACAACATTTGCTTCCCCTTTCTTATTTTTCATTAAAGATTAAAAAGTCTGGAGTTCATTGAGAAGAGTCGTTAAGTTGTAATCAATCTTATTAATTACAGCGTAAAGAGATTCTATTATCATACTAATTTGACTCTTCTCATCTATGACAACCTCATTTGCCTCTGCCATATTGAATTGGACCATCATGTCCAGGATATGTTCTCTAACAGAGGTTCCTTCCTTCAATCGCGAATTATAAACATATTTAATACCATCATGTCGTGCTGATAAGCACGGTTGTCCAAACATCCCTTGCAATGACTTCATGATCTCTTTTGCAGTGACCATGGTTTCATGCTTTTTGGTAAGCACATCAGATATACTTGCCAAAATATAGGCTCGGGCTTTTTCATTTGCCCAAACCCATCTATCATAGTTATCCCGAACATTTCGAGCTGCATTATAATTGGGAATAGGAGGACGTTCCTCTGTTAAAACAAATCTTAAATCGTTAACTACAATTATTGTGATAACTTGTAGAAATACAAGCTATTTAGCCTTTTACTTAGAATTATGAGGGATAATAAGCAAAATATGCATTAATAATATCAAGAATTCATGTAGAAAAGTGAGCTTGCGTCGACCAATACCATAAATCCTTACTAACCTTATATCATGTGTTATTATACATCAAAGCATCTATTTTTGCAACCACTACAAGAATTGACCGCATGTGTCGACCTCAGATTGCCGCAAGAGTAACTGCATGCAAAGGTTCATAAAGGCTAGTTTGCCAAATGGAATGTTGCGTCCACAGAGTGATAATCGTAATGGAAGATTGATCGCCAAGTGGGTGAAGTGCGTTGACAATTCAGGAGAAACAAGGTTAAACGCATACCGTGGGAATATCAACAAGATAAGGTGATGCTGATATTTCCCATACTGCGACAAAGGTAGCATGAGTTAGAATGCGACAAAGGTATGATTGGATCTTTACTTTATTTAACTGCTAGTAGACCCGATATTATGATTAGTGTATGTCTTTGTGCTAGATTTCAATCTTGTCCTAAGGAATCACATTTACATGCTGTTAAAAGAATTTTTAAATATCTGCTTGGTACTATTGATTTAGGCTTATGGTATCCTAGAAATGTTGAATTTAATTTGGTAGGATACTCCGATGAGGATTTTGCGAGTAGTTTACTTGACCGTAAGAGTACTAGTGAGACTTGTCAATTTCTTGGTCGTTCCTTAGTTTCTTGGTTTAGTAAAAAGCAAAATTCGGTTGCCTTATCCACTACCGAAGCGGAATATATTGCAGTTGGATGAAACAAACTCTTTGTGATTTTGAATTAAAGTTTGATAATGTGCCTATATTTTGTGATAATACTAGTGCTATTAATTTGACTAAAAATCCTATACATCATTCTAGTACTAAGCATATTGATATTAGGCATCACTTTATTAGAGAGCATGTGTAAAATGATAATATTACTCTTGAATTTGTAGGCTCTAAGCGGATATTTTTACCAAGCCTTTGAATGAAGAAAATTTTTGCAAAAATAGGCTTGAGCTCGGTATTATTCGTTGTGATGCCTCTTGAATTTATAATTTTACTTGTTAAATCTTTTAGAAGACATTTTGTAGGGGAGATATGTTAAGCATGTGTTAATATTCTTAGGGGGAGTTGTGCTAAATTTATGTTCATGTTTTTAAGGGAAACATTTATGTAGTTCTAAATTTTTCTTAATTATTCTTTTGATGATTCCAAAGGGGGAGAAGTTTAAGAAAAATATGCTATAAATTTTTTATGATTTTGATTATATTAATTAGGGGGAGAATTTTATTTTTTTGAGTGAATTTCAAGAATGATCTTTATGGTGATATGTTGAATTTAATTATGTGCTACATATGGTTTACATGTATTTCAAACTATTTTTCTTGAATGGTTTGTCATCATAAAAAAGGGGAGATTGTTTGGCTTTTTTGGCCCTTAATCTCAAATTAATTAATTTTAATTAATTAATTAATCAATGTTTTGATGATAACAAACTCAATTTTTAATTACTGAAAATCTTAGTATTTTAATATGTTCATAGTGTAGAGCTCGGAACAACGGTTCCAACACCTCTTGAATCACTCAAATCAGAGCTAAAACGAAGACGATATGACCGAAACAACTCTATAGAGAAAATACCGTGGTGGATGATGTGGCATAACCAGACCATCTGCAAGTAGACATGTGGCAGCATATTGGTTGAATGGTGGATCATTAAGAGATTTGATGGACTTTTGATTTTTGGATTGTTTTAAATTAAAAAAAAATAAAAGGAAAATAAATTTAATATTATTATATGTTTGTGTCTAACGGTTAGTTTTTTTTACACATGGTATCTTTTTTTATTTTTGGATTGACTTTAAAAAGAATGAATTTAAAAAGAAAATGAATTAAAAGGAAAATAAGTTTAATATTATTTTATGTTTGTGTCTAATGGCTAGTTTTTTACACATGGTATGTTTTTTATTTTTGGATTGACTTTAAAAAGAATTAATTTCAAAAGAAAATGAATTTCAAAAGAAAAGAAATTTAATATTATATTTTGTTTGTATCTAACGACTAGTTTAGTCTAAAATCTCCACCATTGATTTTTCTTTTAGTCTAAAATCTCCACCATTGATTTTTCTTTTCCATTGTAGTTTCTAAAAATTTTTCCATCTCTATATAAACTATCTTCCTCTCCAAATTTTAAACTAACAAATTTTACATTTCATAATTCTCTAAAACTCAAAAGTTTCATTGTTGCTCTCTCTAAGTTCCCAATTTTTTTTTCATCTTATTCTTGAGAGAGAGTGTTATTGTATTGTGAGGATAAACTTGTTGAGTGCTTAAACTTGTAAATCCACTCTAATGAGAGTTGTATTGTGTTCTTCAAAAATTCCAACATTTATAAGGTTTGATCCTAAACCGTGAAAAGGATCGGGTTTGCTCTTGAACCCGTAAAATGAGCAGTGGTATAACAGTTGGGCTCTAATCCGTGGAAAGAGTCGGAAAGATTTTATTCAAACTTCCAAGAGGTGCTTGGGGAGTGGAGTAGGTCGAGTTTGACCGAACCACTATAAAAATTACGATGTCTTCTTCTCTAACTCTTTCCTTTTTATTTTTGCAATTAATTTAAGCAATTTATTGTATGTTTTAGTTTGTTCTTATTTATTTGCTAAAATTTGATAGAATTAAATTATCATTTTTTTGTCATCTTATTTGTTGTATAAATTTAATTTTTCTTATTATTTATAAAAAGTGTATTAATTAGTTTAATTGGGTTAATTTAGAAAAAAAAAGTTTAATTAAACCCTATTCACCCCCTCTAGAGTTGTCATATCGATCCAACAACGTTTTACTTAGAATTATGAGGGCTAATAAGCAGAATATGCATTAATAATACCAAGAATTCATGTGGAAAAGTGAGCTTGCATCGACCAACACCAGAAATCCTCACTAACCTTATATCATATGTTATTATGAATCAAAGCGTCTATTTTTGCAGCCATTGCAGGAATTGACCGCATGCGTCGACCTTAGACCACTGCAAGAGTAACCGCATGCAAAGGTTCATAAAGACTAGTTTGCCACATGGAATGTTGCGTCCACAAAGTGTTAATCGTAATGGAAGATTGACCGCCAAGTGAGTGGAATGCGTTGACACTTCAGGAGAAACAAGCTTGAACACATACCTTGGGAGTATCAACAAGATAAGGTGATGTTGACATTTCCTATACCGCGACAAAGGTAGCAGTGAGTCAGAATGCAATCATCAATGCTGTCGACGTTTGAGCTCTATAAATAGCACCTTGGATCTTCACTTCAAATCATCCAAGTTTCTGCCTTAAGACAGATCCTTGTGATCACAGATGAGAGCATGAGCAAGATACTCTTTGAGGATTCTTCACCTCCACAGACCCTTTGAGTGACGACCGGAGTTTCGCCGGAGATAGAGGTCGAAAGAGACTTCTCCACCATCCATCCATGGCGCCACCAGCAGCCTTGACGCATTTCAGATGAAAAGCAAGAGATTGTTTACATCTAGCCCTCCATCTCTCCTCTTATCTCTGTATTGTATTACATTTTGGCTTAAGACATTAATATATTTTGTAATCAATGAATCTATTACTTCCTCAGCACCATCTTCATCATCATTTTCATTTTTATCATAGTCTACATTCATCATTTAGTTGAATATCGAAGGCAGTCACATATTCATCATGCGGTTTAGAGATATGACGCATGTAGCTACCCACCAAGAGGTGTACGTTGCGGGAATATAGTGAGTTACTCCTCTTCGTTTGGTGTGAGGCTATAGCAATGCTTGACCATGAGCTGAATAACCGCAACTAATTGTAAAAGAGGGTAAGTAGTGGAACACACTAAAGCAAGGTAAGCTTTGTTCGTAGAGATAGGAACGATCTTATACTCGACGCGACCATGCATTATAGAGATATAGGCATACGGCTGGCCACCAAAAGGTGTGCGATGCGTTAGTGTGGCGAGCTAGGATTACCTTATTATGCATTAACAGTTGTTACATCTCTACCAATTCTCATAGTTAAACTTCCATTGCTCAATCTGTTTAGTTAGAAGTAGGAGTAGCGCATATTTCATTAACTTCTATCTTTTTACTTTTATTTATCACCTCAAACGCATTGCTTTACAAATATTATTGAGTTACAAGTCCTGTGTTCGACCTCGGATCATTCCGAGAAACTTGCGTAATCGTTGTACTTGGTGAGAAAGCAAGAAAACTTGTGATAGGAACGCATGGTCATCGCATACGTGCTTAAATGCATATTGTATATTTTCTAGTTCAATGCATGACCTTCGACGTATAGAGATTAACATGTAACATAAGACAAGTATATTTTCCTCTCCCTTTTTTCCGAACCAACATATTGTGTTTATATTCAACTTCCAATTCAAATAAACATCTCCATTGAATTTGTCAAAAGCTAAGAGTTGTATAATCGAGTTTGACATGTTGAAACATAAACAAATTCTATAAGTAAATTGTATTTAAATCTAATTTTAGCAAAAGTAATAAAGTAATCGTATTTCTTTATTTGTTTGCAATGATACTTTAATGAGTTAGAATAGATGCTACCGGGAGCAATCAAATACTCCTTCACTAAAGCAAGACATTCTTGACTAAATATTATATCCAAAATAACTCTTATTCCTATAGTTTTTTAGTTACCGTTTTAAGTCAAGAACTTACTAACACTTCATAATTCTTGTAAGTGTGACCCTCCATCTTCAGATTTCATAGAACAGTATTTATATGCCCTCGAATAGGAAAACAATATTCAAATCGAAATTAAGAAACCCTATTCATTTATTAAGTTTGGGTTGTTCTGAATGTTACAACCCTCTGAGGGGATTGCTGCAACAACGACTAGCTAGTGCTGCCTAAAACCAACAACATGTGCAACATAAGAATCTCACGGTTCAAACAAATGAAAGAAACCGTAGGATATGTTGACACATTTCATGCACCCACTTACTATGAACTACTTCTTCTATTCACCTTGATATTAACCCATGCAAACGTTTTTCGAATGGAGCAGTAAAGGTAAAATCGACATGAAGCTGATCATGGATCTCATGGTATGAACTCTTATGGACACGAGAGCTAAGAATAATATACCGTATATATTATTAATCTCCATTGAAGTGTTCTAACATAGTGGGTGATTCAACATATTCGATTGTTTAGACGGTGTGTCAGGAGAAGGTGGGACCATATGTCAGTTCAGAGTATGAAGACACTCCACTATACTTTAACATAGAACTCATGGTACAACATCATTTTCTGCAAGCTTTATTTCTATAACATCTTTTATATATACTTATATCATGCTTTTGATCAATATCTTGCATTTCCTTTCTTACAAAGTTCTAAGAAATTTAAATGTTTATTTGTCTCAAAGCATGTTATAGGACAAATAAAGAGTTATGATTTAAGGGCATTAAAATAATTTGTATTGATTATTTTTATTAATTTCCAATCAATATTAAAATCAATTAAAAAAACTCCATCACGATTATTTAAATAATTAATTGAAAAGTAACGTGAAAGACTAAGAGGGAGGAGAGTAATATAAATTTATAAACTCTAGAAATCTAAGGACAAAATAGAAACTAAAAAAAAAAAATTAAGAGTAAAGTATGACATTTTGAAACCTAAGAATCAAATGAAAATAACACAAAATTAAGATTAAAAATGGAACATTTTGAAACGTAAGAACCAAATAGAAACTATACTAAGGATTTGGAGATTAAAGAGAATTTTTTCATAACTCATACTCTATTTTGAAGCGGAAAAAAAAAATAAAAAGAAAAAGAAAGAAGGTATTCAATTTTTTCTTTTTTTTTTTATGTTTTTCTTTTATTAGTGCCTGACATAATTTATGGGCATCTCGACCAAAAGATGTAAAGCGGAGAATAAAAGATTATTGATATATTGTAGTACGGCAATCTTATAATCTTTTAGTACAACAATATAGGGTATGAGAATTTGAACCTATAACGATGAAGTATATGTCAATGAATTTGGTTTAAATGGGATTTACTGATATCCTAATAGGGAAAATATTGAAGTTTTATTTTAGTTAAAAGGTGTGACAAAATTATAAATGATATCACCATTAGTTTGCAATACAAACTTTAATAAAAATACTCAAAAGAAAAGGGGAAAAAAACAATATTCTAAATAAAAATGAACCAGGGTGGAAGAAATAGAAAAGACAAGGCAAAACTTAAAAGACTTTCAATTTTTATACATATATATAATTTTGTGCTCAATCTTTCAGACTTTTGATGTTGCAATAACTTTTGTTATGTAGGTTTGAAAAGCTACAAAGGAAAAAGGAAGCAGACATTTTGGAAGAGTGAGTGTGATAAATGATTTCAAGTTTTTATGTCTCCAAAAGCATCATCCACTGTTCAAAAACTTAAACCATCCTCATACTTGACAGACTAAACTTGATCTTTTGTGCTATAAGATCCAACGTGGGATTTGAGTTCAACTATCAGAGCATTTCAAAACACAAAGGAACTGTTTGATAAGGGTTGACATGGAACGAACGCAATGTGTATTACAGAATTGCCAATATCTGGTAATAGCAATACTAAATCAGATGAGGCCGAATCTCTGAGTAAGTAAATCCCTAACCAAGACTTGATTTGCGGCTTTGGTTGGATGGAAACCGTCCCAGAAAACGTAGCTGGTGGCATTTGAGCATGTTCCAATTGATCTACTGTTCCTGTTCCACAACAAGCCCTTGTTGACTCAAAAAACCCTGTGACATTCAAAAATTCCAACTGGAAATGTCAGTTTCCATCTAGAAAAAGTCATTTTCATCATTCCATCTGTATTTTGTTCTCTGATGATAATTGTAAGATGTGATGGAAGTAATACAATGTGAGAAAGAGAGGAAAAATTATTCTTGAACCGAGCGTAAAACTCGCCTTTGAGAACTGGCTTGAGAGGGTTCTCAAGGGCGCAAAGAGCAAAGACAAGTAAACTGTAAACAAAACTAATTAAGAATAAATTTGTGGATTTTGTCTGAACATTTCCATCACCAACGCAGAATGATCTAAGAGGTGTGCTTTGCAACTTAGTATTGAATGCAATGGCATCTTGATTTAACCTTTGGATGCATTAGGTTTCTAATATAACCAAAGAGGGTGATGGCTGCTGGCAAGCAACCCAATGGAGGTAACCCTGTCACCTCTATCGTCTTTGCTCCCGTTCCATATGGGTTGGCTGCAGTTTACTGCAGCACAGCATTGATGGGGAAATGAAGGAATTTTTCTGTTTTTCACCAATCAAACAAAACCATGGAATTGTTGGTTGCTTGCTTCTATTCTCTCGTTTTTTTTTTTTTGAAAAAAATAATTATTTAGGTAAAAAAACATATATAGCATCTACTCTCGTGCTCTCATTCCTATATACGTAAAAAAAAACAAAAAATAATATATAATAATTTAAAAAATAAATTTCCATGTGACAATTTTAATTGGGTGCGCACAATAAATGGGTGCACCTAGTTTCTTCCCTATAGATGTATATAATATTATGGACAATTCATTACAAACAAAAATTAAAGATATTAATGAGTCAACTTATTTATAACTATAGTCTATCAATGATAGATAATGACGTTTCAATATGTTATTATGTTTTCAAAGAAGACACTATATACTATATATATATACGAAAAAATCAACAAAAAACTAGTTGTAGAGTGAAAAAGCTATAAGATGACTCGTCATTCAGAACACAGATGTTAAACAGAAAGCACAAACACTGTAACAACAAAATACCAAGAGCAAGAAATCAAGTAAAGACACTAGGAAGTTGGTAACCCAATTCAATAAAAATCCACCTACATCTGGGGGGCGGGTGTGAGATTACTCTCTTAACTTGGAAAGGAGTATGATTGCAGCAGTTACCAGCTCTTTTGCTAGCACTTATTGCCTAACTAACCTGCTTAACCTGATTCAACCCTGAATACTTACATTTCAACAACATACTGAATAGATTACTCGAAACTTAACACATTTACATTACAGGGTTTTAAACATTGTTCATACATACATTTATGTACAGCTTAGTGAGCCCAACATACAACATTAGTCCCTATATGATAGACACATGTGTACTAACAATTACAGAGTCATCAATTTCTTCAACCTGTGTCTTTGAGTGGCAGAGCAACAACAAATTATCTTCTGGGAAGTGACCGCTACCTGGGGGGAGGGAGGGGGAGGGGGGGATATTTGAAAACTGAGCTAGAAGCCCAGTGAGTGACTAGCTTTTAAAAACATAAACTATGCATTAAACCTGGAAATCAGTACTGAAAGCTTAAATTGAGCATAACTGATGACGGGAAATTAGATGTCAATTACTTCGACAATTAAAATTTCGTGGACGCAATATGCGATGCATGTTCTTAATGTATGTGTTAATTATCATGCGTCGTGGTCATGCATTGGAATGACTTTGCGTTACAAATGTATGCGATGACCATGCATCCTGTCACAAGTTTTCTTGCGCTCACGCCAAGTATAACGTGAACACAAGTTTCTCGGGTGATCCGAGGTCGAACTCAGGCACTTGTAGCAAGATGTATGCAGTAATGTGCATGCGGCGGTTGAATAAAAGAATGATGGAGGGGGTTTCTATGCTAACACTACTCCTAATCCTAACTAACAAACAATGCAATGAGAATATGAAAGAGAGATAGATACACGACAACTCTTGACATGAAGTAAATGGATGGAAAAATAGATAAAATGTGGAGATGTCTTCATTGCAACCTTTAAGAGTGACCGCAAGGGAAACCTTAGTCAATGCAAGCCATGCTGTCATGCCACACACACTTAAGCCTAATTCTAGGACGTATGTGATGTATATGCGAAAGTGCCGAGAAGCCTATGCTAGCCTAAACCCCTATAACCCACTCACGTGCTCTCGCCGCATGAGCGTGATGACCATATATCACCACCATATCCTACTTCCTAGACACATGCAATATCCTATCCGTAGGGTGCATACGCTATGTGATGGCAAACAGAACTTATTCCTAAGTCTCCATTCTTGCTTATGAAAACCTAATCTAGCTCTTTCGAGCATCGATTCTAACCTAGCTCTCTTGAGTCTTAGGTTCTTTCTTTAGACTCTCTCCCGAGTAGCTCTAAAGGTGCAATGGATGCATACATAAGACAAGGTAACCGCATGAACTTGGCTAACGTAAGATTATTCCTATCTCTAGTGAATACTTGTTTACAATGCTTAATGCGACTAACCACTTACCCTCCCGGGCAGTTAGTTGTTGCTAACTCTACTCATGGACAAGTGTGCTACAGCTTCACACTAAGTAAATAAGGTTTTCTCATACACTCACGCAACACACACCTTCCGATGGTTTGCTACATGCTTCATATCTCTAATCCACATGACTAAGTATGCGGTACTCTAGCAATCTCACTAAGTGATGTAATGAAGTTATGGATGCTAAGTAAAGAAAGGTGGAGAGGGAATCGAAGGAAACATAGAAATGCATTGAACACATAATGTATTAATTCCTTGATCACAAAATGTAATATAATACAATATAAGAAAATAAGAGAAAATGAAATGACCAGCTGGAAGCAAAGACTTGCTTCCAGCGGATGTGCGTTAAGGCTTTCGGTGGTGCTATGGATGGGCGGTGGAGTTGACTCTCCCAAGATCTAGCTCCGGTTGTAGGCTCCGGTCGTCACTCGGAATGGATGAAGGAGGTGAAAAACTCTCAAGCTTCTTTTCATGCATTTGTCTGGATCGCAAGGATAAATCCTAGATGATTGAAATTCTGCTCATCGGTTTCTTTATATAGAGCTTGAATCGCCAATAGCATTAATGGACTGCTGTGATTCTGACATTCGTGGCGCATTTAGTCTTTTCTGAATCTCTACTGCTAGCGGCGTGATAGGTGAAATGTCAACATCATTTTTTGATTTTCCTGAGATATGTGTTGATGCGTTCATTCCACCAACCTTGCGTCGATCCCATTAGTATGCGTTATCGTGTAGCCACAATCATCTAGTGCCGCATTTGCTTCTGTCTCTTATACACATCTAGATGTGTATAAGAGACAGACCTTGCGTTGATCCCATTAGTATGCGTTATCGTGTAGCCACAATCATCTAGTGACCGCATTCGTTTAATACCACAACTCTACACGATGACCGCAATTGCTTGACAAGCGAAACTCCCATGCGATGGACGCATGCGACTGATTACCACAACACCGATGCATTGATCGAATGCGTTCGCCTTTATGATGGAGAGTTTCTCCACATGCGGTCGTCTATGCGGTGGCTCGACTTCCGCGTTTGCGTTTACTTCCTGCATTAGCTAAACTCATTTTCTCATGAATTCCTAATATAATTTCTGCATATTCTGCTTAACATCCCTCATAATTCTAAATAAAAGGCCTAAGATGACATGCAGAACACTTAATAAACAGTAAACACATAAAACATAGCACAACATAATACATCACAATGTATTCACGCTAGAATATAACTGGCTATTTCTCATTTGAGAGTGGTGAAAAAGTATAACAACATACAGCAGAAGTATCAAGGATCCATAAGCTTTCTAATTCATTAATTTTAGCAAAAACTAAAGCATGCTCTTCTAAAAAATGGGTTTTCTGAACATACCTCTGATGAACTCTTCAAGATAACGCCTGTTCAGTTGTTGTCTACTCTTGTTATCAACGTGAACCACCTCAAAGCCTTTCTTACTATGCTCTTGAAGCTTTAGGCAGAGTTGTGGGACTCAAGAACAGCTTGGAGAAGTGAAGAAACCAGAGAAACTCACAGCAGCATAGCTGAAGAAGACAACTTCTTCTTTAAAGAAAATTCTTTCGAAATTCTGTTCATTATACTTTTCTCCAATAACTCCATTCTACTTTATATAATAGATGAACATGCAAAGTGATGGACTGCATGGCTTGCAACTCATACTTGAAGAATCAAGATCAAGAAGATAATGCATTTTGTGTGAGCATAAAGATGATGGTGATAGAAAATACCCATTTTCCATTTTTGTGAAACATGCAAAAACGATTTTTCATTTTCTTTTTAAAACAAAAGCAAAAATGATATTAAATCATTTTAATACAAAATTTAATTTTCTTAAATTAATTTCATAAATTAACTTAAAAAATCAATTAATTTAATATCAAATATTAAATTAATTTTTGCACAATAATCATCCTGTCTCTTATACACATCTAGATGTGTATAAGAGACAGCTATATCTTGTTCCTTAAGTTCCTACTGATTCTCTAATGAACAATTCTGATTCATAATCTCTATGAATCAAATCTTTTCTCTATCATGAGAAGGCGGGGCCCTGATGTTCAAGACCTGGAGCTGTCTCTTATACACATCTAGATGTGTATAAGAGACAGGATCATGGGCTCCAACGATTCGAGATTAATCAGCTAAACTCATTAGTCCGATCTAACCCCCATTCGTTAACTAATGGGAAACTCCACTATAGCCCATAGTTGAACTCCCTTCCCTGTAGATATATTATGTCCACTTAATAACCATAATCAGTAAGTCGATCCTTCACAGGTTGTTCGTAATCACAGCTAGGTCAAAAATACCGTTTTGCGCTTGTGACTACATCTTGTTCCTTAAGTTCCTACTGATTCTCTAATGAACAATTCTGATTCATAATCTCTATGAATCAAATCTTTTCTCTATCATGAGAAGGCGGGGCCCTGATGTTCAAGACCTGGAGTCAGTACTTAAGAGAACAACCTATCTACTAACCCTAAATAGGGTAAGAGTGAATTCTATCTTGCAAGGCTATGTCCCCAGCTATTCATCCGATCTTATCCCTAAAATGGTAAGCTTATTGATCAATGCTGTTGGGCCATTCTCATCGTTTATAGATCAAAGGATAATCCTGAACAATCAGGAGTTCATAGTTAGCTTAGGATTAAGATCGAGTTAACCTAGGTTATATAATAAATGAAATAGTCAAATTTAACAGTAAACAATCGTTATAAAGAAAAGTGACTATTTTCGTGGTCTAGTCTATATACAAACTCATTGCATAGGATGCCCCCACTCTCATGTCTCAACATGAAGGATTTGTGGATCACATCGTTTGTAGCACTTTACAATTTGTAACAACTATAGAGTGGGCCGCATCCAATAGTGTTACCAGGATGAGATACCTAATTTCATCCATATACTTATTAGACCATTTAAGCTATATACTGTCAACTTGATTCTGTTTATGTTACTACATAAAGTTATAGTATCTAGACTATAGCCAATGATGCATTTATTGGATTTGCATAATAAGATGCAAAATCAACAAGTCATTGTTATTGATTAAATAGAATGTTTAACACGAATTGCGAGTTCTAGGACATTCCCAAGTAGCTCGTAAGCTTTACTCTTTACTCCAGCCTCACTGGTTCATTGTATGGCCAGGGAAGGAAGCCTCCACTCCAACCCTCTAAGTAATCCCTAAGTTAAGGTGCGACGCCTTCGTCCACTACCCTCACATAGCCTTACTCAACAAATCATAGGGTTAAGGTGTGACTTCTTTGTCCATACCTTCCTCCAGTGTGACGCCTTCATTCAACACCTGAAGTGTGACTCCTAGGATTCATGACTATTTTGTTCAATGTCTTTCCTTAAGGTATGACTCTTCTGTTCGTCACTTGATGTGTATGGCTCTTCTGTCCAAGTCCAAGTAGCCATAAGCTCTCATAGCCTTACTTCCAGTTCCAACTCATATCTAGTCCTTGGCTCAAGTACCTTCTCCTTTGGTCCCTCAGTACTGAGCCTCTCATACTTCTTAAGGCACAATCTTAGCTCTACTAGGATTCAAGAACTCAATAGCACCTAGGGCTATCGCTTATTTATGGCTAGTGAAACACTTAGCCATTCATTCACACGTCACAGTCAATGCATAATAAACATCATATAAGTATGTTCAATAAACATAAGTTGAACAATCATTCATAAAACTTTTAGAAAACATTTAGAGTCACTCACAGTCTTTGATATCAACCCTCCAATGCCCAACACCAATAGGCGTTGAGTACTTAGCCGAATTTTCAAGCTTTAACTTGACTAGGAAACATCTTCTTCACCATGTGTCCATCCCCATGCGTTCATGTCTTGCCTTAGGTATTCAAGCCTTCTATGCGTTCAAGCATCCAACCCACACCTACAACCCATCACATGGCCCATCGCATAGCAACCTTTGCACCAATTGTTTAGCTCATGCGCCCAACTTGTGGCACATCAACACATACTCGATGCGTTTACCTAATCGCACGCCTCATGCTTCAGCACAACCTTGCACCAACATATCCTTTGCATGTAACTCAGCCTTCAACACATGCATTCAACATCACAGTCTGGCCCTTCAAGCTGTTTGCTTGTTCAACCCAAGCAGCTGCCTGCTTGTTCAAATATTCCAAATTCAACTTACAATTTTAATAACTAATTTTTCAGGCCTTTTATCAAGAAATTTCCTTCTACAAACTTGCTCCAAAATGGCTTAGCAAGCTTACCTAAAATTTCAGCTCAGAACTTCTCGTGGTTTGGCTGAAATCCTCAAATCATTGAGACTGGCCCAAGCTTACCCGAGAGCTCGACCTTCAGCCAGATTCTTCACTCTCCAGCTCGAATCCTCTAGAATTCCCTTCCGACAATTTAACCTCAGTAACTAGACATACTCAAAGTTTGAATGGCTCTAGAATCACTCCATTTGCATGAGTAAATTGCTCAATCCCTCTCTTCAAATCAAAGCTTCCCTTTTATACTAGCAGCTGCATGTTAACCCTTCTATATTAAGCTGCCACCTCATCCTTAAAAAGATAACAAAAAACCTGAGTATGACAGCTGGCTTAGCTGATCAATCACTATGTTGATCCTTTACTCTTGGTCATCAATGCAAGGGTTAGCTCTCAAGGAAATGCTTGCAACCACATGGCCACATGCCTCTTTCACACAATGCATCGCCCAACTTGGCCAATGCATAGCTCACTTTAAGGCTATCGCATCCCTCTTTTGGTTGCATACTCCTAAGCCAACACATGTCCTAGCTCATGCATAGCTTAGTCTAAACATATCATCAACCAAACGTCGCATGCCTCATGTACCTTGTGCCAAGACTGCCAACGCTTCAAATCATTCGCACAACCTTTCTTGCTTCATCGCATAACTCTAGCATGCACCGAGTATCAATGTCTTGCGCTCAACGCTGCACATTGGTCAGCGCACACGCCCAGCCTCAACACTCAACTCCTTGCACTCATCGTCTAGCCCTATGCACATCGCATACCCCATCGTCTAGCATTCAACGCCTATCGTCTAGCGCCTATCGCTAGCACCTATCGTCTAGCGCCTAACGTGTAGCCCTATATGTTCACCCTCGTGCAATGCCTCAACATCCAGAGCCTTGCTCGCGCGCAACTGAGTGCTTCCTCGCTTGCCTTGGCCTACTCGTTGCACGATGGATTTTCCTTGCTGCATGATCACGCAAACCTTAGCGTATCCCTTGTATACGTGCGCTAGGCTTAGTGCCTAGCCTTGCGCCAACGCCCAACATGCCTTGCCCGCATACTCACGAACCTTGCAAGCTTCTTGCTGTCGCATGCCTTGTCAACACATCATGAAAAATCCTTCAACTCATACATTCATCCTTAGTTCCGGCATAGTTTGTCCTTGGCTTCAACACTTAGCCTCATGCAACCTTTACAAGCCTTAGTTGCTACACACAATGCCTCATGCATCAATGCTTCCCAACAGCAACGCATGCCTATTCTTGGCTTCTATAATTTTTCACTTGTTAAACTATCTAAAACTCACCCAAGAGTAGGTGTTTCCAATACTTGGAGTTTTCTTCCTCCATCTTCCTACTTTCTTTATTTCCTTTCACAACTTTACTTTAACATGCCCATTACTCACTTATGTAGGAAAAAAGGAGTATGGGGTTTACACAATGTGCCCAAGAAAGATAATCCACTAATATTAAAGAGTCAAGTAATTACAACATAGTACTTATTTGTAATACAACAACTACTACAATGACTTACGTAGAGTCCAACTCATAGATCACCTAGACTCCCTCTAAATGACTCCCTCTTAGACAAACTTAGGCTCCCTCTGACTTTATTAATATTAGTACTGAACAATTCAACTTCTGACAGTGTGTGAGACTCCTCTCCAACGATCTTATCTTTCCTCTTACTCAGTGAACTCCCTTTACTGACGAATCTTAGGTATTTCCTAAGATGGAGAACTCCTTGTCGTAAAATAAAGTCTTAGGCTCCCCTTAAGATCGAGAATCCCTTTTTAACAACAGTGCCTTAGACTCTCCCTAAAACAAAAATTATCTTCAAGGTCTTGCAATTTTCAAACAAATGAGATTGCACAGTGGAATCCAGTGAATAAAGATAAAAAATATGATGTTGCACAATTCGATCACCAAGTACAAAAACACTATCCAATGATAATCAAATGTGGCAATCCTAAATGTATGCCACTATTCTTATTTTAGAAATCGTGGCCAAGAAAGGAAACAAAATACTCATTTGGAAAGAGAACAAGATAAAATCAATATGTAGAATATTTCCAGATAAGGAAAGAAAAATATATAACAGGAAATAATATCTTCTGTGATAGTTGTTAAGACAACATTTGTGACAACTGCAAAGACCACCACGAGCAACCTTAAAAAAAAATATAAAGTTGATCAACAAAACTTTAACAAACTCCTCCTTCGGCTAATTTTTTTTAAGGCAGAATCAACAAACAACAACCAACCAACATAACGAAAGTTATCGGAAATAAAGTCTATACAAGAACAACAACAACAGAAAAGACAGAGGTCTTTACAACATCAAAATGACACATTAAAACAATCAGCCAGTCAGAACCCAAACCATCAAATTGTCTCCCCCTTTTTGGCTTAAAAAAAAAACCGTAGATCAATCTCCCCTGTGAGAAGAGGAACAACCACCAGACTTGGATAAAATAGCCCTCATCAAATGCAGCACTTCGTCAACCTTTGAATTTCGCTTTTGAAGCTTCTGCATAAAACTATCAATACCACGAGATTCACTGGATAACAGGTGCAGAATGCAAATCCAAATGTAACGTCCCAAATTGCAAGAAAATTTAAATTAATTACCCCTTATTTAAATTTAAATTTATGAGAGAAATTTGAATTTCACAGGAGAGATTTGAATTTATTAATTTGAATTTCATGTGAGAGAATTGAATTTACTTTGGGGGATTTCGAAGTTGGATTTAACTTGAGAAAATATGGATAAATTATTGTGGATTTTAGATCCTAAATTGGATAAAATATTTTGGAAGTTTGAATTGAATTTGTGGAAGTTGAGATTTAAGAAGGAAAACGAAATATATATATATATTGTATATATGTATTTAGTAAAGGATATTAGGGTCATGTTTTGAAAAAGGGAAAGAAAGAATATATTTATTTATATATTTGAACCCCTAAGGAAACGTGCAAGTAAAAGGGGGAAAAAAAAAAGAAAGAATAAGAAAGTCTTCTTCCTCAGCCGACTCTCTCCTCTACAGCCAAGCCCACGCCTTTCAGGCAGTAGTCGGGAGCCTTCACACTGGCACATCCAAACCCTCGGACTGGCGTCTAAACCCATTCCGTTGCCAGATTTCACCACGTCTTGTTGGAAACTGGATTTTAGGTAAATTGTGGTTTTCGAGTATCTCAAATACCTATTGAATTTCAGCTTCATTTGAGTGATACCCATAATATTTCAGAATTTTAGATTTGAGGTTCTGAGAAAATTTGGAATCGTCAGCGTGCTGTCCAATCGATTTGGAAGTGGTTTCAGTAAGATTTTAGTAAGTTATAAGGCTCCGTGTCCTTTTGGATTAATGGTAATGGTTGAAAATTAAGTTATTAAGGCTTCGTGCCCTTTTGAATTACCCTTTCTTTTCACTTAAATACAAGGGGATGATTTTCTATGCATGTAGTAATGTCCTAATAGTATAAGTTAGAAAGTTGGCTTGCTATTGTTGGTATAAAAACCTATGTTTTATGTTTTGTAGATTAACTTACATTATAAGGACAGTCCTGAATGTCCTTATGATCCATCATAGATTCTTTGTCATCACCGGATATACATTTTAAGTAAAAGTTTTTATGAAAAGATGTGCATTAAAATATTTCTTTAGTTGGCTTAACTAAATAGTTTCTATTATTGGTTTAACAACTTAAAAGGAGTTAGTTTGAGATTGTTATTTTATTTCAATATCATGGAAAGGAAAAACAAAAAAAAAAAATTATGAGATCAATTGGCACTAGTTTAACTCATGGAAGGACTTTTGGAAAGAAACAAATATTTCAGTTCAAAGATCTTGTAGCCTGTTAAAACTATATAGATAATGTAGAACGAAAAGGTGGTACATGTTTAAGCTATTGAATATGTTGTCCAAGTGAACTAAAGAATTGTGTTATGTTGTTCATTGGGGAATAAGATTAGTGGTACTAAAGGGAACTTTATCACATCACGACATGTAGATAAGCACGAGACTAGAGTTGCTTTATAGATAAGAAAGAGAAGGAGAAAAAACCATAGTTTTATTAAAAGTTACTAGGTATTAAGATTAAATGTTTCAAGATGAATTTTGAAAGAGTTAATAAGTGTTGATCACTTTTGTGGTACTGAAGATTGGTATAATGAGTAAGAATATTATGTTTTGGTTTCTTCATTTAACGTGCCTAAAAAGAAAGGTAAGAAAAAAAAATAGTACTAGTTGGGTTACAAGTGATAAATTGAAGAACTCTTCACAAGACATATGTAAGATGAATTTGTCAAGAAAAATCAAGATGATTGAAGATAAAGTTGTCATAAATTGGAAAAAAAGAACAAGTTGTTTGATTGAATTATTGTTCTTAAGGTACGTAGATTTTGATCTATGTTTTTGTTGCAATGAAAAAACTCAAGTTTAATTACCTTTGCCAAGAGGAAAAGTGTTTGGAGTTCAAAAGCAATGTTAACTTCTGGAGAATACTCTACTAATATTTGAGGTTTGGAATTGAATTGGAGATTACAAAAGGGTTACAAATAGTCACATGTCTTGTTAGGGTTATATTTTACTTGAAAAGTGGAAAATACATATTGAATTTAATAGCTTTAATAAAGATAAGTGTGAAGGAAAGAGAAGTGTTCAAGAAAGATTACTATTTTGAAAAGAAAGGAACTTAATATGTTCAAAACTCCTAGTTAAGTATGGTTTGGTCTTTAAAGACGTGGTATGAATGGTTATAAGGTATTGGTTTTGGTGTAAAAGAAGAATCTCTCGTTACCATTTGGAACTTTGGATCTTAGTGTTTGTTGGTTGAAAAGATAGCTTACTTAGGTTGTTGGTTGTAGAACTCAGTGTTAGCATGAAAATTTTATTCTCAAAATAAAAGATTAAGTAAAGACAATCAAGCATTGGGAGAGTGCTTAGTAAGTTTCTTTAAATTATAGTGGGAGAAATAATATTTATATGAAGATGTTTAATAATAATACTTTCTAGAAACTATGGAAATGGAAGAGATAAGGTTTTGTAAAAGAAGGGCAAAATTGCTTAAAGGTATTTATGAGTCTTAGAGATTTTGATTGTGGACACATATATTTAGAACAAGGAAGCAATGAAGCCATCAATTTGACTTGAAGGTGAAAGTAATCTTGCTCCAATTAAGGAACAAGTTATACGAGTGTTAAGGTTGAGTAAGTTAGATCTCTCAGAATGATCACTAACTCAATAATTGAACTTGAGTTGAGAGCAACCCCTATCCTTAAGGCTCTTCATAGAATGACTCTAGTAGAATTTAAGTAGCCTAAGTCACAAATACAAGAACTATTTAACAAAGTGTTTCATATGCATAATATTTCACCTTGAGGCACACCCATTTTGTTTATTAAGGAAAAAAAGAGGGATTCATGCAACTATGTATCAACTATTAAGAGTTGAAAAATGTAGCATAGCCAGGTTGTAGGGGATGCAGAGACTTTAAGAACCTTATTTTCAAAGATATTTCTTGACTTGTTCATATAAAGTTAAAAAATAATAATATGCGATTATTTTAGGACTAAAAAACAATATGATGATTGCCTCGAGTAAGTTTTACATCCTTTGACAGTAGAAAGCCTTATGTTGAATTATAATATGGAATTTAATTCCACAAAGTTGTTTTTCAGACACATAACTTCTAAAGAAGGCATTTTAGTCGACACTCCTAGAGTACATACCATTTTCAGTTGACTAAATTCACTATGTTATATATTTGGAAATTACATTGTGTATAGTATGGCCAATTGTTGTCCACGCAACGAGATTTTTATGTGCCAATATGACTAGTTAGATGCTTTTTTTTTTTTTTGTAAATAAGACTTCTGAACCCATGAAAGTTTTTGAAGTGAATGTGTAAAAGTACTGTCCAATATCATAAGTTTCATAGTTGTATATGGAAGAGGTTGTCACATTTATGAAGGTACCATTTTTAGTTATGTCAACTAGAGATTCCTATTCACTTTCAATTTTTAAAGGTGTCTTCAGAAAGCGTTAGATACTCGTTTAGAGTTCAACGCAGCTTTCCATCCCTAAATCAATGGTTAGACTCAGCATTTGAATTAGACTTTGGAGGATATGTCACAGCTTGCACCTTGGATTTTATAGGAAGTTGGAACTCCCACTTACAGTGGAGTTTGCTTATAATCACAATTATCAGGCTACTATTGACATGACTCCATTTGAAGCTCTGTATGTAAAAGTGGTAGGTTTTCTATGTACTGGGATGAGGTCAGTGAATGGAAATTGTTGGGCTCTGAGCTACTACAGACTACAAATGAGGCTATTTAGAAAATTAGAGCACCAACGCATACAACACAGAGTAGAAAGAAAAGTTATGATGAATTTAGGCGTAAACACCTAGAATTTGAGGTTGATGATAAAATGTTTTTGAAAGTAGTACTTATGAAGGGTGTTTTAGGTTTGGAAAGAAAGGGAGCTAAGCCTACGTTTTCATTGAACCACTTGAAATATTAGAACAAGTGGACTTTATGATGTCGTTTAGTGTCGCTCTCTACAGTTTAGTGTTTTCTATGTTTCTATGTCAAAGAGGTATGTGTTAGATCCATCTCATATAATTGACTACGAGCCCTTGCAATTGAATGATAATCTAAGTTATGAGGAGAAACCTTAAAATTCTTGCAGGGGGAAGTGAAAACTTTGCGCACTCATGAGATAGTACTGGTCAAGATTTTATGGTAGAATCACCAGTTCGAGGAAACAACATGGAAATGAGATGAGAGGACAGTACCTAGAGCTCTTTCAGGATTATAACTTTCAAGGACGAAAGTTTTTTAAAGAGGGAAGAATGTAATGTTTTGAATTTTAGGAAAATTAAAATGAATTACCCTTTATTTATTGGATTTTATGTTTCTTTAATTTTGGTTTTGAGCCAAACTAGAAAGATACTTAATTTAAATTTAGATTTTATGAGAGGAATTTGAATTTCAGGGGAGATATTGAATTTATTTTGGGGGATTTAGAAGTTGGAATTAACTTAAGAAAAGTTGAATAAATTATTGGGATTTTGAATCCTAAATTGGATAAAATATTTTCGAAGTTTGATTTGAATTTGTGGAAGTTGAGATTTAAGAAGGAAAAAGAAATATATACATACATATACACACACATATATATATATTTAAAAAGGAAAAAAATATATTTATTTATATATTTGAAACCCTAGGGAGCGTGTAAGTAAAAAAACGAAAAAAGGAAAGTCTTCTTCCTTAGTTGGCTCTTTCCCTCTATAGCCACACCCACGCCCTTCGTGCAGTAATTGAGAGGCACATGTAACGTGCCTAAAAAGAAATGGAAGAAAAAAAGAAACACTGCTGGTTGGGGTACAAGTGATAAAAGTGAAGAACTCTTCGCAAGACATATGTAAGATGAATTTGTCCTGAAAAGCTGAAATGTACATAAAATATTTATTATTTAAATCTACTTGTTGAAATGACTTGAATCTGTTTGTTTGGCGCTTCAAACAACCTAATACGGGTCTCGCACTATTTATTTAACATATTTATTTATTTGCAATTATTTACGTTTTTTACCATAGGATTTAGAGCAGTGCGATATATAAACTCTCTAACCTAGACGCACCGTTCTTGATGTAATTCTGAAAACATTCTCTCGAAATAATATTGTTCTCTCTCTGCCCGTGGACGTAGCTAACATAGTATTAGTGAACCACGTATATTTGTGTGTCGATCTTTCCTACTCTACGTTCCTTTTTGTATTCTTTAATTGTCGATTTCACAACAATGATTTTATAAGATTTGATGTGTTTGCTAGTGATTTTTAGGTTTTATGTTCGAGAATGAAATTAATATTCAAAATGAGCTAAAAAAAAAGATCAAATTATTCCTAAAGAAGTCAAAACCGAGCAATGGATCAAAGGGAGAGAAGAGAAGAAGAAAGAAAAGAAGAAGATGGGCAGATTTCTATCGTCCGTCATCTTTTGTCTGTCATTAAAAGAACACATAGCGCACATAGCAACTTGAAGGTGGTAGTTGCAATTAGACACAGTGTTACAACCCTACGAACAATGTAGCCTTACACTTTGGCCATAAAAAGCCAGTGTCGCTATGCTATAATCGAACGTTGCGACACTGCCTTTCCTTAATTAAAATTTCTACACTTTAAACTTTTTTTTCCTACTTAACCTAGGGTTTTTGGCCCGCCACCACATCGAATTTTGGAGTGTTTAAATCCTAGAGAGAGGGTTTAGAGCAGAGTATGGAGTAGCATCTATTTTGGTAACTATTTAACCTTTAATCTTTAGTTTTTAAAAATTATTGTCTATTTTTACTCTCTATTTTTTATCATATCTTTATTAAGTACAATGATTGAATTTTTAGCAAAGTTTCAAAAACAAAAACAAAACTTTAAAAGCTACTTTTTATAGTTTTTAAAATTTGACTTGGTTTTTTAAATCACTGGTAAAAAGTAGATAACAAATAAAGAAAATTGAGAATAAAAGTAGTGTCTATAGGCTTAATTTTCAAAAACAAAAAACAAAAAACTGGTTGCCAAACGGGACCATTATTATTTTTTTTTTTAATGTTGAAAATTAAGTCTATAAATACATTTTCTACCTTTAAATTTCTAATTTTGTTATCTACTCTTTATGAATGTTTTAAAAAACTAAACTAAAGTTTTAAAAAAATAGTTTTTATTTTTAAAATTTAGTTAATAATTCAACTCATGTATAATAAATTATCGTAAGAAATTGAGAAGAAATATGTTTGATTTTCAAAAATAAAAAATAAAAAATAAGATGATTACCAAATAGAATCGTAGAAATGGATGAAAATATCTGAATCAATAAAGGAGACTTTTAATTATGACTTGCGTAGGTTAAATTAACCATTTGATCCCATATATCTAAAATAGAAGTACTATTAGTTATGGAAAATGTCCATGAATATTCTAAATACTAATTTTTTTTCCCTTTAATTTTTCAAGTATTTAGAAGGAAATATATTGATTTATTCTTTAAAGAACGAAATAAATACTAACTTATAAGGAAGATCAAATATTTACCCAATTGAATGAAGACAAATTTATGGATTATGTCATTAATATATAGTTTATACCATTGGAAGTATGTTGGTTGTGTAAAAGGTAGATCAATCATTTATAGTATATTTTGATATTTTGAATTTTTATATGTTTATTTATTTGAGAAATGAACCGTAGTAAACTTAGTTCGATCGTAATTGGCATTATATTCTTCTCTAAAGGTCGGAGGTTCGACCTCCATCCTACCACTACATTCTACTGAAAAATAATGAGGGGTTGAAGTTCCAAATCTTGCCAGATGAGAGTAAAGAGAAGATTTAAATAAAGAGAAAGAAAGGAAGGAGTGATATCTAGAAAATAGATAAAAAAATAATTTAGAGTCTCTTTGTTAGAGAATTTAAGAGTAAAAATTTGAAATATAGTTACCCACTAATATTTAGTTGATAATAAACTATTATTAATTTATTTATGAATATGGTTTATGTTAAAAAAATTATATAATTATTATTTTGTTATATTATATAGTTTATAATACATTAAAAACATAATATATTTTTTAAACAATGCATTGAATTTATAATATAACAATTTATATTTTTAAATATTTGTATTTTTATTTAATATAATTTTGTATTCTAAAATTTAAAGTGCAAATCGAAATAAAATGAAAACATAAAATGTGGTTTTCAAAATTTGCATTATCACAAAATCTAATAACAGTTTCAAAAACAAAATTTGGATTATTTGTGAAACACATCATTGTTGAACTCAACATTTTCTACTAAACAAGCCTTATATTCTTAAAATTATTAATTACTTAATTATGGTAAAACGTCCAACCTTGAACTTCAATGGAAGAGTTACAGGTTAATTACCATTAAGTTGAAAGCTAATAAATATTGAAGAAAATATTTAATAAACGAGAAAAATAATCACATGAAAAATTATATTTTGGGTATATCCGTACATATTTTTAGTTGGCAATTTGATTGATCGTATTTGCAAAATGGGTAGGAGCTAAAAGATTTTTGCAAATATAGTAATTGTGTTTTAATCCTTTTGTGATATTTCTGTTATTTATATTTTAGCCAGCTTTTCTTTTCCTTTATTTTTTGCTTGAAGCTTTTCATTGTCGATTGAATTCCTATCCATTTTAGTTTATTTGCTTCTTTCTTTTCTTCTTGTTTCAATTTTCTTTATAATTAAAACTCGTTCTAACACTTATTTATTTAAGAAAATTATTTTAAATAGAAAATTATTAAAAATATTTTCAAATATAATAAAATGTATCCGTCTAACTAATAGACACTTATCTATCAATGATAGATGATAGTGGTCCATCAATGTCTATCAATATCTATCCGTGATAAATATTTTGGTTCATTTAACTATATTTGAAAACAACTCATCGCTGCTATTTTGTAAAACCAAAAAGAAGAGATTGACCAAATAAATTTTCATTCCAAACATGGGCAAAAAGAGCCAGAAACAAAGAAAATTGGTTTAAATAATATTTCGGTCACTGTCATTTTAATTTATTTAGTCCCAACACCTATTTATTTATTTTTCGTTTTTTTTTGTTAGGTTTCTATAGTTGGCAATATTTGTCTAAGTCGTAATTTAGTGCTTCTGCAGCTGATGTTGGACGAAATATCTTAACACTCGTGGTTTCCGACAGTTGTTATTATATCAAGATGCAATTCCTGCCGATCTTTTTGTTTCCTTATCGGGAAGTTTTTGCCATTCCTTCTCTGGAATTGTTTTTCCTTTTTTGTGGGAGTCAGAATTGTTTTAGGGTTTCCTTATATGTTCCTTTGGATATTTAAGGGTTGTGATATTGATTGCTAGGATTGAAAATTTTGTGAAAGAGAAATGATTGTTTGCCGCGTGTGTGAATTCTTGAGGGGTTGTTTCTTCTGTGTCATTCGAGGAGAAGGTTAAGTGTCTGTTACCTAGATGTTCTCATATAGAGAATATTGTTCAAGTTCATAGTGAAGCCGGAAATAGTTCTCAAACCTAGGGGCAGCCTAGGTTCATATAATGAAGTGATCTTCACATGAAGCAAGAAAGATAAACAACACATTGAAAATGAGTCTCTCATTTAGAGGGAGCGCCTAAGTGTCCATCCACTATTGTATCAATTCTTCGGAAGAGCCCAAGTAATATAGATAGGGAGTCTCACACTTGGGAGGAGCCTAAGTTTTAGTTCGAGAGTAGAGCTAGACATGTGTCTCTATTATTGTTAGAATCCATTGATAAGTACAACATTGTTATTGATTTATTTTATACTAGTAGATTTATCTTTCTTGGGCATATTGCCTCCTAATTCACCAAACTAGTTTAACAATTTATGTGTTCGTTTTGTCTGCTTTATCCTCTTTGTAATTTACTATGGCATCATTGTGTTTAACATCATTCATACCTTCCTATATTTTTCATTTTTAGTAAACAACAATTATATACGTTACAAATGACAAGTACTCTTAAAATAATAATAATAAGGATAAATAATACAAAATACTCCTATACTCATACTATGTCAAAAATATCCTTGAAATTCTAAAAATTTAAAAATCCCTTAAACTTAAAAGGAAGAAAGTTAAAAAATATCCATATGGTTAGCATATGAACATAAATCATTACTATTCTGTTTACTTCTCATATTTTCTTCTATTTTCTCCCATCTCTTTTTTATTACATCTCTTACTCTTGTTTCTTTTGTTAATTATTTGACATTTATTTATCTAAAAAATCAAATAAATAAAACTACTCAATTCAGTTAAGATAAATGGACTATATCAAGAAGAAGAGAGAATAATAAAAGTGCTAAAGAATTTTATGACTTAAATATTTTTAAAAGATTTATGTGAGTAGTTAAGTGTGTGCGGCATAGATAAATGCAGTCTTTTTTTTTACTATTTAATTTTGATAGGTCTTAAAGGGATATATTGAATTTATAATTTGTTCTAAAATTGATTCTGTTTTAACTCAAAAAAATTTCAAACAAATCGCCACTATATTAATAGTTAGAGTATTTTTAAACTTTTTTTTTTTTTTTGAAATTTTAGAGTTATTTTTGCAACGATGTAATGACGATTTTTGTTCATATACTAACCGTAAGAGTATTTTTTTTAAAACGTTTTAAAGTTTAATTGTATCTTTAAACTTTTTGAGAGTTCAGATGTATTTTTAAAACAAAACACTAACAATTTTTATCTAAAATTAACGGTAAGGTTACTTTTGAACTCTTTTTTAAAGTTTTAAGGGTTTTTTTTTTTTTAACTCTTTTTGAAAGTTTAATGGTGTTTTTGAAACATTTGAAAGTAAAAGGATATTTTTAACAACAAAGTAGAAAGGGCAAAAATATTTTTTTATAATTTAGTCTAACAATAATAATAAGATTAAAATACTATTTTGGTCCTCATATTTTGAAGTTTGTTTAATATAGTATATGTACTTTCAATTGTCCAATTTTAGTCACTGTACTTTAAATAAATTTTAAATTTAGTCCACCAAAATTAAATTTTACTGAAATATTTTCATGTAAGAAAATAGAATATGTGAGTATATTTTAGAAATTTATGGCATAAGTACTAATAGATAACAAAAAGTTTTTCGAAAAATCAACAATAAACTAAGATATTAAATTTAAAATCTATTAAAAGTATAAAGATTAAAATTGAATAAACTTGAAAGTATAGAGACTAAAATGATATTTTCTGACTCATAATAATTATTATGTTATAAACGACAATGGAGCAAATTAAGGGGAGTTCGATAAAGGTAACAATTTTAATGCTCTTTCTCTCTTCCCATTTAACTCCAAGTTGGCAGGTAGGGTTGCATCGTCAACCCGGCCTTACGGAAGAAAATCTAGTACTACATAATACCAATTCATTCCATTTATTATTTAACATGTCATTAAATAACTTTTTAATTTATTATTTATTTATTTTATAAATTCTACATAATTATTAAATATTAAGATTGTGACACGTAATGAATGGAGGTAGTATAATTTTTTTTATACAACAGTGGTACTAGAAATTTTCAATTTTTAAAATATAACTTTTTAATCTTCAAACTTTAAATAATGGTAATATGACATTTTAATTTAAGAAAAATAGTTTTCAAAAATTATAGATTCTCTTGCATCCTAATCTCTCCTCCCCCCCTAAATGAGGGTGCATAAAAGGATAAATGGGAATTTTATTTTGAGAAAGAAAGTTAGGCTGCATTTGGCATTGCATAAGATATGTCGAACACCATTTGAAAAAAAATCTCAACTGTTTTTACATTTGGTAAAACATATTTAATTTAAATCTATTAAAACCACTTTTAAAAACATATTTTCTTAGCTTTCTACACCTTTTCTTTCATTCTCTCTTTACCATTGATTCATTCATGCTATTTCTTGATCAAATCTTGAAGGAGATGTTACGTTAAGGAAAGCAATCTAGTTTAGTTTAGGTAAATTCTTAATTTTCTTGGTATGAGGCTGAATCTTTAATAATTTCTCATATAATATCTTGAATTCTATAATAAACGCTTGCTGAAATTGATTCTTAAATGTGAAATAACTTCTATGCATTGGATTTAAGAATTTTTGGCCAACTTTTTCTAAATGAATGCTATAAATAATAGCATGTCTATGTGTTTAATTACTTAGGGCAACCTGTAACACCCCCAGAGTTTTTTTTTTTTCAAGAATGAACTTTCGAGGATGAAAGTTCTTTGAGGAGGGAAAAATGTAACACCCCGCACATTTTTTTAGTAATAATGTAATTTCACTAACTTTATTATTTGGAATTTCAGTAATTGGTATCAGTTGGAGGGAATTTTGGACTTCAAGTGTAAGTGCGGGAATTTAATTGTTGGCGTGAAATTTTTCAAATTGGAAATTAATGACAGAAATTAATTTTCTTTTGAAAGGGAAAGGAATTTAATAGTACAAAACGGAAAAAAATTAAATGTAATTATATTTATTTCCTCTTTTGTTTTATTATTATTATTGTTGTTGTTTTTTTTTT
>NC_052356.1:8467720-8469197 GCF_009727055.1 Benincasa hispida | reverse complement strand
GATGGACAAGCGGAATTTGTGATCGAGCCACTGGGACTAGTTTTTACGCTTCCGCTCATGAGATTTAGAGTTCTTTTCATGTTTCTCTCAACTTTTAGTTTTGATGTTTAAAACTTATTTTTAAGAATCATTTTTCAGACTTATTTATTATCCTTTATGATTTATGGGTACCCTACTATTGTTTTAATATTTGAATTTAGTGAAAGTATTTTGAACTTACCTTATTTAATTAGCATTTATTTCTCCATAACAGAGTGTCATTTTGAGTTCCATGCATGCATGTATTTAGTAACGGCCTAACTTAAGTCCTTGGGGGTCGGGTGGTTACAATTGGTATCAAAGTCCATGTTTTGGGTTATGTAGACTGACTTACTATGTAAGTCTAGATTGTCCCTGTGGCCTATGAACGGAATCCTCGTCATCGCCAATTACGTCTAATCAATTACAAGTTTTATGATAGTTGTGCATTAAAATATTTGTTTAGCTTAAATGCACAAGTTATGTTCTAATGCTAGGTCAGTGACTCGTTAGAAGTTATTATAAGAGGATTATCAGGTACGACACTACAAAAGGAGAAAAATAAAATATAGTAAATTATGAGGTCACTTGGCATTAGTTAATCTCATGGAAATTATGTTAGAAACGAACAAATATATACCTCAGTTCAGCAATGTTAAAGGTTGATGAAACTATGAAGAGTTATGACAAGTTAGGAATGAAGGTATTTAAATGTTTAAAACAAAGGATAAAATTTTCGAGTCAAGAATTTATCAAGGACTAGTGTTGTGTTTTATGTTGGATAGTGCAATCGGTGGTAGTATAAATACACAGGCCAGTGCTCAAGTATAGGTTTAAAAGTTGTTTTATGAATAAGGAGGAAAAGAAGAGTCTATAGATTTATTAAAGGTTTTGAGATATTAAAAACCCAACATTTCAAGCAAAATTTTAGAAAGGATTCATAAGTCATAATCATTTGGGTAATACTACAACTTGATGAACTAGGTAAAGTATGTGTAATGATATAAAGAATTTTTTTGGAATATCTAGCTAGGTAGATGTCATTAAAGGAAGCTAAAATAGTTGGACATGACCTTGGACTAAAAGGGGTTAAAGCAAGGTGTTATTTGTTTAGGTTGAAGCATTATTTTAGTATACCTAGACAAAACCCAAAGCCTCATTGTGTTAAGGAGATCCAAGATAGACAGATTTGAAGAAACAAAAGTCTTTTGGAGTTTAAACGTATACAATTGGCAAAGAGGAATTCTACAAGATGAAAATTTTTAGTGAGAGAGATAAGATTTATGGAGGAATTAAGTAAAATATAATTTAGTAAAGAGATTATGTTCCACCTGGAAAGTGGAAAAAAAGGGAGGTGTCTTGAATTTAGTGGTTTTATCAGAGATAAGTGTGAATGAGAGAAAAGTATCCAAGAAAGTTTACTCTTTTGGAAAGAGAAAGAAATTTAATGTGTTCGAAA
>NC_052356.1:8425118-8464405 GCF_009727055.1 Benincasa hispida | reverse complement strand
AAGTGAAGAGAAATAGTGAGGGCTCAATACTCGGAGCTTTTTCAGGAATGAACTTTCGAGGACGAAAGTTCTTTGAGGAGGGAAGAATGTAACTCCCCGCACATTTTCTTAGTACATAATGTAATTTTTCAGTAACTTTATTATTGGAAATTTCGGTATTGAATATAGTGGAGGGCATTTTTGACATTTTTGGACTCAAGTGTAATGCGTGAAATTTAATTGTGCGTTGAAAATTTTTCAATTGGAAATTAATGGCAGGAATAATTTCTTTTTGAAACGGATAACGAATAATCGTCACAAAACGAAAAGGAATAAATTAATTATATTATTTCCTTTTTTTTTATTATATTATATTATTTGTTTTTTTTTAAAAATACAAACCCCACCCCCTTTTTCTTCTTCAACGTTCGTAGCCGTATAACGCCGCTCAAAGCCACCGTGTCCGTTTCTCTTCATGACCCTCTTCCACCACTGCTCAAGCGTCGTTCCGCTTTTTTTCCGTCACTGGGAATCTATGATTTTGGGTAAGATTCTCCCGTGGTGTTTTGGTTGATTCTTGAATACAACTTTTGGCATCAATTGGTTGATAACCCCATTGTGTTTCAACTTTGGATTTAAGTTTGTGAAGGTATGAGGTGTTGTTCAATGATGTTGGAGTCTATTTTATAACGAGTTTGGTAAGTTTATACTTGATTACTCTCTGCGGATTAATTTTGGTTGTTGAGAAATTTTGGTAAAGTCCATTAGAAGTGATTTTTTGACGAAGCTACATATGGATAATTTAATTTGAGACATTGGTAGTGAAGTTATTGTATTGATTCAAGCTTTTAATCATGTAAGCCTAATTTCAATTTATGATAGGGGGTTGCTAGTAATTTATTTTTTGGGCTTAAATTTGGGAGGTTTGGAAGTGAATTCGAATTGGACCACACCTTAGGTAAGGTTATTTGGAAATATTTTGTAAAATATTTGGGTGTTTGGAATTTGGCCTTAACTATTAAATTTTAATGCTTGGTTTTATGTTTAGGGTTTGATTAAGGATTCAAGAATTTTTTACAAAGATTCAATTACTTTTGTTCGACCTAATATTCAAGGTAAGTAATCTTACTATTGAACTGCCCATGGCTAGGCATTAGATGTATGCTAGCATGTTAAATGAAAGGTTATGGCAAAATGAACAACATGAAAGATTTGATTAGTATAACAGATTGAAGTTATGGTTCTGTTATGAGATCCGAAATTATTTATTTACGCACATGGACACTGAATGCTAGTTGAGAATGGTATTGTGCTTCCATGGTTGTAATTGATCTTGATGATGTTGGAGGTAATAATTGTATGTTGTAGGAAGCCATGATGCTGAGGTATATGTGTATGTTGTAGACCACATGATGTTGACGGTTTATATGTATGTCATAAAATCGTATAGTGATTGATTATGATGTTGAGACTGTACAAATTGTCCTTATATTGCATTAGTTTATATACCAATTAGATTTTTGTTTCCTTCGGGATTCACCAGTTTTGTGTTTCCTTCGGGATTCACTAGTTTGTGTCTCCTCGGGATTCACCAGTTTGTGTGTCCTTCGGGATTCATCAGAGGTAGTGGGCATACTTAACTACAATAGGATAAGACTCAGTCTCCTTCTTGGTTCATGTGCATATGTGTCCCATGAGGACTAGAGCAGTTTATATGTTTCACCAGAGGTGGGTATCTAGAGGACATAGATGCCAGCCTGACCCCAGTAGTGGGGTTACTTACTAAGTATTTTATACTCATTCTTTCTCATGTTGTTGTTTAAGGTAAGGTAGAGATGCACGTGATGGACAAGCGGAATTCGTGATCGAGCCACTGAGACTAGTTTTATGCTTCCGCTCATGAGATTTAGAGTTCTTTTCACGTTTCTCTCAACTTTTAGTTTTGATGTTTAAAACTTATTTTTAAGAAATCATTTTCAGACTTATTTATTGTCTTTTATTATTTATGGTACCCTACTATTATTTTTAATATTTGAATTTAATGAATTTGAACTTACCTTATTTAATTAGCATTTATTCGGCCATAACAGAAGTATCATTTTGAGTTCCATGCATGCATGTATTTAGTAACGGCCTAACTTAAGTCCTAGGGGGTCGGGTCGTTACATACCAACTGTAAACTGCTCTAGTCCTCGAATTGTTATGTCTCGTCATATAACTTCGTTCATGACTGAGACTTCAACTTCACTCGGATGACTATAGGTAACAATGACCTTAATCCTGAGTGAGTTGGGAACACCTGCCATTAGGGTAGGGGTCCTTTATTTGCATGGGTGCCAGTGGCTAGAGCGCTGACTCAAACCTAGCACTTTGGGGATTCATCTGATTTGGAAGTTGGGTACTCAGCTTCACAAGATGGAGTTCACTTCCTCCCCAAAACAAGGGTAAGTAGATAGATTGCTCTCTTAAGGGCTGATCTCAGGGCTTAAACAATGTGGCACCATGCACCTTCTCATGGCTCGAGAGGTATTCACACATAGTAGGACTTATGTTGTATTGTTCATTAGAGGGATCAGTGGTACTTAAGGAGGAAGATGTAATTACAGGGAAAAACGATAAATTTGTCTGTTGTAATTATGAGCATCCGTGAAGGGTCATCGTATTGATGATTGGTTATATCCAATGGACATAGAAATATATCTATGGCAAGAAAAGTTCAACTGTTGGTCTTTAGTGGAATGTCTGGCATTAACAGATGGTGGATATCGTGACTAAAGAGTTTAGTCAGCTATTCATGTACCGTTGGAGCTTTGAGTCTTAGGTTCCTAAGTTCCTTTTGTAGATTGGATACAAGTTGAGAGTCAGTTTTTCGGGTCAATTTGAAATGTTCAAATTGACAAGAGGAAGTTTCGATTTAATATATAATATAATTGAACTAGTTAATTATATATGATATAATTAACTTTATGTATGAGATACATTAGTTTGGAGAATTGGATATAAATATGATTTATATCTAGTGGAGGAAAATACTAAAATTAATATATGATATTAATTTATATAGTATGAATATGATGAAATCACATTCATTGGATGGTTAAAAGGGAAATGGGACGACGTCTCTTCTGTTTTAATAAAGGATGAGTGAGTTTGAAAGAATCACTTTAAGACACATAAATAGTTCATAGCGTGTTAAGCATGAGATGCGCGCGGACATTGTGTTAAAGAGTTATGTCATCGCTTAGAAAATCAGTACCTATATGTCTCTTACCTATATGATATTGCTAAGTGATTACTTATCGATTTCACCATCGCCTCGCGCACTATTTACTAAACGATCGTTTACCTTTTCCTAAGCAATTGTTTAGCTCCCGATATTTACTAAACGATCGTATAGACGATCTCTTAGTTTTTCCTACACAATTGTTTAGACGATCGCTTACCTTTCCCTACACGATTGTATACTTCACCTAAACGATCAAGCATCTTGTCTATACGATAGACAATCTCATTTCCCACTTGCTTGATCGTTGTGTACGATCTCTCTTCCTCCTTCCATCTACTAAATCCAAACAAAGCACACACTTTGGATTCTCATTCCAAGAATACTGAGGACTCAGAGTGGTGGTGTCATCTCTATTTCCTTTTGTTCGTGTGGAGATTGTTCAAGGTAGACGATTGAGTTTTAGATTTGTTGTGAAGAAGAAGTCTTCAACTGGTATGATCTCTCGATCTCTTTAGCATTATGAATGCATTTTAGTATATTTGAATGTACATGTGGTAATTCTGTCACAATGAATTAGAAAGATTCACTTCTATTCGTAGGTACTCTTGAATAAGAGTTCTTTCAGAATTATGATAATTTTTACACAGGCATCTCGCTTTCCCCTCTCCATTTACATGACACTTTGCCACTTCCATGAATTGTGCAACTCTATCAATGTACTCTCTTGGGAATCTATTTCTAAGCTTAATCCAATCCTTATTCATCATTGAACAAAATGAATAAAGCATGTCTAAGTTTTGGCTATATGAAGGACATATTCCATTATCTCTAAGTTTGGCCTTTATGATGATAACAAGAGAGAAATCATTAGATTTCTAGTGTTTCTTCTTACTTTACAGAAGGGTCGGTCTGCATCAAGCATGTGACGACAATATTAGTAAGGAAAAAGAGTCAAATATTTACGATTGGGAACTTTTATTAATAAAAGCTAAATAAATGAAGCTAAAGGGTCAAATGTTTCCATTTTCTATTTTTTTTCCTCAAAGTTTTCATTTTTCCTCACAATCTTTTTAATCAATCAAATAAAACGACTCTTTACTAGAGTTTTTTTAGATGATATGATATTAAATTTACCTTTACCTATCAACTTAAGTTTTTTGGGTCAATTGATGATCTAACACTAGCAAGTAAAAAGTGTGAAATTTAGTTAATTTACTTTAAACATCCTTAGCAATTCAATTTTAAAACTTAAAGCATATTATATACATAAAAGGGGAAGATTAAACTTCAATATTAAGAAATGAATATCATGTACAGAATTAAAACCAAAATACACAAATAATTCATCCTTCATTATATCCATCCATATACAAACCAAAGATAGAAGAACAATTTCATTTATAAACAAATGATTATCCAAATTCCAATCTGAAACAAAACCTCTTATCAGAATAATAACACAAACACAACCTATGAATAACATTTATTAGAAAAATGTGAAGAGAAGAAGAACCAACCAGTGTATGCGGTAGTAGTGTGTGGCGGTAATGTGCACGGCGTGCGGAGGTAGCGTGCGTTGGCGATTGACATTGGAGCGATGGCAGTTTGTATAAAAGAAATGGAGGGAGAAAGGAAAAATAATAGGGAAAGGAAGAGTAGGGGTAGAGGGAAGGAAAAGGGAAAGGAAGAGTGGGGGGAGAAGAGGAAGGGCAAGGGTAGGGGGACGGAAGAGGAGGCACTGAAGGTAGAGGACAAAAGGAGGCAGAAAGTGGGAGGGAGGAAGAGGCAGTGGAGGGAAGGGTCCCGGTCTGAGGGTCGGGGGCTTGGGGGTTAGGGAAGGGAAAAAGAGGAAGAAATTGGGGGTGGGGGGGGAAGGAAGAAGATGTGTGGGGTTTTAAATGACTTTTCCCCCACACATATTTTTGTCGGATAAAGTTCGCATTTTTGTGCAAGGGAAAAAAAATATTGAAACAGGTAAAAATGCTTGTAGTGTATACAAATTCATTGTATAGAATACCTCCATTCACTTGTCTCCACACGAATGATTTGGATCACATCATTTGTAACTTTACAAAGTGTGCGTCGTATCCATAGTGTTACTAGAAATAAGATATCCAAACTTATCCATATTACTATTGACCTTTAAGTTATTTACTTGAACGATGTATTAATCTAACTTGTATGTCGACTACATACTATTCAAGTCTCATGAAATAACCTTGGATTTTTACTGTAATAGATAACTCATTATTACATATTTAAAACAATCAACTATTATGTCAAATAACTTATTAATTATATATGAGGATTTAAGGCATAAATCTCAACAGCTATTTTATAGTTTTGAGGGATTGGATGAACCCAAATATAATTTTATGATGATTAAAACTTAATTCATATCTTATTGACTACAAGTATTCTTTTGGTCTATTTTTAATTTGTTTAGCACGTGTTTAATGATTGGATTGGCGCCCTAATTATGAATACATGACTAATCACTATAAATTGATGCATGATGCTAACTTTTCATGTTTTCAATTGGAAAAGTAGAAAGTATAGTCTTTGTATGTCTTTCATGGCTATTCATGGAAAGTGTAGCTTGTATGATCGATTTAGAACTAAAGAACAAATCGATTACTTATTTAGGGATTTCCTACTAATCAATCGTCGCAGTATCTCTAAGATCTTAATGTGGATGTTTAATTTGCATGGGATGCTTCTCATACTCAATAAATTTAGCATTTATTTTAATTAAGTTTCTTAATTAATGATTGTAGGAACTTGTTTCTACTGTTCGATGTCAAGTGGGTCGCATTATATGTTTGCAATTATCTAAAGTAGAAATCCTAGGACTCAAATTGCATTTTGGTGATGACATTCCTCTAAACTAGAACTTCAATGAAACTACACTTTTATCTCTTTGCATTCATTGTCACACCTCCTCTCAGATTACCTTTTCAACTTGGAAGAGAACGTGATGGCAGCAATTACCAACCCTTTTGAGCACTTACTATCTAACTGAACTGCTTAACCTATTTAGGAAACCGTGGATATAGTCATACATTCATTAAGAAACTAAAACTTTTAACAGTTTTAACATCAACAGGGATTTACAATTACTACATATGGATCACTCATATACAAACCCAACTCTCAAGGGGCCTCAACATACTAAACTAGTCCCTATATGACCAAAACATGTGTACAGACATTAACAAAACCAACACTTATAGTTTACTTTTAGCCAGAGTCTTTGGGTGGCAGAGCAGTAGCGCAGTTATCTTCTGGGAAGATGACCGCTCCCTAGGGAAGGAAAACATTAAAAAATGGGGTGAGCTACTAGCCTAGTGAGTGACTAAATTAAAATATAAATCCCATGCTTTCACTGGAAACTGGTAATTGAATACTGAAAACTGAATTCTGGCCAAGAAAACATGTACGTATAACTTAAAACCATAACATTTTAAAAAAAACATAGTTGATTTGAACCTCAGTTGAGAAAGAAATCCTTTGTTCAATTCACAGCAATAAATCTGGGCTTTAGATAAAACCTTTTAAAACATACCCTACCCGAAAACATGGCTTTTTTGCTTAACTCCTAACCATAACCTAGGCTAAGGTGTGGAACTTTTTGCCATCACCTTACAACTGATCATCATATGAGGGATAGACCCTTTTGCTCAGTGCTCTTGCTGATTTTCTTTTGAGGGAGAGACCTTTTTGTTCAACCCTCCATCCTAAATCTTTATACTTGACATACGTGCACGTATAGCTAACCTGGATCCTGATGTCAAGGATCATAACTAAAACTAAGCTCAGATACCTTCTCTTAGTACTTCAGTATTGAGGTGTTGATATATCAAAGGAAAATACTTCACAGAAAGGCTTACTGAAAAAATGGCGTCATAGAACATAGCATTCATGAGAACTTTGTTTCTAATGCATGCTCATAAATATTAAAAGCTCATTAACTGAAATCATACTTTATATCTTTATAACCTAGCATGTGTCGAGCTCTTCATAACCTTTAAGTAAATATTTCCATTAACAAGCTTACTGAAGTCATAGTATCATAGCACATAACAACTAATGCATGCTTCATATCAACTAGTACATCACTACTGTAAACATATTTTAAAAATTCTCTTTTTAAAACTAGCATGCATTAGCATCCTTTCTAGACTTCTTTGCTTGCAAAACTTTCTTTAGAATAAGCTAGCATGAGAATAAACTTTTAACTAAAACATTCAAAATGTTTATAGTCACTTATAACCTTGGTCAATTGATAACTGGCAGAAATGCCAGTTATTATAAGCCTTTTATTTAGAATTATAAGGGCTAACAAGTAGAAAATGCAGTGATAATACTTAGAATTTGCGAAAAAATGAGTTTTGCGTCGATTAGCTCCTAAATCCTCATTGACCCCAATATTATGCGTTACTCCGTGCCAAAGTGTCTATTTTTTAGCTATCGCAGGAATCAAACGCGTGCGTTGGAAATAAGCAATCGCAAACAAATGCATACGCTGAAGCCAGGCGACCGCAAAGATAAACGCATGCGATGAAAATCGGGCTATCGCATAGATGAATGCATGCGGTGATCGCATGCGTCCATTGCATGAAAGTTGCGGTGATCGAATGCGTCCATCGCATGGAAGTTGCGGTGATCAAGCGAATGCAGTGATCATTTGGAGATTGCGGCCACGGAGTGACAACCATAATAGAAGGGCGATCACAAAATGGGTGGAATGCATTGATACTTCAGCTGAATCAAGCTCGGACGCATACCTTAAGAGTATCAACAAGATAAGACGATGTGACATTGCCCATACCGCGACAAAGGCAGCAGTGAGACATAACACAATCTTGATAGCTGTCGGCGTTTAAATTCTATAAATAGCCCCTTAGACCTTCATTTCAAAGCATCCGAACTTCTGCCTCAAGGCAGAGGGTTGCGGTCACAGATGAGAGCATGAGTGAGATTTTCAGTGAGAATTCTTCATCTCCACAAACCAGACCGAGTGACAATCGGAGCTTTCGCCGGAGATAGAGCTCGAGAGAGACATCTCCACCATTCATCCATGGGACCATCGGTAGCCTTGTCGCAGAGTCTTCCATTTCTCCTCTAACCTCTGTATTGTATTACATTTTAGCTTAAGATATTAAGACATTCTGTAATCAATGCATATCTTGATTCCTTCAATGCCATCTTCTTCATCATCTTTATCTTTATCATCATTTACCTTCATCGGTTATTTATCAAAGGCGATCGCATACTTAATCACGTAGCCTAGAGATAGGACGCATGTAGCAACCCACCGAGAGGTGTGCGTTGTGCGAGTATAGTGGGTTAATCCTCTTTTCTTGGTGAAAGGTTGTAGCAACGCTTGTCTATAGGTTGTTGCAATGCTTGTCTATAAGTTAATTAGCCGCGTCTAACTGCTTGAGAAAGTAAGAGATGGAACGCACTAAAGCAAAGTATGCATTGTTCCTAGAGATAGGCACTATAGAGATATAGTCATGCGGCTGATCACCGAGAGGTGTGCGATGCGTTAGTGTGACGAGCTGGGATTACTTAAGCGATTTAAGATAATAAACATTACTATGCGTTAACGGTTGTTGTGTATCTACCAATTCTCATCGCAAGTCTCCTATTACTCAATCTGTTTAGTTAGGAGTGGGAGTAGTGTGTATTTCCATTAAACTTCTTCTTTTTACTTTTATTCTTCGTCTCAAACACATTGCTTCACAGGCACTATTGAGTGACAAGTCCCTATGTTCGACCTCGGATTATCCGAGAAACTTGCGTTTTCGTTATACTTGGCGAGAAGGCAAGAAAACTTGTGATAGGAATACATGGTCATTGCATACTAGATTAATGCATTTTCATTCCAACACATCACCTCCGACGCATGGACATAAACACATAGCTTAAGCATGTGCAACATATGATAAGCTTCTTCTATTGGTGTCAACCTTGTGAACATAACAACATACATAAGCTACTAGCTATGGTCTCCCCTTTTTAGACTAACTTCTATAATTAAGCTCAACTTTTAGTCTAAAATAGGGTACTTTCATCTCAACGTATACCTTCCATGCGTCCAACACTTAGAAATTCCCTTAAAGTTTAAGTCATGGCTATGCGACAATCTTGCATCACCAACGCTCAACCTATGCGCCGGCCAAGCCTTCAGCACATGCCTTCACAACCCAACGCCTTGCTCAAAGCATGCCTCATGCGCTCATCTAGTCACGCGCCAACACACTAAAGGAACTCTAATTATAGAGAAACTTTGAATGGAAGCGGATCGTTTCAAACTCCATTGTGAAAGAACTCAAACATTTACAATCATACAGAAACGAGTATGCATTAATCAATAAATTACAGCATGCTTCGAAACAAATATAAAGGATAAGAGAGATAATACCTTAACTCTTTCTTCATGTATTTCCCTCGATCAAACTAGAACGCAACGATCAAAAACTCGAACTCGATCTCCCTCAAACACCAGCAACGAGTATAACTCAATCCTTGAACAGATGGACACTACCACAAAATTACCTTCGTATTCACAGTGTGAGAATCTAGAAGTTTGGGCTCTGGCTGATTTTGGATAAAGGGATAGATTGGAGTAGACGATCGAGTATGCGATCACACAATCGTGTAGTAGATGAAGTGTATCGTATAGACTCGACGCTCAATCGTTTAGTAAACGAGTACTATGTTATAATAAACTCGATCCTATTGTTTAGACACTCGATAGTGAATCTGATCAGTTGTGTTGCCGTTCACTGAGATTTTTGAAATTTTTTATCTCAATTTGCCATAAAACCGTGTATAACCACCCACTAAGGTCGGTTATTGAGAAAAAGAAATATCAGTTATCATATAATTAATAAATTATAAATAAATACAATAACTAACTTATCATATTATATTTATAACCTATAGTTTTCATATTGCATCATATGTAACATATAAACCATTGTTCTTTTTCTATTTTATGGAATTTAATATAAATCATATTTATATTAATTCCTTCAATCAAATAATAATGTATTAATTATATCATATATAATTTAATTAATTTAATTAGATCGTATATAATCAAATTCCCTCTTGTTAATTTGAACATTTCAAACTAACCCAAAAATTGATTCTCAACTTGAATCCATTGAGCTACCAAGGGGACCTTATGAACCTGTAGCTTAAAGCTTTAACGCTACTGAATGGGCAATGTCATGATTGTGTTATGTCTCACTGCTGCCTTTGTCGCGGTATGGGTAATGTCACATCATCTTATCTAGTTGATACTCCCACAGTATGCGTTCGAGCTTGAATCAACTGAAGTATCCACGTCTTCCACCCATCTTGTGATCATCCTTCTATTTAAGGTTATTACTCAGTGGCCAAAATCTCCAAGTGATGAACGCATTCGATCAGTAGTCGCAACTTTCATGCGATAGACGCATGCGGTTGATGGTTGCAACTTCCATGTGATAAATGTATGCGATCACTGCATGCGTTCTTCTATGCGATAGCTTGGCTTTACCGAATGCGATTGTCTTTGCCTGGCTTCACTGCATGATTGCGATTGCTTATTTCCAAGCATACGTCTGATTCTTGCGATAGCTACAAAAATAGACACTTTGACACGGAATAACACATAATATTGGGGTCAGCGAGGATTTACGTTCTGATCGACGCAAAACTCAAATTTTCACAAATTCTAAGTATTATCACCGCATTTTTTACTTGTTAGCTCTCATAATTCTAAATAAAAGGCTTATAATAACTGGCATTTCTGCCAGTTATCACACCCCTAAACTTAGAATCATGCTTGTCCTCAAACATGCTTTATACTTGGGAAATTCAAAATTTATCCTCTAACTTTCCTTTGCAATGACCAGCTTTTCACAATATATTATCACTCATACCTCTAACCTTGGCAGCAACGCTCTCCATGACTTTGGCTACTTCTTCAAAGAGATATTTTCTAAGTTTAAAAACCGGAAAGCCTCTGCTCAAAAACTTTTTATTCATTCCCCGCAACTTTGCGTTTAGCTTTTGAGAATGCGTTCGTTCAAAACAATTCAAAGCTTTGCGATTTCTTATTAAAATGGGGCGTTGGACCTGGTTGCACTCTTCGTTTTGGCTTGCCCCCACGTGTGTCATGCGGGCATCCAACTTCGGTTGCGTTCTATATTCAACTCAACTCATGTCTTGCTTAATTTGGCTTGCGCCAGACAGAGGAATTGCGCATATGCGTTGATCCTAACGACTTACCTTCGTTTTGGCTTGCCCTCACGTGTGTCATGCGATCCAACTACGGATAAGTGCCTTTCACAACTTAACTCTTATCAACATGGGTTTCTCAATTGCGTTGACAGTGGAGTTGTTATTCTCAATTTTTTTCATTTTTTTTATAATGATCGCAATGTAATGAACGCAATTCTCCAAGATCGCTGCCATCCCCAAACTTAAAGGTTGGCAGCACTCTCGCTGCAAAGCTAAAGACAAAATCAACAGGAATACGGTAACAAATGTTTGAACAAAGGTTTGCACAAAATAAAACTTAAATTGTCAAATTTTGAAGAGGCTATTAAAGTGGGGTGAGCTATGCAACTTTTAGTTAGAGGATGTAGTGAGTTATAATTGTAAGTATCATGGAGGATGGTTTATCAACGCTCAAGAAAGCAGGCGGGCAAAGAAGAATTTAGGAGGGATAACGCATAAAAGATAACAAGAAAGGACCTATGAGCAAAATATCAATTTCGTCAATACTTGGGATTCATGCGGTGAAATAGCCATGCATTGAATGATAGAGAAAATTCTTCTTCCGAACCATCGCACTGTGTGAAATTATTAACGCACCTACGAAGAGCTAACACAAACTCATCCAAGAAAGCAGCCGTAAATCCAAAATGACAATATTCAAATAAATAAACTAAAGTTAACTAGGAAAGCAAAGCAAAGATAGAGTAGAAGACATCCGTGGAGAAATTGGAGTGAACCCATCGCAAGGAGTCTTCCATGCAGAAGATTGATCTCAACTGCTTAGGTCAAGGAACTCGTTGTCCTGACCATTGGAGCTTTCAGCAATTGTTGGACGTATGTTAGCTGACATGCGCTTAAGACTACTTCCAGCTCATGCGACAGATAACCTTTCTATCTCGGGGTCAAATTTGACTTTCGGCGTATTGCCTACACTTCAAATATTGTTTTCAACTTGGTCGTACAAGCTACACTATGCCCAAGACTAAAAGGGGTGCCTGCGAAAACACAAAACTTAACAAACTATTAGCTGCCAAGTTCTTGGCAACGGCGCCAAAACTTGTTGATGATAATTTGGAATACATTTACGATGCATATCTTAAGCTATGCGTTTGTACCCATGCATTGGTGGTCAATTCATTGGAAAGGAAAGTATGCGTTAATCTAGTATGCAATGACCATGCATTCCTATCAAAAGTTTTCTTGCTTTCTCGCCAAGTATAACGAGAATGCAAGTTTGCTCGGGTGATTCGAGGTCAAACTCAGGACTTGTAACTCAATAATGTTTGTGAAGCAATAAGTTTGAGGCAATGAATAAAAGTAAAAGAAGAGAAGTTAATGAGGTTACACACTACTCCTACTCCTAACTAATCAAATTGGGCAATGGAAGACTTGGCGATGAGAATTGGTAGATATGCAACAACTGTTAACGCGCACAGAGATGTTTATTATCTTAAATCGCGAGCCTCGATGATCCTCAGTTGGGTCACAGCTTCGCATCCTGTAGCTAGCCTATCTCTATAGTGCATGATTGCGTCGAGCATAAGACCATGCCTATCTCTAGGAACAATGCATACTCTTGCTTTATTGTGTTCCATCTCTTACCTTCTCATGCAGTTAGATGCAGCTAATTAGCTTATGGACAAGCATTGCAACAAGCCCATCGACAAGCGTTGCTACAGCCTCCATGCCAAGCAAAGAAGATTAAATCACTATACTCGCACAAACACACACTCTCAGTGGTTGCTACATGCGTCCTATCTCTAGGCTTCATGATTGAGTATGCGATCGCCTTTGATAATTAAACGATGAAGGTAAACGATGATAAAGAAAAAAAAATGAAGAAGATGGCATTGAAGGAATGTAGAGGCATGATTACAAAATATATTCTTAAGCCAAAATGTAATACAAAACAGAGATCGAGAGAGAAATGAAAGGCCATACGTCAAGGTTGCGTGGTGGTACCATGGATGAATGGTGGAGAAATCTCTTTCGAGCTCTATCTCCAGCGAAAACTCCGGTCGTCACCGGAATGGGTTTGTGATATGAAGAATCCTTGAAGAAAATCTCGCTCATGCTCCTCATCTATGACCGCAAGCATCTGCCTTAAGGCAGAAGCTCGGATCCTTGAAATGAAGTCAAGGGGCTATTTATATAGTTTAAACGCCGATAGCAATCATGATTGCATTATGTCTCACGGCTGCCTTTGTCACGGTATGGGTAATGTCACTTCATCTTATCTTGTTGATACTCCCAAAGTATGCGTTCGAGCTTGATTTAGCTGAAGTATCAACGCATTCCACCCATCTTGCGATCACTCTTCTATTTAAGGTTATCACTCCATGGCCGTAATCTGCAAGTGATGAACGCATTCGATCAGTAGCCACAACTTTTATGCGATGGACGTATGCGGTCACCACATGCGTTCGTCTATGTGATAGCTCGGCTTCACCGAATGCGATTGTCTTCGTGGTCGCCTGGCTTTAGCCCATGCGTTTAATTTTGCGATTGCTTATTTCTAGCGCATTCATTTGATTCTTGTGATAGCTACAAAAATAAACACTTTGACACGGAATAACGCATAATATCAGAGTTTGCGAGGATTTAGGTTCTGATTGACGCAAAACTTAATTTTTAAAAAATTCTAAGTATTATCACCGCATTTTTTACTTGTTAGCCCTCATAATTCTAAATAAAAGGCTTATAATAACTGGCATTCATGCCAGTTATCACACCCCCAAACATAGAATCATGCTTGTCCTCAAACATGCTTTATACTTGGGAAATTCAAAATTTATCCTCTAACTTTCCTTTGCAATGACCAGCTTTTCACAATATAATTCACCCATACCTCTAACCTTGGTAGAGTAGAAGACGTCCCTGGAGAAATTGGAGTGAACCCATCGCAAGGAGTCTTCCATGCAGGAGATTGATCTCAACTGCTTAGGTCAAGAAACTCGTTGTCCTGACCATTGGAGCTTCCAACAATTATTGGACGCATGTTGGCTAACATGCACTTAAGACTACTTCCAGCTCATGTGACAGATAAACTTTCTATCTCGGGGTCAACATTGACTTTTGGCATATCGCCTACACTTCAAATATTGTTTTCAACTTTGTCGCACAAGCTACAATATGCCTAAGACTAAAAGGGGTGCCTGTGAAAACACAAAACTTAACAAACTATTAGCTGTCAAGTCCCCAGTAACGACGCCAAAAACTTGTTGATGATAATTTGGAATACATTTACGATGCATGTCTTAAGCTATGCATTTGTACCCATGCGTTAGTGGTCAATGCATTGGAAAGGAAAGTATGCGTTAATCTAGTATGCAATGACCATGCATTCCTATCAAAAGTTTTCTTGCTTTCTCGCCAAGTATAACGAGAACGCAGGTTTCTCGGGTGATCTGAGGTCGAACTCAGGGACTTGTAACTCAATAATGTTTGTGAAGCAATGTGTTTGAGGTGATGAATAAAAGTAAAAAGAAGAAGTTAATGGATTACACACTACTCCTACTCCTAACTAATCTGATTGAGCAATGAAAGACTTGCGATGAGAATTGGTAGATATGTAATAACTGTTAACCCATAGTAATGTTTATTATCTTAAATCGCTCGAGTAATCCCAGCTCGTCACACTAACGCATCGCACACCTCTCGGTGGTCAGCCGCATGCCTATATCTCTATAGGCATGGTTGCGTTGAGCATAAGATCGTGCTTATCTCTAGGAACAATACATACTTTGCTTTAGTGCGTTCCATCTCTTACCTTCTCAGGCAGTTAGATGCGGCTAATGATTAACTTATAGACAGGCATTGCAACAGCCCATCGACAAGCATTGCTACAGCCTCACGCCAAGCAAAGAAGATTAACTCACTATACTCGTACAACGCACACCTTTCAGTTGGTTACTACATGCGTCCTATCTTTAGGCTACACGATTGAGTATGCGATCAACTTTGATAATTAAACGATGAAGGTAAACGATGATAAAGATAAAGAAAGTGAAGAAGATTGCATTAAAGGAATGTAGGAAGTCATTGATTACAAAATATGTCTTAAGCCAAAATGTAATACAATACAGTGATCAGAAGAGTAATGAAAGGCTAAACGTCAGTTAACATATTCTGGACCAAAAAATGGTGACTGTTAGAGTCAGTTATAAGAGTTGTTTCTGTCTAATGGTTGAGAATGTCTCATCCTAGTGAAAGGGCACTTGATCACCCCATCAGTGACTTTTGTCCTACCTCGCTGGGGCATCATTGCAAAATAAATGTCTTTTCACTTAGGGTACATTGGAACTATTTTGCTGCTGGTGGTGCCATGGATGAATGGTGGAGAAGTCTCTCTCGAGCTCTATCTCCAGTGAAAACTCCAGTTGTCACTCAGAATGGGTTGTGGATATGAAGAATCCTCGAAAAAAATCTTGCTCATGCTCTCACCTGTGAACGCAAACATCTGCCTTAAGGCAGAAGCTCGGATCCTTGAAATGAAGGTCCAAGGGGCTATTTATAGAGTTTAAACGCCAACAACAATCATGATTATGTTATGTCTCACTGCTGCCTTTGTTGCGGTATGGGCAATGCCACATCATCTTATCTTGTTGATACTCCCAAAGTATGCGTTCGAGCTTGATTCAGCTGAAGTATCAACGCATTCCACCCTTCTTGCAATCACCCTTCTATTTAAGATTATCACTCTGTGGCTGCAATCTCCAAGTGATGAACCCATTCGATCAATAGCCGCAACTTTCATGCGATGGATGAATGCGGTTGATGGCCGCAACTTCCATGTGATGGACATATGCGATCACCGCATGCGTTCGTCTATGCGATAGCTCGGCTTCACCGAATGTGATTGTCTTTGCGATCACCTAGCTTCAGTGCATGCGTTTGATTTTTTGATTGCTTATTTCCAGCGCATGCGTTTGATTCTTGCGATAGCTAAAAAATTAGACACTTTGACACGGAATAACGCATAATATTAGGGTTAGCCAGGATTTAGGTTTTGATCGACGCAAAACTCAAATTTTCACAAATTCTAAGTATTATCACCACATTTTCTATATGATAGCCCTCATAATTCTAAATAAAAGGCTTATAATAACTGGCATTTCTACCAGTTATCAGACATCATTCCCAACACACACTCTAGCGCAACTTTGCACCTAACGCCTCGCGCGCCTGCCTGCATATCCTCGCTCACTCTGCCGCATAGTCCAATGTCCATACAACGCTCTCTTGTGCTTACGGCTTCAGCATGCGCTGCACGGTCCAACGATTCTCAGTGCATTCTTGCGCCCAACGCTTCCCTTACATGCAACTTATCTCTCAGTGCATGTGTTCACCAGCATCACCATCTAGCCCTTCAAGTTGCTTGCGTGCTCAACCTAAGCAGTTGCCTGCTTGTTCAAAATTCCAGATTCAACTTATAATTCAAATAACTTAATTTTTAGACCTTTTCTCAAGAAATTTTCTTATGAAAACTTGTTCAAAATTGTTTTAGCAAGCTTACCTTAAAATTTGAGCTCAAGATTCTTCGAGGTTTGGCTCGAAACTTTAAATCTTTAAGTTTGACCTAGATTCACTAGAGAGCTCAACCTTCCTGCAAATTCTTCAATCTCCAGCTCAATTCCTTAGGGGATTTCTTCCGGAAGCCTTACCTCATAAACTAGACTTACTAAGCTTTTGGATGGCTTTAGAATCACTTCAATTGCATGAGTAGAGTGCCCAAACCATCCTTCTGAAGTCAGCCCTTCCAATTTATACTAAAATCTGCATGCTCAATTTAAGTCTTAGGCTGCCACCTCTAACTTTAAACGGAATTTAACCCTCCTAACCTTGATAACTAGACCCAACAATCGGTGCTTAAGATGAAAGTCTCCTCTTAATCACCAACGCATAACTTCATTTAGATGCTTACACCACTTTGGCCAGCGCATGCGTCAGTGCCTCCCTTGCGCCCAACACCTAGTCTTCAAGATCATCGTATGCATAGGCCACATCACTTAAGGCGTCCTACCTTTTTCATCGCAAGGCTTGGATAATGCATAGCCCTACCTTGTCATTAACACTCATCAACGCATGGCGCCTACCCTTGGTGTCATGCTTCGCTGCGCACCACTCGCCAATGCACACGCGCCCATCCTCGATGCAACCTCAACTTATCATCGCCTTACCTCACTTGTCCAGCACCCATGCTCATCAACGCCTTAGGCTTTCATGCCCTCTCATGCACAAGGGCCCATTTAACCTCTCATGGGCTTTGGCCAATACATGGCATCTCACTCGGTCAATACTTAACTATTTTCTCCATGTTACATTCCCACCAAACGCTCAACTAACCTCTTAGGAGCATGATTGCCACACACTTTAACAACCTTCAACACATGGCTATTTTACCTTTCACACTTAGCCATTTTTTCCCTTGTTAATGGTCTCCATACTTTTAACATTTTTCTTCTTTTCCCTCATCAAGCTTTTCCCAACAAACATATTATTTACTTTTTCTTAATCTTGATTAACACGTTAATTATCACACTTTAAGTAGAGAAACTAGGGTTCAAGATTTACATTCATGCATTTATTTTTCTACCATTTTATTTTCTCTCCATACCAAACCCCCGCCATTATTGCTTTAGCTCAAAAATTTTTGTGAGGAACTATCCCCAGCCTCCTATGGATAGACTTGGTCTTCTGCTAATACTACTCGATTTTAGTTGTCCTAGATTGATATTCTATAAATTATATTTCATTGATTGGAGACCATCGACAAGTCTCTCTTCACATCAATTAGCTAACTTCTCAGGACTAGAATGAAGGTTTGTTGATATTTAGTTAAAAGTGTTGATTTTTCTTCCCTTTCACTTGTGAGTGATTGTAATAAATTCTATCATTCAAAATCGTTTATACATACTCTTATCTCTAAAAAAAAAAAAAAAAAATAGAATCTTCATTATTACTATTATTTTGAGACGAACAATATGAATTAAAAATTAAAACTTCTACCCTTTTAAGTCAAAGATATATATGATTTAACCCAATAAACTTACTCTCCACCCTCATTATTGAAAGAAAAGAAAGAAGGAATTTCACAAAGTATAAGAACCATAGCACATAGCTAATGGTAATAATGTACTAAATGTCACACATTATACTAGAATTATTCATACATCCCTAACCAAAAAGTTCAAGTTACCCTAGTATTATATGAAAAGGCATTAATCTTTTTATCTCTAGTGCATGTTGTAGATTTGACACATTTTAAAATCCTTCTATGAGCCTCTCATCTCTCCAAAATATTGACTTGCCAAGTTTCACTACCCTAATGGGAAAAAAATTGAGAAATGGGTAGAATTAAATTTTCCTTTTGGCAAATGCAAGCTGCCATGAATGAACACATGTGAGGATGAAAGGTAGAAAAACAGAGAGATGTGGCATGTGCTAGTAGTGGACCATGCCCCATTGCCCTTGGAATATTACTCATCATTCACACACCCATATTATATTCTTAGTCCAAATTTAAAAATATAAAAAAATATTTTCTTAGCATTGTTGTGTGTGAAAGGTGGAAAGTGGATGCCTAAAGATGAGAATTTGTTAACAAATTAGGAGAGGGCTAATTAGTCAATAAGCAGGTGCCACTAGCCTTGGACTAGATTTTTGACATTTGAATATAATAAATATATAAAAAAAAATAAATAAAAAGTCGATCAAAGTGAACACGGTTGAACGATAAGTAACATGCATTTTTTTCAATGAGATCAGATGTCCGAATTTACATATATATTCCTTGACTTGATAGAAAATTAAACCGAAGAATACATTAAATATTTTAAACTAAAAATATATCAAAGAATTAACTTTAAACTTTCAATGGTACTGATCAAATTAAATTCAATGTTTAAGAGTAAAAATTGATTTTTTTTCTTCCATTTATTAAGTTGGTAACAACATTAAAACGAGAAATATATTTTTTTTAAGACTAACAAACTATTCGAATTGATATTTTGGAATGAATATGAACTTCTATATATATAAAGAGAAGAGATTTAAACCTATGACCTATAAAAGAGATGTTTTAATAGTTTTAATCGAACTAAAGTTATATCGTTTGGAATTAAAACAATATTTTCAAAGCGAAATTTCTTCCTACATTACCGACTGGTTAGCTTTCAATTCGTAACAAGTTTAGAGGTCAATTTTGTTTCTAACTAGTTTTCTTCCATGTATATTGAAAAGTTTACTCATAAGTAAGGGGAAGTAGAGCAATTGTGGTCCTGTTTTTAGTTCACGAGTGGACAGTTGAATTGCATTGCACCATAAGCCAAAGACAATTTAGGCTCACGAGTGTCCTCTGTTTTTGCCTTGCAAACGTAGAAACAATCTTTTAAACTAAACCTACCAACCCCACCTCTCAACCAATCACGACAAGAACAATTCACGATCAAGGAATTAAATAAAAAATCGATACACTGATTTACGTAGTTATCAAATTATTAATGATGTGTTAACTACAGTTATGAATAGGGAGAGACACTGTTTTATTATCTTAAGAAGTAATAGAGTATAAAATACATTGATATTTATGCAAGTAAGAATTAGAAAATTTCTATAGCATTCTTTTTAAGTCGAAAATAGAAATGACTCAAAATAAAGCACAAAATTGAAGCTGAATAGTAATTTTCATATTCAAGAGATATGAAGCATCAAATAACAGATAATATTAAAATTTTTATGTGTGATTGTTTAGAACTTCAGATAACATATTCATGGCATTTTAATGAATAAAATTGTAGCTTCTAGTATTCCAGTAAACCATATAATTATTCTTAATTTTTCTAATAATAGGAAACATTGGATTACCAGCTAGGAATATAAACACAAGCCCACAAGCATTAACCCTTTTTAGTGTCCCAATCATTACATGAAAAGTGACAAAAGTGAAATATGGTTCTCTTCATAGATATAGCCTATTAAGGTGCCAGTAGGTTATGTTTTTGTCCCTAATTATATAATTTGTTCTTTTTTTTTTTACAACAAAAATTGTTTTTTAAAAAATGTAACAAAATAACTTTATTTTGGTTAAATTGAAAATTCAGTCTTTATAGATGGGAGAAAATTTGAATCTAATCCAAAATGTTTGATAAAATTCTCTAGACTATTTACGAGAATTTTATCAAACTACAAGAACTATTTACAAAGATTTATCAAATTATAAGGACTAAATTCTAATTTTTAATATTATAATGACTACATTTTAACTTTTTACAGACCGTATTTCTATTTAATCATTTATTTTATGTGAAGAGACAGCGACAAAAAAACTGTTTCATAGAAATGGCATCTTGACAGAATCCATGGGACCCAAGAGATGATTTCATTTATTCCATTGATGGTAAGAAAACAAGACAAAACAAAAGAAAAAGGGAAATGGCCAATGCAAATACAATCCTTTGAAAGACTTGGAGGGCCTAACACAACTTTTTTTTTCCTTGACCTCTCTCAAATCTCCCAACTTTTTTTCTTTATAAAAAAAAAAAGAAAAAAAAAAACATAATTTTCTTAATCATTGATCACTTCACTCCTAACAACAAACACCCAAGTATTATATTCAATTTTTCAATCCCAAAAGGAGAAAAAAAAAAAGTAGACTTTTTGGATCAACACTCAGGAGTTAGGGTGTGATCTCTTCTTGGATCATGACAATAGTTGTACACCAAGTAATTGCTTTGCACCCACTCCATGGCCTTCTCTTGCTGCTGGCTCAACCCGCCGCGCCCGCCCCCGCTCGGCCCACTGTTGAGCGGACGACATGATGCTGCCCCATCTGTCGCACACCCGCCGAGCTTGAAGTTGTTATATCTTCCGATAAACGGTTGGTATTTGTAATCAGCCTTATATTTTCCATCCTCTGTCGCCCATGATGATGCGTCCCATATCGATCCGTACACCCACATTGGCTTCACTGGAAATGTCGCGTCACTCTTCCTCTCGTACCTCCTAATTGGCACGTCGTCTACCAAGAATCTGCAGTCATATGGATAAAATTTATAGACGGTTTGAAAGTACAGGGACCAAATATGTAATTTTTTTTTTTTTAACTATGTTAGCTTTGAACGTACATGATTTCTTCTGGAGTCCATAAAATGGCGTAATTGTGGAAATCTTGAGTTGGGTCAAACCAAAGATGGAACCTCATTTCCCTCCCTATGATATTTCCATCTCCACTCCCTCTCATAAACACATTTGTTTGTAGAATATATGGTTTGTCGAACGTTGTTCCAAGAAACTCAATGTCAATCTCATCGTGATTTCCTGGGTAATCTTCGTTGTTCGAAAGCTACAAATCCAAAAAGAAAAATGATAAGAAGTGCATAAATTAAAGTACCATTAATCTCTCATAACTTCAAGCTAACATTAGATTATAGAAAATTTAATTATTTATTCATATCCAACAAGTAACTTCGAACAAGATTCCGTCCTCTCATACTATGTTAAATTACCTATTAAGTTAAAAGAAATTAAGAAAAAAACATTATCATAGAACAACACTTACATAAAAAGATGTGATAACTCCTGCAGTGTAGCCAGGATGAAGCTTAATGGCAGCTCCAAAGTAGCCTGATTGATATCTATGGAGGGACTTGAATCCACTGCCTGTTTAAGAACAAAAAAAATCAAATCAAAACAAAACAAAAAAAAAAAAAAGTTAAAATTTCCACTCAATTAAGTTACTAACTATAAATTATGTATCATTCTTAAATATTATCTAATGAACTCTAATTAGAGGAAAAAAAAATAGACACAAAACTTCGTACTTTAATACCATGTTAAAGTACGAGTGAACTTAAAAACTTAATCTGATAGGTTACCGTATATATACCTGAGGAACTGTCGAGCCAGATAGTTAAAGTTCCTTGGTCGACTTTTTGGTGTTGAGAGCCCCATCGATTACGAAAACCTTGATCAAAGCCAATGGATTGAACTTGGTTGCTTGGAAAATAGCCAGGGGAGGGAGGATTTTGGGAAGAGGTGAAAGAGAAGAAGAAAAAGAGAGAGAGAAGAATGAGAAAATAAGAATGAGCCATTTTTTTGAAGAGATCAGAGGAAGTGTGAGGAATGTTGAAGGAGAGAAAAGTTTTGTTATTTTGTGGAATTGTATGAAAAAGGTGAAGGAATGGATTTGGTATAAATAGAAAGATTAGAGGACCCACAAAAGAGAAATTAAAACATGATAAAACTTTGGTTGATGGGGAAGTTGGAAAATGGACTTGGGGAGAGACAAATTATTATTATTATTACAAAATTTGGGGTTATAAAATAAATATTAATTTATGTAGGAAAATTAACAAATAAAAGTCCAAAAACTTTATGATGGGGTTTGCATTTTTAAATGTGGAAATTTGGTTTTCTGTTTATTAACTGAAAACTTGTTCAGTTGGAAAAGGTAATATAAGAGAGAGAGGGGGGGAAAAAAAACATGAGAAGACATAAGGACAGTGGGTTAACTCAAAGATATGGAACACCTTTGCTGTTGCCATGTTGTTTTGCAGAAATTTTCAGATTTTGTTTTCAAAAAACAAAAATTTACTTTTGTTTAGCAATTAAAATATATGTATGATATGTCAAGTCAATATTAAGGTTTAATAAATATTTTTGATATCTCGTATTAACACTTGTATAAAATAGTTTGGAGAAAGTTAGAATTTAGTTCGTATGGTTTATAACTAGAATTAATTTAGTCCTTAAGATTTGATAAAGCTCTCATAAATAGTCGTCCCTATGGTAGAGACCTATAAAGCACAAATACTTCATGTGAGGCAAAGAATCCGTATCAGACACGTATAGGATACCGATACTTTTCAGATACGATCTAATATGCAATTTGACGTATCTATTTCGATACGAACCTTTTTTTTTTAAAGAAAAAAAGACAAGCAACTCATCTAATTTTTCCCAATCTAAAACTAGGCAACTTATTTAAAAAAACACACTACTCGAGTCCAAAACTAAAAGAAAAAAAAAATAACGGACTAAACCCTAGACTAGAATCATCCAATCTCCATCTACACATTTGAATCCCCATAAAATCCACCAAAATATGAACCATTTGGATATCTTCAACAACTCAATAAAGAAGTTCTTCGTTTATTTTCATACTTCTCCCTCTAATCTTCTTCTTCTTCTTCTTTGCAATATGAGTCGTTGTTCTATTAAATTTTATTAACTATTGTACTTCAACAACTTATATGTTTCTTTTTTTATATTGTATTTCAGTATTTGTTTTCTATTTTGTGCTATTGTTATTAACTTGTATACTAAATTTATCTATATTCTAGATTTTTTTAAAGAAAAAGAAAATGTATCTTCAACGTATCAGTATCTTCGTTTTTTACAAATATATATATTAAAAATATTAAAAAAATGATGCATCCTTAGACGTATCCGTATCTTAGTTTTTTAGAAATTGACGAATCGTCGTATCCGATCGTATCCGTATTGTGTAGCCATATCTGTATCTGTGCTTCATAGGTAGAGACTATTTGTGATGATTTTATCAAACCCATATAGAATATTTATGAGATTTTATCAAACCACAAAGTACTAAATTCTAACTTTTAAACCCATAGGATCAAATTCTAATTTTTGTTCAAACCATAGGGGCCAAATTTATAATTTAACCATATAAATACTAATAATAAGATTGTGAAAAAAACACTAATTATTAAGTTAAATAATTAACTTTTATAAATGGTTCAATTTATAGGAATATTAGTGAATATCGGTATTTTATCAATATATCCATCGATATATCTAGTAAAATATAAATCTCGATATGGAAATTCTCATCGATTTTTTAATCCTTACTTTTATTAACTTATTTAACTTGGGTTTAAATAATACTTTAGTTCATGAACTTTTGATTTGGTTCATTTTGATCATTGTGTTTTCAAAATGTTCACTTTGGTCCCTGTACTTTTGATTTTGATTTATTTTAGTTATCTTTCTAAATGTTCATTTTTGACCATATACTTAATTTTAAAAAGTGATCATTTTAGTCGCTTATAAAAATCAAATAAACTTAAAAATGAATGAACTAAGATGGTAACTTTTTAAAAGGACAGAGACTGAATTCTAAATATTTTAAAGGTATAGGGGCCAAAATAAATCAAAGTTAAAAGTGAAATGACCAAAATAACATTTTAAAAGTAGAGATATTAAGATAAACCAAAGTCAAAAAGTAGAAGACCAAAGTAATATTTACAAACTCTCGTAATTGTTAGATGCACAATATTGAAATTAGACACGTCTATATTGTGGAATTTGAGATGTTCTTCAAAAAATTCTATCCGTTTCATTTGTTAAGATAACTAAGTTAAATATATAATGAAAATTATGGAAATAAATTTAACTCAACAGTAATTATCATGTCTCATTTTTAGTTGGAGATTCGATTCCATCCCTTCGATTGCTGTAATTAAAAAAAAAAAAAAACATGATGGAAAATTGTGAAGAACTGTCGGCCAAATTATTGTTCCGGCTATATTTAATATAGTTTGAAGTGAATTTGGTAATAATGATTGGCAATCTACATCCTTGGATACTGTAATCTATATCCTTTTAACTGGACCACAACATACTTACTTAAAAGTCAATAGTAGTTTCTAATTGAAAATGGAGTAAGCTATTGAAAAGGTCTCATTCCACCATGTAAACCTAGCTAGGGCTAGGAAGCAATCATTTATTTTACCTTCTAATTTTCTTTCATAAATTTTATTCATGTCATAACTCAGATCTTTTTTATCAGTTCAATAATCGATTCTAATTAATATTTTGACATTTGATATCAAATACGCATTAATTAGCTAAGTTTTTTTTATATCAAATACGCTCATCAACGTAAGTTTTTTTTTTCTAATTTAAATTATTTTTCTTATTCCTAAAAATGGTGTGAAAACCAATGATGATTTATGTCAATCATCAAATAACAACAACCAAATTTGTTTAAACTAATGTTTGGACAGTTCACTTTTATGATAATTTAATTGACATGTTATAACGACGATTTCGACCTTTGTTCGATATATTCATCTCACATAATAAAGCATCTCCTTCAATCTAGGAAATAAAAATCTTTGATATAACACAACCAAAATCCTAATGCAAACATAGGTGGTCTTTTCATGGAAACAGTTTAAAGTATAGTAATTTGATTATAAAACTTTGACATGATATGATATGAATTGATCATATTTTCAAAAACACTGTTTCAAAGCCTTATTCATAAAAGAATCTTAATTATTAATAAGACTACATTAAAAAGTACTTTACTAATCATCTGGAAAAGTACTTTGCATGAGAGAAAAAAAATGATAATATAAATTAAGGGCTTTGACAAGTCGCATTTTTCATATATTTCATGCAGGAAAAAAGCCATTTTTGTAGACCATAAGGAAAATAATAATAATATTGATGTGGTTGAAGATTGGGCGGCCGAGGTTGGGCCTGTTTGGCCGACAAGTCGGATAGATTTGGATGAAGAAAGTCGATTGATCGACAGCCAGCCAAAGAAGTAAATGATTATAGAGATCCAAGTGGAATTAATATATCTTTAAGGACCCACTTCCCTTTAATGTTTATACGACTTAGACTCTTTTAATTGGAAAATTTTTCTTGTATTTTGTTAATAGTATGTTACTCTTTTTTTCCCTTACATTAATTTTTTTCCCATAAAAAATATTCAAATGTTGTATTCGTTTCTAAGTCATATTAGTTGATATATAATTAAATTTATCTTTATCAATCAACTTAAATTTTTGGGTCAATTGGTGATTTAAGATAATATCAAAACAAAGAATCTAGAAAGGTTCTGTATTCAAATCACATTTGCTTTTGGGTCAATCGATAATTTAGAATTTCACTTATTTTTTTCATCTCTACATTATTCATTTGGTATGTGTGAAAATTGGAAGTTTTGGGGACTTTAGGGTGGTTTAGTTTGTGGGAAAATATAGATTTTTTTTTTTTTAATTAATGGATGTATTAAGAGTTGAGAGGGTCTATATTAGTAAACATAATAAATAATATTTTGCTAATAGGAATAATTGGTCTTTCTATATTTTAAGAGTTTAGTGTGATATTCCCTCCCTTTGTCCTTAAAATTACTTTATTTTGGCTTTAGTTTGATTGAAAATGTGTAGCTAGCTTTAATTTGTGGTCATTACTTATGTATAATAGTTTTATTTTGCATCTCTAACATTATTAATCTTTTGAAAAATGATTAATAGGTTACTTTTTGGTAGATGATCCAGAAACATATGGTTCAAAACAAAAAATTTAAGTCTCGTTTGGTAATTATTGAACTTTTCGCTTTGTATTTTCAGTACTTGTTTTCTCTCATTATCTTATTCATGATGTGAACAATAGAAATCTTAGCCAATTTTTTAAAACTATTATTTTTTAGTTTCCAAAATATGAATTGATTTTTTTAAATAAAATGTCACTCCTAAAATGTAGCCAATATAATTTAGAAACCAATGGATAGAAGTAGGATTGTACACTTAATTTTCAAAAATCAAATGATGATCAAACGATGTCATTTTATTTTTTATTTTTGTTTTTGAAAATTAAGTCTATGGATACTATTTCTACCTCCAAATTTCTTGTTAACTACTTTTCACCAATGATTTCAAAAACTAAGCCAAATTTTGAGAACTAAAAAAAGTAACGTTCAAAGAGTTGTTTTTGTTTTTGGAATTTGATGACTAAAAATTCAACCATTGTACTTAAGAAAGATACAAATCTTGGTAAGAAACGTGAATGAAATAGGCTTAATTTTAAAATAAAAAATCAAAAACGAAAAACTAAGGCCTCGTTTGGTAACTATTTTGTTTTTTGTTATTGAAAATTAAGCCTATAAACACTACTTTCACATCCAATTTTCTTCCTTTATTATCTAACTTTCACGGATGGTTTAAAGAACCAAGTCAAATTTTGAAAACTAAAAAAAGTAGCTTTCAAAAAATTGTTATTATTTTTAAAATTTAAATAAGAATTTGAACATTGCAATTGAGAAAGATGAAAAGTTGTCAAAAAAAAAAAAAAAAAAAAAAAGTTATCAAACAGGTCTTAAATGATTATCAAACGNAAAAAAAAAAGTAGACTTTTTGGATCAACACTCAGGAGTTAGGGTGTGATCTCTTCTTGGATCATGACAATAGTTGTACACCAAGTAATTGCTTTGCACCCACTCCATGGCCTTCTCTTGCTGCTGGCTCAACCCGCCGCGCCCGCCCCCGCTCGGCCCACTGTTGAGCGGACGACATGATGCTGCCCCATCTGTCGCACACCCGCCGAGCTTGAAGTTGTTATATCTTCCGATAAACGGTTGGTATTTGTAATCAGCCTTATATTTTCCATCCTCTGTCGCCCATGATGATGCGTCCCATATCGATCCGTACACCCACATTGGCTTCACTGGAAATGTCGCGTCACTCTTCCTCTCGTACCTCCTAATTGGCACGTCGTCTACCAAGAATCTGCAGTCATATGGATAAAATTTATAGACGGTTTGAAAGTACAGGGACCAAATATGTAATTTTTTTTTTTTTAACTATGTTAGCTTTGAACGTACATGATTTCTTCTGGAGTCCATAAAATGGCGTAATTGTGGAAATCTTGAGTTGGGTCAAACCAAAGATGGAACCTCATTTCCCTCCCTATGATATTTCCATCTCCACTCCCTCTCATAAACACATTTGTTTGTAGAATATATGGTTTGTCGAACGTTGTTCCAAGAAACTCAATGTCAATCTCATCGTGATTTCCTGGGTAATCTTCGTTGTTCGAAAGCTACAAATCCAAAAAGAAAAATGATAAGAAGTGCATAAATTAAAGTACCATTAATCTCTCATAACTTCAAGCTAACATTAGATTATAGAAAATTTAATTATTTATTCATATCCAACAAGTAACTTCGAACAAGATTCCGTCCTCTCATACTATGTTAAATTACCTATTAAGTTAAAAGAAATTAAGAAAAAAACATTATCATAGAACAACACTTACATAAAAAGATGTGATAACTCCTGCAGTGTAGCCAGGATGAAGCTTAATGGCAGCTCCAAAGTAGCCTGATTGATATCTATGGAGGGACTTGAATCCACTGCCTGTTTAAGAACAAAAAAAATCAAATCAAAACAAAACAAAAAAAAAAAAAAGTTAAAATTTCCACTCAATTAAGTTACTAACTATAAATTATGTATCATTCTTAAATATTATCTAATGAACTCTAATTAGAGGAAAAAAAAATAGACACAAAACTTCGTACTTTAATACCATGTTAAAGTACGAGTGAACTTAAAAACTTAATCTGATAGGTTACCGTATATATACCTGAGGAACTGTCGAGCCAGATAGTTAAAGTTCCTTGGTCGACTTTTTGGTGTTGAGAGCCCCATCGATTACGAAAACCTTGATCAAAGCCAATGGATTGAACTTGGTTGCTTGGAAAATAGCCAGGGGAGGGAGGATTTTGGGAAGAGGTGAAAGAGAAGAAGAAAAAGAGAGAGAGAAGAATGAGAAAATAAGAATGAGCCATTTTTTTGAAGAGATCAGAGGAAGTGTGAGGAATGTTGAAGGAGAGAAAAGTTTTGTTATTTTGTGGAATTGTATGAAAAAGGTGAAGGAATGGATTTGGTATAAATAGAAAGATTAGAGGACCCACAAAAGAGAAATTAAAACATGATAAAACTTTGGTTGATGGGGAAGTTGGAAAATGGACTTGGGGAGAGACAAATTATTATTATTATTACAAAATTTGGGGTTATAAAATAAATATTAATTTATGTAGGAAAATTAACAAATAAAAGTCCAAAAACTTTATGATGGGGTTTGCATTTTTAAATGTGGAAATTTGGTTTTCTGTTTATTAACTGAAAACTTGTTCAGTTGGAAAAGGTAATATAAGAGAGAGAGGGGGGGAAAAAAAACATGAGAAGACATAAGGACAGTGGGTTAACTCAAAGATATGGAACACCTTTGCTGTTGCCATGTTGTTTTGCAGAAATTTTCAGATTTTGTTTTCAAAAAACAAAAATTTACTTTTGTTTAGCAATTAAAATATATGTATGATATGTCAAGTCAATATTAAGGTTTAATAAATATTTTTGATATCTCGTATTAACACTTGTATAAAATAGTTTGGAGAAAGTTAGAATTTAGTTCGTATGGTTTATAACTAGAATTAATTTAGTCCTTAAGATTTGATAAAGCTCTCATAAATAGTCGTCCCTATGGTAGAGACCTATAAAGCACAAATACTTCATGTGAGGCAAAGAATCCGTATCAGACACGTATAGGATACCGATACTTTTCAGATACGATCTAATATGCAATTTGACGTATCTATTTCGATACGAACCTTTTTTTTTTAAAGAAAAAAAGACAAGCAACTCATCTAATTTTTCCCAATCTAAAACTAGGCAACTTATTTAAAAAAACACACTACTCGAGTCCAAAACTAAAAGAAAAAAAAAATAACGGACTAAACCCTAGACTAGAATCATCCAATCTCCATCTACACATTTGAATCCCCATAAAATCCACCAAAATATGAACCATTTGGATATCTTCAACAACTCAATAAAGAAGTTCTTCGTTTATTTTCATACTTCTCCCTCTAATCTTCTTCTTCTTCTTCTTTGCAATATGAGTCGTTGTTCTATTAAATTTTATTAACTATTGTACTTCAACAACTTATATGTTTCTTTTTTTATATTGTATTTCAGTATTTGTTTTCTATTTTGTGCTATTGTTATTAACTTGTATACTAAATTTATCTATATTCTAGATTTTTTTAAAGAAAAAGAAAATGTATCTTCAACGTATCAGTATCTTCGTTTTTTACAAATATATATATTAAAAATATTAAAAAAATGATGCATCCTTAGACGTATCCGTATCTTAGTTTTTTAGAAATTGACGAATCGTCGTATCCGATCGTATCCGTATTGTGTAGCCATATCTGTATCTGTGCTTCATAGGTAGAGACTATTTGTGATGATTTTATCAAACCCATATAGAATATTTATGAGATTTTATCAAACCACAAAGTACTAAATTCTAACTTTTAAACCCATAGGATCAAATTCTAATTTTTGTTCAAACCATAGGGGCCAAATTTATAATTTAACCATATAAATACTAATAATAAGATTGTGAAAAAAACACTAATTATTAAGTTAAATAATTAACTTTTATAAATGGTTCAATTTATAGGAATATTAGTGAATATCGGTATTTTATCAATATATCCATCGATATATCTAGTAAAATATAAATCTCGATATGGAAATTCTCATCGATTTTTTAATCCTTACTTTTATTAACTTATTTAACTTGGGTTTAAATAATACTTTAGTTCATGAACTTTTGATTTGGTTCATTTTGATCATTGTGTTTTCAAAATGTTCACTTTGGTCCCTGTACTTTTGATTTTGATTTATTTTAGTTATCTTTCTAAATGTTCATTTTTGACCATATACTTAATTTTAAAAAGTGATCATTTTAGTCGCTTATAAAAATCAAATAAACTTAAAAATGAATGAACTAAGATGGTAACTTTTTAAAAGGACAGAGACTGAATTCTAAATATTTTAAAGGTATAGGGGCCAAAATAAATCAAAGTTAAAAGTGAAATGACCAAAATAACATTTTAAAAGTAGAGATATTAAGATAAACCAAAGTCAAAAAGTAGAAGACCAAAGTAATATTTACAAACTCTCGTAATTGTTAGATGCACAATATTGAAATTAGACACGTCTATATTGTGGAATTTGAGATGTTCTTCAAAAAATTCTATCCGTTTCATTTGTTAAGATAACTAAGTTAAATATATAATGAAAATTATGGAAATAAATTTAACTCAACAGTAATTATCATGTCTCATTTTTAGTTGGAGATTCGATTCCATCCCTTCGATTGCTGTAATTAAAAAAAAAAAAAAACATGATGGAAAATTGTGAAGAACTGTCGGCCAAATTATTGTTCCGGCTATATTTAATATAGTTTGAAGTGAATTTGGTAATAATGATTGGCAATCTACATCCTTGGATACTGTAATCTATATCCTTTTAACTGGACCACAACATACTTACTTAAAAGTCAATAGTAGTTTCTAATTGAAAATGGAGTAAGCTATTGAAAAGGTCTCATTCCACCATGTAAACCTAGCTAGGGCTAGGAAGCAATCATTTATTTTACCTTCTAATTTTCTTTCATAAATTTTATTCATGTCATAACTCAGATCTTTTTTATCAGTTCAATAATCGATTCTAATTAATATTTTGACATTTGATATCAAATACGCATTAATTAGCTAAGTTTTTTTTATATCAAATACGCTCATCAACGTAAGTTTTTTTTTTCTAATTTAAATTATTTTTCTTATTCCTAAAAATGGTGTGAAAACCAATGATGATTTATGTCAATCATCAAATAACAACAACCAAATTTGTTTAAACTAATGTTTGGACAGTTCACTTTTATGATAATTTAATTGACATGTTATAACGACGATTTCGACCTTTGTTCGATATATTCATCTCACATAATAAAGCATCTCCTTCAATCTAGGAAATAAAAATCTTTGATATAACACAACCAAAATCCTAATGCAAACATAGGTGGTCTTTTCATGGAAACAGTTTAAAGTATAGTAATTTGATTATAAAACTTTGACATGATATGATATGAATTGATCATATTTTCAAAAACACTGTTTCAAAGCCTTATTCATAAAAGAATCTTAATTATTAATAAGACTACATTAAAAAGTACTTTACTAATCATCTGGAAAAGTACTTTGCATGAGAGAAAAAAAATGATAATATAAATTAAGGGCTTTGACAAGTCGCATTTTTCATATATTTCATGCAGGAAAAAAGCCATTTTTGTAGACCATAAGGAAAATAATAATAATATTGATGTGGTTGAAGATTGGGCGGCCGAGGTTGGGCCTGTTTGGCCGACAAGTCGGATAGATTTGGATGAAGAAAGTCGATTGATCGACAGCCAGCCAAAGAAGTAAATGATTATAGAGATCCAAGTGGAATTAATATATCTTTAAGGACCCACTTCCCTTTAATGTTTATACGACTTAGACTCTTTTAATTGGAAAATTTTTCTTGTATTTTGTTAATAGTATGTTACTCTTTTTTTCCCTTACATTAATTTTTTTCCCATAAAAAATATTCAAATGTTGTATTCGTTTCTAAGTCATATTAGTTGATATATAATTAAATTTATCTTTATCAATCAACTTAAATTTTTGGGTCAATTGGTGATTTAAGATAATATCAAAACAAAGAATCTAGAAAGGTTCTGTATTCAAATCACATTTGCTTTTGGGTCAATCGATAATTTAGAATTTCACTTATTTTTTTCATCTCTACATTATTCATTTGGTATGTGTGAAAATTGGAAGTTTTGGGGACTTTAGGGTGGTTTAGTTTGTGGGAAAATATAGATTTTTTTTTTTTTAATTAATGGATGTATTAAGAGTTGAGAGGGTCTATATTAGTAAACATAATAAATAATATTTTGCTAATAGGAATAATTGGTCTTTCTATATTTTAAGAGTTTAGTGTGATATTCCCTCCCTTTGTCCTTAAAATTACTTTATTTTGGCTTTAGTTTGATTGAAAATGTGTAGCTAGCTTTAATTTGTGGTCATTACTTATGTATAATAGTTTTATTTTGCATCTCTAACATTATTAATCTTTTGAAAAATGATTAATAGGTTACTTTTTGGTAGATGATCCAGAAACATATGGTTCAAAACAAAAAATTTAAGTCTCGTTTGGTAATTATTGAACTTTTCGCTTTGTATTTTCAGTACTTGTTTTCTCTCATTATCTTATTCATGATGTGAACAATAGAAATCTTAGCCAATTTTTTAAAACTATTATTTTTTAGTTTCCAAAATATGAATTGATTTTTTTAAATAAAATGTCACTCCTAAAATGTAGCCAATATAATTTAGAAACCAATGGATAGAAGTAGGATTGTACACTTAATTTTCAAAAATCAAATGATGATCAAACGATGTCATTTTATTTTTTATTTTTGTTTTTGAAAATTAAGTCTATGGATACTATTTCTACCTCCAAATTTCTTGTTAACTACTTTTCACCAATGATTTCAAAAACTAAGCCAAATTTTGAGAACTAAAAAAAGTAACGTTCAAAGAGTTGTTTTTGTTTTTGGAATTTGATGACTAAAAATTCAACCATTGTACTTAAGAAAGATACAAATCTTGGTAAGAAACGTGAATGAAATAGGCTTAATTTTAAAATAAAAAATCAAAAACGAAAAACTAAGGCCTCGTTTGGTAACTATTTTGTTTTTTGTTATTGAAAATTAAGCCTATAAACACTACTTTCACATCCAATTTTCTTCCTTTATTATCTAACTTTCACGGATGGTTTAAAGAACCAAGTCAAATTTTGAAAACTAAAAAAAGTAGCTTTCAAAAAATTGTTATTATTTTTAAAATTTAAATAAGAATTTGAAAAAAGTGAATGAAATATACTTAATTTTAAAAAACAAAAACAAAAAATTAAATAGTTATCAAACAGGTCTTAAATGATTATCAAACGGGACATAAATGTATAGATAGAAATGTCAATATTAAAATCAATATTAAAATATGAAGAGAATAGATAGAAAGAAAATATCAATATTAAAATCAAATGCATCGTTGTGTTCTCACACATTTAGACGACCAATTTTCTCTACTTAATTTTTCTTTCATGTATTTCTCGAAGAGAAAAATTATATAAGTTATTAATATTTATAAATACGATTACACTTAATATTCTATATTACTATTGTCCATACAAAGAAGATGGGTCATGTTTCAATATGATTCAATGTATTTTTTAGTCCTATTAAATTTAAGACATTTGAGTTTATATTATTCTAAATATGACTTTACAATAAAGATGCATATTTTTTTTTCTCCTTTTGGTCCTTTTGAAGAAAACAACTATAGAACTTGGTGGAATAGTTTAAGGTATTTTGCTAGTCCAAAGTACACATCTTAAGTATTAAGACTTTTAGATTTCTTTAGAGTCAATAACTAGGAAAATATTTAGATGTATTTGGGTTACACTCGATAAAAAATTGACACTTCAATTTTTTTTATTTTAAAAAATTGATTAAAAAGATGTTTTTATGTGTAGGAAAAGAGAGAGTATGAAAAAAAAGTACAACCTAGACTGCACTTAATTATTGTTCCAATAATTATAATGATAAAATTAAAAAAAAAATAGTTTAAAAGTATTTTACATGTGTTTAATTTAAAGACAACTTTCTTGTCAAAAAGCAAGCCTTTTTATTGCTTTTGAACAAGAAATGCATTATCTGTTAAGAGTTGATTTGTCAACTTTTAACTTACAAATTTGATAAAAGTTAAAATTTAATCTTCTATTACAATTTAGTCTCTATATTTTGATAAAATTTATGGTTGGAACTATCTACCAAATCATAGTAAACTATTTATGAGATTTTATCAAGTCATAAAGACTAAATTCTAACTTTTTATAGAGACTATATTCTAAGTTTCTTCGAATCATAGGGACCAAATTTATCATTAAACTTAAATTGGATTTTATTTCATTGGATGGCTATTTTGATTTTTACTTTTAATTTTGAAAAATAATTCGAAAGCTTTCTTTCTGTTCTCAACTATATTTTATAGAAATGATTGAATGAAAATATTGCTAAGACATTGATTTTAGTGGATTTTTTTTAATTTTTAGAAATATATATTAAAAAATATTTAATTTAACGAATGAACATATCACCCTCTTTAATTAGATACATTATAAACTTTTTTATTATTAATATGACATTCACGTCAGTGAAATTTGGTTGATATTTTTGTTAGATTTTAAAGATTTCGACTATAATCTAATAGAAATGTCGATTAGAAATGTCGATTCACATTGATCATATATTGGTGGCAATTCATGAATGTATAGAAATGCCAATATGTAGATAGAATTAATACTCTATCTATATGTAGTTGTCACATGCTAATAAACTTCTTTTTTTCTCACTAATGTATTTTTCTCTATCAAACTTTATTTGTATCACCATATTGTGACCAGACCCTCACATCGACTAGACAAGATGAATATTGTTGATATATTAAATAAAAATCAAATTGTTTTTATCAATTGGAGGCCTATAATGTGACCCACATTATCGTACCATTATTATATATATTTTCCTATAGACTCTAAAACAATTTTGTTTCATAAAGTATATTCCATATACTTTAGGGACGTTGTAAATATAGACATTAGAACCATAGTAATAACAAAAAAAAATTATAAATATGATCAAATTTAAATAATCTATCAGTGATAGATCATATTATTGGTAGAAATCTATTAGTGATAGACCATATCACTTATCAGTGATAGACCATCACTTGTAAGAGTCTATCAACGATAGAAGTCTATTGCTGATAGAGTTGACTATATTTGCAATTTTTTTTAAATGATGTTATATACTTGGTTATTACTCCTAAAAATGCTACCAATTGCAATTACCCTATACTTTAAGACAATTTTAGTTCACTGTAAAAGAAAAGAACCGTACAGTCTAATATAGTTTTGTCTCATTTGATAACTATTTGGTTTTTAGTTATTAGTTTTTGAAAATTAAACCTCTAAATTTTTTGTTTAATTATCTATTTTTTATAGATATTTTAAACAAACAAAACCCAAATTTGAAAATATAAAATATATATATATATATATATATTTAAAAATATGCTTTTATTTTTAAATTTGGGTTAAAAATTCAATTTCTTTACTTAAGAAAGAGGTGAAGAATTGTTAAAAATTGAAAAGTCTTAATAATTATGAATATACAGAGTTTTTCAATTGAGTTGCTATAGAAATGTCCATTTTCTATTAGGGTTTTTATCGAAACGTTATATAAGTTAAACGATACATATAAAATTAAATGGGTTTTGATTAATAAACTAAAGAATTAATAGAATAAATAGTACAAATGATCTAATGTAGGAGATTATTTATATTAAGCTATTTAATTTTTTTAAGTATTTAATCATTAAAATTATTTCACCAACTCATTAAATTAATTGGTTCATTAATTAACTATACAATTTAAATAAGTGGATTATCTATTTGATATTTGTTTAATTCGTTCATCACTTTTTTTCGTACAGTTATTATATTATTTTAATTTGAACGTATTATCAAAAACAGCACCAAAATATATCTTTCAAACCATTTGGTATAATCAACAAATTAACAAAATAAAATATTTTCCTAACATCATTTATTCTCGTTGAAATATTGTGTGTTTATTTTGAAATTTCATCAACTTATCTCAAACGTGACATGTTTAGTGGCATCTTTCATTTGGAAATAGACATATAATATAGTTTATTATTAAATTTTCTTTTTTGGAATCATTTAGCTAAACTATACTTTCAAGGACAATTTTAATTCACTATATTATTCCAAGAGATAAAACATCATCAATAATTTAGGTTTGAATTTGTTCTCTAATTCTTGAAGTGAATCACATCAACATATTTCGATACCAATTGATTTCATTTTTATTCCAACTCATTTAGATTTCTAGTAAATAAAAATGAAAGAAATAGCATTTGTTTTACTTATTATATAGGAGGATTTTTAAAAATAGAAAAATAAGGGAAATTATTTATATAAAATAGTAAATTTTTAATCTTCTTTGATATAGAGACTAATAGAGGCTGATAGAAGTCTATCAGTGTTTATCGGTGATAGAAACTGATAGAAGTTATCAATGATAAAGGATAATAGGAGTTTATCAATGTCTATCAGTGATAGACTTGATGCTGATAGAAGTTTATCATTGTCTATCAGTATTGTTTTGCTATTTCTGTAAATAGTTTGACATTTTTACTATCTGTGAAAATTTTCCTATTATATATCTTGGAACGTTTGAATTTGTGTCCAATAGATCTAGGATTAGTTGTGAGAACTTTTAAATTTTCGTAAACATTGTTGTTTTAGTTCAACACAATATATATGTAGCGTATAGGAGATTTGAACTTCTAACCTTAAGGTGAAAGTACATACTTCATACTAGTTGAGTTATTGCTCATGTTGGCAAATTTTTATATATAAAATTATCACATATAAAATCGAGAATTTAGAGCTAAAATGAGCATAGTTAAACTAAAATAAAGCACGATCAATCTCGAATTTTGAGATTCAATTATACTTTTCACGTTGTGTCAAAGATAGTAATTGAAAACTGGGGGTTTTTTTCAACTTATATATTAAGTTATACTTGTATCTACTCACTTACTTTGTTATAGGAGATTCTCTTTCATCATACCTTTTTATATGTGTGGTTCAGGTTTACCTCCCTTCATTTTCAAGGGTTAAACAAAAGTTTTTGTGCATTAATCATTTCCTCTAGCGTTAGATAATATAAATAGGTATCTTATTTATTAAAACATAGTGTTAGAGTTGAAGATCCTGAATATTAATTTATCTCAAATTTTTGGGAACTTATTAATGCATTGTATTAAATTCACCTAGATGATTTAACATACCATTTAGAGAGAAGTTTTTGGAAGTACCATAATGTCCTTTCCACTAAAATAAATGAGAAGATGGACCCCACATAATATTTTTATTGAATTGTGGTTGAGTATTAATGAGAGTGGAGCCAACTATACTATTGTATTTTTTTCTTTTCAGTATAATCAGGTGATAGTTGAACCTTTGATCTTTAAAAATTGTATGTATACCAATATGATTGAGTTAAGTTTACCTGAATCAAATGTTAATATACTTATTTTTTCTTTCATTAAAATTAATATTTTGTTTCATTCTTTGTTATTTTTTTTAGCTTCAATAAAAATGTTAAAATGTTGAACCTACATTTTTTATAAAAAAAATATTACTAAATTTGACCAGTTAAATTATTCTTTAAGTTAATGGTTGATTATCTACCTATGGGTCTTGTGTTACCACTATATGTATCATTCTACTGTACAAAAATATTTTGTTGGGAAAACAATAGGAGAAATGTGGGGTTAGGAGAGAAGTCTCAAAATTCAAAATTTGATGTTATAAGATACATCATTGTCATTTAAAAACTTGACACCTATCATTCTCAATTGGGTAGTATAATATTGCTCACTTTTGTTTTCTTCAGAAAGAGAGGTCATTGTCTTGCGAGAAGAAAGAGGTATTGTTTCTATTCCCTACTTTGGAATCTCTCAAAACTCAAAGCAAAGCTTGTGATTAATGATTTGACCATTGATAATCCTACCGTTGAATTAATCAATTGAATTTTAAATTGTAGTTTTTCACACAAAACACATATGTCACACAATATGTCCTAGTAAAGATAGAAACAACGGTAAAATAACAAAGAGCAAATTAAGAATAGACACACATGAACTATTAACCCACACTACTACAAAACTAGGCTTTAATGTCGGTTTAAAACTGACATTATAAGGGTACAATGTCGGTTGCAAACCGACATTGAAGATCGTGTTATAAAATGTCTTCAATGTCGATTGTCTTTAATGTTGGTCTAAAACCGACATTATAGATAATCAAGATTTTAATGTCAGTTTTCGACCAACATTGAATTCCATCTTCAATGTCGATTTCGACCGACATTGAACATCATGTTCAATATCGATTTGTCACCTACTTTTTGTCAATAATTGTCTGATATTAAATGT
>NC_052356.1:8189455-8425108 GCF_009727055.1 Benincasa hispida | reverse complement strand
TATATATATATATATATATATATCTTCTGCTTACGTATGTGCAAATCAATTATATTTCTCTGTACATGCACAAAATAAAATTTTAATTGCTTTAACAAATCTCCAATAAATCACAAAAGAGGAATTTGATGATAATTTAACTCCAAAACCAAGATAAAAATACATTTTCCATCTAAATCAACTCCATATGATTTAGACACATGAAGCTTACATATATATTCTACCTTGACCAAGTAGAGTGCACATGGTCTTGCATTCGGTCTTTGAATTTTTCTGCATTTGCCTTTTCAGATTTCCTAGAGGATCAAAATTGTTCTTCTTTACAACCTGGTTACTACAGTTACAGCTTCCAGTATTCAAATTTATACTACAATTCAGACACATACCTTTGCATCTTGGATCACATATCGCATTCATAGTAATTTCCATATGCAAAATGTCTCTGATGTTCTTCAATATATCTATTTCTTTCTCTGCAAAAGGAAAATAGAGTTGATAATCCAAATCAACCAACTCTTTATCCTCTTCATCACTATTTCCACCATATGACTTGAACATATCCTACCCGTTAATGATTCCCATATTTATGACATCAGATTCTTCGCTTAATATAATGGAGAAATTTGAGAAAATGCATTCTGAAGCAAATTCACAACACCTGCAACATGGAATGATTAGCATATTACGAACCTCATTGATAATAGCATAAAGGGTAAAGAACAAATTTATGAGCGTATACAGTCATCTTGTTTAGCGGATGTGGTTTTTTGTTTATTTTTATCATGATAAACTACATGAACATGTTAAACAAAGAAGTAATTGATGTGAAGCTGTAAGAATAGAAGACAGAGAAAGCAAATACTTCATCTGAAGGGATCGAATCCCACACAAAAGTGAGGGATCGCCTTGCAATTTTGTTTTTGATATTACATAAACAAAATACGGTATAAAAATAATAACATAATGGATAAATAATCAAGATAGCATGCATTTAATAGAAGAAAAGAGGGAAGAGCTAAACCTTGTAGATTCCCAAATCCTTCACGATTCCCTCTGCGTCTTCTTCGGAACGTCTCTTCAATAATCAAGGAACACCACCATAAGTGAAATCTTTTTATTCTCTACGATCCTAAAAATTGGATGTTTGGTCTCCAAGACTTGGAAGAGGAAGAAGAAGTAGTAGAGAAAAAAAGAGAGATTTTTAAGAGAAGTAATAAGAGACTAGGATCCAGAATTCCCAATTTAACTATGTCACAAACATGGCCCATGAAACCCTATTTACAGAGAGGAGGGGTGACCCCCTTCTCCTAGTTTTTCTTATTACTACTCTAGTTCTAATTTAATTAAATAAATTTTATTTAATTAATTAGTCCAATAATTAATAATCATATATATTAAATCCAATTTAATAGATATAACTAATAAATAAACATCACATGTTTATTTATCTCTACTTCTAAAAAATTAATTAATTAATTAACCATTAATTAATCAATTAAACAACTGTATTAAATCATATTTAATATAAAATTAATCAACATATAATTATGACATATTTATATGTATACATCTCTTTACTATTTGAATCTTATTCAAATATTTTTCTCTCTTAATCATAGATAACATCTATAATTAACCATATTATATTAATTTCATTAATATGCAATTGATTTGAACAATTCAAACCATTCATCTTATATATCCTTTAGTTAGCTAACAATGGGACCTTATGGACCTACAAATTAGAGCTCCAATGATATAAGATTAATTAATTAAACTCTTTAATTAAATTAATCAATTTTCATTAACTACTGATAAGTTCACTAAAGACCGATAGATGCAGTCTTCGCACTGTAGATTTATTTATGTGTCCACAGATATAACCAATCAACAGTGAGTCGACCCTTCATAAATTTCTCATAACTATAGTTGGGTCAAAATACCGTTTTACGCCTATAGTTACATCTAATTCTTTAAATACCACTGATCCCTCTAATGAACAAACAGTTTATAGTCCAATCATAAACTAACACCTCTCAGGCCAGTGAGAGGTTGAGGCCTCAATGTTTAAGACCAAGAATCAGCTATGAATGGAGCAATTTATCTACTTTCCCTAAGGTTGGGAAATGATTGAATTTCATCTTGTGTAATTATGTTCCCAGCTCCCTACTCGGATAAGTCCCCATAATGGTAGGTTTGTTAAGTCGACTAACAAGGTCACTCTTATCCATACAAATCAAAGGATTGCTCTTATAGACAGGAGTTCACAACTCACTCAAGATTAAGGTCAAGTCACCTATGAACATCCTAGTGAAATGTAAGTCTCTTCTAGCAACGGTGTTATATAGAGAGACTATTCATTTCCCGTTCCGATATCATACAAACTCTTTGTATAGAATACCCCCACTCACATGCCTCCACATGAATGATCAAGACCAGATCATTATCTATCTACTACAGATCGTTTAGGTTATCACATAAACGTGATCCACTTGTATGTCTCCATATACATGTTTAAGTTTCGTAAAATAACTTTGGATCTTAGTTTTTTGGATTGATTTAATGCAGCCTAAACATTAATAAAATACCTCTTATTTTATTAGATATATAATTTGTCTTTACAAACGATAAGATACACTCAATTTAGGACATTAACTCTAACATCATCTCAGTTGATGGTAGAACAACCAAAACAACTAGGCTTCTTTGTAAATGACAAGTCAGAACTGTTGAAATTGATTAGAAGGCTATCTAATACAGGCGTTCACTAGACTGAGTAGTAGTATGGTTACTTTTTTGTTGATTATATTATAAGAAAAGCACCCTTAAACTTTGTCTTTGTTTCAAAAATACCTCAGTTCATTTAAAAGTTGCAATATTAACCTTGACCTTTTCCAAACGTTTCAAATCTATTATTGGAATAGAAATCCTATAAACGTTTGGAGACAAAAGTTGGGACCTTACAAATAGCACATTATCATCTAGCTCAGAGCCATACCTGTATTGCAGTCAGTAGGTTGCCTTTGGTCAGTAGGTTGCCTTTGCTTTCAGCTATTTACAACTTTAGATCTATCCATAGTCTTGTGGACTACTCCTTCAAAACTTTTCTCATAGACAAGCACATCATAGCCTTAATCTCCAGGCCACTTTCAGCTCCAAATATTTGGTGAATGGCCAACCCAAATTCATAGACATTCCTTCATTTAGACTGAAGTTATCCTTGGCAGTCATCTAATCCACCTGTTCAAATTTGTTTGTGAGAGTTTTGAGCCTAAATTAGATGGCCAAACAGAACGCAAACAATCAGCAGAATAAATCAAAAGCAGTAAAGAACGAACACCAAGATATATAGTGGTTCGACCAGTTTGGTCTACATTCACTTTGAGAACCAGCTTGAATTAATTTTATTATTAGCAATGAGGAATTTACAATTACAGATAATCAATAATAATCACTAATCTGTAATTTGATACCCACTGATACCGAGAGATCCGCACACGATGTCGTCTCTAAAACCGAGAACAACATGCTGGGAAAGACAGCCCAAATAACGTGCACTACCCGCCTCTAACCGACGAACCACCACACACAGACCTGCAGCGAACTCACGCGCCGAACCGGAACCAACGCTTACTGACCAGCGAACCCACGCTGAAACCACCGCAACTCCGAACGATAGCCTGCGAATGACGAGTACCTACGCCGTTGAACACAAACCCACGCTGAAACCGCTGCAACTCCGGACGACAGCATGCGAATGACGAGTACCCGCGCCATCGGACACAAACCCATGCTCACGCCGTCGGACACCCACTGCTTTCTTGTTCCAAAAACGGCTACTCCCCTCTCATTTTTTGTTCCAAACGACTGCTTCCCTTTTTCTCAAAGAGTCTAAAAAATTACCAGCCCTAATTGGAGAAGATGAATATAATTACAAAAATGTTATTTGCCCTAATTACCAGAATTCCATTGGGCCTTTAATTTCACCAAAAATCCAATAAAACCCACTTAAATACCTTGCTATTTTCTACAAATTTTCCTCATAACAAAAATATTTAAGTGCCAAGCTGATTCTCCAATTTCTCTATCGTTCAGATTTAAACCTATGGGCTGGAAGAACCTTGGTTAAGATATATGAAAAATTCTCAACTGTGTGAACCTTGATCAATTCAACATCTTTCTGGGCCACAACTTCTCTGATAAAATGAAATTTGACATCGATATGCTTAGACCATTCATGATGAGATGGATTCTTCGCAAGATGAATAGCACTTTGGCTATCACAACGGACAATAGGAATGAACTTCTATGACAACAACTCACCAACTATCCTTTTCAACCACACTACCTTTTTCACAGCTTCACCCACTGAAATATACTCTAACTCAGCAGTAGACAAAGCAACAACTGACTATAGAGCAACTTTCCAACTGACCACATTACCAAACAAACGAAAAATGTGACCTGATAGAGACCTTCTTTTGTCAAGGTCTTTAGCGTAATCTGCATCTGTGAAGTCTTCCAACAGTGCTGATTTATCACAATCCCTGCTAAAACACAATGATACACTGGCACTACCTTTCAAATATCGAAGCACCCATTTAACTGCATTCCAATGCTCCTTCCAAGGATTTGACATAAACCTACTTATCATAGTCATAGCATATCCCAAGTTAGGTCTAGTACAAATCATCAAATACTATCTCTGCTGATAGTATAACCTGATCAACTTTCTGTCGTTTCTACTGCTCTTTGACACAAAATGGCATCTCTGTTTCATTAAAGATCACATCTCTGCTGATAATACATTTATTTCTGCCCTCTTCCAAGCACCAAAGTTTATATCCTTTAACATCCTGAGGATAGCAAATAAACATACATTTCAGTACCCTCTTATTTAGCTTCCCTTCCTTAACATGAGCATAAAATGAATATCCAAGTACTTTGAGATGATCCAAACTTGGAGCTTTTCCTGTCCATATCTCTTGAGGAGTCTTTAGGCCTAAAGCAGAAGACAGACTCCTATTGATAAGATAACAGGCTGTTTGGGCAGCTACCTCCCAAAACTTCAAGGGTAATGAAGCATTTGTCAAGAGACATCTTGTACACTCCATAATTGTTCTGTTGAACCTCTCAACTAAAGCATTCTGCTGTGGAGTGTACGTAACAGTGAAATGCCTCGTAATTCCCTCAAATTTGCAAAATTTATCAAATTTTTTATTCACAAATTCTAAACTGTTGTCTGTCCTCAGATAATTTACCTTCCTGCTGGTTTGGTTCTCAACCTGTGTTTTCCATTCAAGAAATTTTCCAAAAGCTTCATCCTTATGTTTTAGTGGATACATCCATACCTTCCTTGAAAAGTCATCAATGATCGACATAAAGTATCTCGAACCTCCCATAGAAGGTACCATTGTAGGATCCCACAAATCTAAATGAACATAATCCAAAATTCCTTGGTAGAATGCTTCCCTTTCACAAACTTCACTCTGGTAGACTTTCCCATTATGCAATGTTCACAAAATGGGAGTTCAATGTCTTTAACTCCTCCAAGCAAACCTTGTTGTGAAAGAGCTTGAAGACCTCTTTCACTCACATGAGCTAGTCTGTTATGCCGTAACATAGACTTATCTGTTTCTTTCCTAGATGCAACAGCAACACTACCTGAAACTGCAGTACCCTCCAAAACATAAAGGTCATTCCTCAAGATCCTCTTCAGCTTAACCAAAGAACCCTTTATAACCTTCAAAATTCCATTCTCAGATTTATAGGAATAACCTGCTCTATCTAATCCGTCCAGAGAAATTAGATTTCGTTTGAGTTTTGGAACTACCTTACATTTGTCCGAATTCTTATCATTCCATCATGTATTGCAATTCAAACTGACTCAATTCTTTTTACATCACAAGCACCATTATCACTAAGCAAAACTGATCCCCCATCATTTTCCTGAAAGTCAATCAAGAAATCCCGATTAGAAGTCATGTGAAACGTGCACCCTAAATCCATGATCTAAGCATTCTGAATGTCCCTACTGGACACCATTAAGACCTCTGCTGAATCATACCCATCAGTAACATTTGCTGCACTAGAATCCCTTGCATGCTTGCTACTTGATGCTTCCTTGGTCTTATTCAAAAGACAATTTTTCTTTAAGTGTCCTTCTTTATGACATAGAAAATACTTTTTGGTTTTCCCCTTTGATTTTGACCTGGATCTCGACTCTTTTCCTTTTTCGTTCTTTTTCTCACTTCTGCCTCTGGCCATGAGTAACTCTACATCCTTGTGTTCCTTTTTAATCTCGAGGTTTCTCGTTATCCAACACTATACCATGGATAATGAATCCGAGCATATTTAATAGCTGCCTCAACTTCTCGATACGATTCAGGCAAAGAATTCAGAAGAATAATTGCTTGATTTTCATCCAACATCTTCTCACCGATGTTATTGAGATCAACTATAATCTTCTGGAATTGATCTAGGTTCTCTTCTAAGCCCATCTTATATCCAAAGAATTTCTCTTTTAGATATAATTTATTTGGCAAGGACTTAGTCAAATAAAGACTTTCTAATTACTTCCATAACTCCACTGTAGTAGTGGCCTCATCTACTAGCCTAAGCACTCCATCTGACAGATAAAAAATTATCATCGAATAGGTCATCTCATCCATATATTTTTTTAGCTTCTGTAATTGTTGGTGGAAGGTCATTTTCGTCTAAGATTTTGGCTACCTTTTGTTGTACCAGAATAGCCCTAATCTTTTTTCTCTATAACCCGAAATTACCTTTCCCATCAAATTTAACAACTTCAAATCATGTAGACATCGAAGCCATCTGTCAAATTAAACCCAACAAAAAATATCCTAAATAAAGAATATGCCAGCACACTACCACACACCCTCCTTGGATCGAATGCAGAATAAATCAAAAGTAGTAAAGAATGAACACCAAGATATATCGTGGTTCGACCAGTTTGGTCTACATCCACTTTGAAAACTAGCTTGAATTAATTTTATTATGAGCAATGAGAAATTTACAATTACAGATAATCAACAATAATCACCCATCTGTAATTTGATACCCAATAATACCAAGAGATCCGTACACGACGTCGTCTCTAAAACCGAGAACAACCCGCTGGGAAAGACAGCCCAAATAACGTGCACTACCCATCTCTGACCGGCGAACCACCACACACAGACTCGCAGCGAACTCACGTGCCGAACCGGAACCCACCGAAACCAACGCTTACTAACCGGCGAACCCACGCTGAAACCACTGAAACTTCAAACGACAGCCTGCGAATGACGAGTACCCGTGCCGTCGGACACAAACCCACCCGAAATCGTCGCAACTCTGGACGACAGCCTGCAAATGACGAGTACCCGCGCCGTCGGACACAAACCCATGCTCACGCCGTCGGACACCCATTGCGTTTCTTGTTCCAAAAATGACTGCTCCCCTCTCCCTTTTTGTTCCAGATGGCTGCTTCCATTTTTCTCAGAGAGTCTAAAAAATTACCAGCCTTAATTGGAGAAGATGGATATAATTACAAAAATGCTATTTTCCCATAATTAATTTCACAAAAAACCCAATAAAACCCACTTAAATACCTTGTTATTTTCTACATTGTTTATATTATAAAAGATTAGCTTGGCTTGCTACTATGGATACAAGACGGTTGTTTCACACATGTACTTTAGTGAAAATATTGATGATGAATCGTTTTTCATACTACAAATAAAATTAGTAATCTGTCTCTCGTTATATCTTTCCTGTCCACTCTTCCACGATTAGTTCAGCTCACTATTAATTATTCTAAATGATTTTTATTCTATTATTAGCACATTATCTTAAAACTACTTTTGAAATAGTGACGTTAATAATACAATTGAGAAATTGCACATTATCAACTTTCAGTTTTTTCTTCTAAGAAGTTTTGAAATCAACTACAAATCTTAGGTAAAATGCTTCTAAGCATCTAAAATCAGTAAAGAAGTTATACCCTGGGGGTAGGGTGAACAACCTACGTCTGGGGTGTAGGATGTTCAGTAAAGATAATCCACTAATATATAAAAGACAAACAATTACAACATTGTACTTGTCTGTAAATAGCGAATATTACAGTGACACACGTAGAGTCTAACTTAGCTAATCACCTAGGCTCCCCCTAGATGTGAGACACCTTCTCATTCGAACTTAAGCTCCCCCTAGATTTGAAACACATTTCACTTGAAGTTAAGCTCTCCTACGTACGTGTATATTAGTGTTGTAATACTCGGGCTCTCTCTAATTGCATGAGACTCTCTCTCAATCGATGATATATTTTCTTAAGCTTATGAACTCCCTTCATGTGAGAACTTAGGCTCCTTGTAAGTCTTGAGAACTCTCCTCTCGATGAATAATGCCTTAGGCTTCTCCTAAGGCATGAGAAATCCTTCTCGATCAATAATGTCTTAGGCTCTCCTTATGATTGAACAACATTTGTTACTATGAAATGCTTACAGTCAGAGCCAGTAGAGAACACAATGCCACAAACAAAGCACATAACCTCCTTCTTGAATTCAATGCAGTAAGTTATCTATAGAACATACTAAATGGACTCACAAAATAATATGTGTGGCAACCCTAGCTAGAGAACTTCTTGGGCTTAAAAAGCACAGAGGATTGATGGAAATAATCCTCACATAATATCAGTAATTTACTAGAAATTAAAACATCTCAAAGAAAATAATCTGCAGAATAATTTAAATAAGAAAATAGATATTCTGCAGAGTTGATATCTTGAAGAGCAACCTCTAAGACAAATACTATGTTTGTCGCTACGCCTGTGATGAAACGATGATAAATCATATGAATGCGACGATTAAAACCAATCGCCGTTGCCTTTAAGCAATGAAAAATATATCATCGAACCAATACGTTGCAAAATGCAACAAAATGTACATTCAACGTTGGGACTCTATGTTAGCGATGATAGTAACTTTCATCACATCTTACGACGAATTGAGTTTTAGTTGCAGGCTCATATGCCACGATAGCCACGTTCGTCGCAGCCTTCGATGAAATAGGGTTTCAATTTCACTTTTTTAGCCACATGCATCCGGCCACCGTTCGTCTGAAGAGAAGGAATCCACTGTTTGCCATCTGAAACTGAGGAGTTCGTTTATCGTTCGTTCACCGTTCGTCTGAAATTGAGGAGCTCATTCATCGTTTGTCAAAGAAGCTCTACCTGGAAGTTTTTTCGTCTAAAACTTTGAGATTTTTCATATGAAACTTGGAGGTTTTTCATCGTTCGTCCATCGTTCGTCTGAAACTAAGGAGTTTGTCCGTCGTTCGCCATTGCATGTGTAGAAAAGATTGGTATTCGTCAATCGTTCGCCTTTAATTTCTTCTCTATTTCTTAAATCTAGTCAATGGGGGTGGAAATTTGTATCTCGATTTCTTTATTTAATTCCTATTTCGGTATTGTTCTTCAATTTTGCAAGTAAATTTTTACTTGAATTAAGCTGACCTAAATTTTAAAAACCTTATAGCTGTTTGTGATTTTGTTGTTTATGATAATGTTTTAGCAGTCTTAAATTTTCTAATAGCATACATGTGAAACTTTTGTGACTGGGTTCCAAACCTCACCCTTGATAAAAAGATATTGAAGCAACTTCATTTCTTTCTTTTTTAATAGTATACATGTGAAACTTTTGTGGGTTTTCTTTCTTTAATTGCTTTTGAGAGAAAAAATTGGAGTGAAGAGTTAGTTCGTTTGATTTTGTTCATCATATAAATAATGAATGCATATAATTTTTTTTTCTAAAAAAATAATAATAAAAAACAATAAAATGCACCATTGTCCATGGACAACGAAAATGCTTGAAAAAACTACATTCTTTAACCTGTTTTACTTGGTTAAAGAAATCTTTGGATTGTCTAGGAAACTTTCTTGATTGTGGGACTCTTCATATTCAATGGTTGAGCCATTCATGCTTAGTTGTTCCTCGACTTCAAGAAAAGCTTGCATCAACAACCCAGAAAGGTACATCTCAACCCAAAACCAACATAGAAATTACAAGCTATACAAGCTAATTTTTTGGATTATATGTCCTGAAACTTTGTAAACTTTAAACATATTTCTATTTTTCATAAAGATGTTATTGAGATTATTTCATTAAGGTTGTTATTGAACATATAAATTGCATTTATAGATTCCTAAATCCAATAAACTAACGAACCCATGACTATAACATGAATACTTAAATTTTATGTAAAGACATAAAAAGGATCAAGAGTTTTAAGTATATAGCCAAAACGGTTTATAAGTATACGAATAGGGTTGGATAACTTATCTTGAGGACACTATGGATACAGCCCGCTTTGTATATTGATACATTCGATGTGATCCCAAAGTTGTTCATGTGGAGACATGTGAGTGGAGGCATCCTATGCAAAAGATGTTTGCATAAAATCGAACCATAAAATAGTCACTTTTTTTTTTATAACGACTGTTTACTGTTAAAACTGACTATTTCAATTTGATGACTTAAGGTAACTCAATCTCTATCCTGAGCTAATTATAAACTCTTGTTTATTCGAGATTATCCTTCATAGGTGAGAGTGGCTCAACATTGCCGCTCAATAAGCCTCCCATTTTAGGGGTAATATCGGATAGATAGTTGGAGACATAGTCTTGCAAGACGTATTTCACTCATACCCATTTTAGGGTTAGCAGATAGGTTATTCCTTTAAGTACTAATACTCCATCTTGAACAAAAGAGCCTCACCTTCTCTATGGTTGAGAGGGATTTGGTTTATTGGTAGGACCATAAACCAATTGTTCATCAGAGTATCAATGGAGACTTAAGAAGCAAGATGTATTATAGGGGTAAAACAATAATTTGACCTAGCTATAAATATGGACAACCTATGAAGGATCGACTTGCTGATTATGGTTAAATCAAGTGGACAGAAATATATCTACAGTGAGGAGAATGCAACTACTAAGCTATAGTGTAGTGTCTCGATAGTAAACAAATATTGATTAATTCGGTTTAAAGAGTTTAGCCAATTAATCTCAAATCATTGAAGCTAATGATTTGTAAGTCCATTAGATCCCTCTATTAGCTCGTAAAAGGATTAGACCTTAGAATAGCATATGAGAAAATTTGAAATGTTCAAATTCAGTTTAGGATTTGGATTATTATATTCGATATAATTAAATGTTTCCTTATCGAATTAAACATATCAGAGAGTCAAAAAATATTTGAATATTATTTAAATATTGAACACATGAATAAGGATTCATGTTTTGGATTGGTTTTAAAAAAAATAATATGTGATATCAAAATATTTTTAAATTAGTTAAATTATTTAAAATTAATAATTTGTATTAATTTTATTAAAATTTTGAATTTAAGAATTCAAATTTAATTATTTTTCTATTTAATTTAATTTATATGATAAATTAAGATTAATTGAAAATGAAGGGGAAAGTAGATTTTTCCCACATTTCCCACTCAATCCAATTTTATAAAATAAAAGATCATTCAGCTAGTTAGAGGTTGAAAAGTTCGGATTTTTCATGCACAATCATTCCCTCATTTTCAGTTTGACACCAAAACCAAAAATCTCTTCTTTTCTTCTTCAATTTCTTTTCAATTTGGATCCCACAATCCAATCTAAGGCCTAAGTATAGTAGAAAAGACTTTTATGGTAATCTATTTCAGAGATTGAAGAAGAATTTCAAGGAGATTTTGAGCAATCAAGTAAATTCATCAAAGGTTGTATTCTTGAAACCCCACTATTAATATTTTCATAAACATGCATGCTAATCCACTAAAATAGATGTAGTTAGAGTTCTTAGGATCCTAATAGCTTCTTGTATTGAATGTCAACTTCATCAACTGGTATCAAAGTATGTTCTAAGCACTCAATTCACGTTAATTTTAGCTTTGTGGATGTTTTTCATGAGTTGCATGAAATGGGTGCTGAAATAGATAAATTGTGATTTTGGTATTAGATTTCTCTTCAATTATGTAGTAATTGTTGTAATTGGCTCTTTGTTTATGGGTCTTAATGTGTGATTAATAGCCTGTAAATTTGTTAAAGTCAATAAAGTTGCATTTAGATTGTAATTGAAGAAGAATCAAAACATACTCAACAGCAAGTGAAGCTTCTGCCTTACAGCATTGCAACGCTGCCCTTGGAGAGTTGTAATGTTGTTCTTCAGCTAGCCCAGATTAGAAGGAAAATCCTGTGGCAATGCAACGCTGGGTGCAACATTGCAATGTTGTTCATCGCAGCCAGAATGCACGTGCGTCAATGAACTGACGATTCAACAGAACCGATTCGGTCAGTTCGGGTCTTGGAGGTTCGATTCAACCTGTTTCAGACTGGTTCAGCCCAAATTTCTTCCTTGGAGGTCTGATTAAGGTGGTTCGGAGTCGTTTAGGTCGGTTTGGACGATTCAAGACTTGTATTGAATTATTTTGTAATAATTTTTAGCTTTTTCTTGCTTAAAATGCCAAAAACCACTCCATTTCAGTGTATGTTTAATTATTAATGCATTTTGAATGTATGTTTAATTAAATTAAATATTGTATGTGCATAAAGTATATCATGTAGATTTAAAATCCCACCATAGAAAGCATGTTTTATGCATTGAAAGTATGTTATAATATTTTATAATATATAGTATGCATGATTTAGGATTTCATGTATTTAATATAAGTTGTTAAATTAAATTATGGAATGTTTGTTGTATGTTATAGTATGTCTATAGTTTTATAAAAGTGTTATAAAATGAATTCACTACAAGAATTTTAGACTTTATTGTCGGTTGGAGAAAGTGAAATTGGATGTATAATGTCGGTTTTGTTTTTTTAAAAAAAAGCGGATCTTTAATGTCGGTTTTAAACCAACATTATAGGTATACCTTAAACCGACATTAAAGATTCGCTTTAACCCCCCCCCCCCCTCTGATTTTTTTCATTTCCCGCTTATAAACCGTAACCACTTCTTTCCATCCTCATAAACCCTAACCACGATCCTTTACAGATTTCGATTGTCGTCTCCTCTTTCTCATACTAACTCCTCTCTCTTTCATTGTCTTTTTCTCCGCCACCACTGTCCTTGAGATTACATTTTCCACTTTCGCACGCTTCAATCCTTCATCGCCGGTGCTGCGTTTCAACGGCCTCGACAATCCAATACTCCCACTCACGATTCTTCTTCATTTGGCCTTTCCCCGAGTCAGCCTCCTAGAGGACACCAGACCGTCCATTATGGAGAAGATGAAGATCGAGTTACAGAATTTGAAAATGGCGGTGTGTTTAGTCGGCAGAGTGAGGAGGTTTGAGGTCGCCAGACCGTCCATTATGGAGAAGATTCTGAAGGAGTATCCGAATGCGGACTTATTTTTGCACAGTCCGTTTGATCAGAACACGTTCAAGTTATCCTACTTGAAAACTGCACCGAAAATCGCCGCCGTCAGAATCTTTAAGCCGAGACTGATTACGGAGACTGAGTCGCAACTCCGAGTTCCCACGGCTAAGAACTTGCCCAACGGCATCCAGATTCTTCCGTCTAACTATAAAACTTCGTTTTCTTTTTTCTATTTTTAATCAGATTTTAAGTTGAAATGTTATTTTATTAGGTAGCTGTTTGGAAGAAAAATAAGGGCTCTATTGCATCTCTAACTAACAGTTCTCCCTTTTTTTCACAATAAAATGCCTCCTTTTTTTTGCTTGTTTTATAAGCCTCAACTAATGATAAACTAGTGATTATTTCATATTTTCTTGGACTTGTAAAGCTTGTAGTTTAACTTTTGATCAGGCAGTTCTTTTCAATCTCTTGGATCATGTTGTTGGTGTTGCAGATTTTTCGATTTATGATTTGATTTGATTTGATTGATGGGTTTTGTAGACGACATCACTCATCTTGAGGATGGGAAGGTGGAAAGGTTCAAGAAGAACATTTTGAAAAGGGGTTGTGTCTGAGACTGCTACAAAGAAGGGAAAGAACTACCCTGTTGGCTCTATTCTTCTTGCATTATTCATTTTTGTCACCATTGGATCATGTGAGTTTTAGATATTGAATGCTAATTTCCTCCTTTCCTCTTTCATATTCTTATGCTTATGTTTTGGTATACTTTGGATTTTAATTATGTGATCCGAGCTTGTATGTGGGGAATTCTCTCAACCCTTCTCAGCATCCCGACGAACATATGATAAGCTACTTGTATGTGATTCGAGCCAGCTAACGAACATATCTCAAGTTTTAATCTTAAACTACCCACGTCGGAGTTGGAAAGGTTACATATCAAAGAGACTCTGGAGAAGAGATCATCCTTGAAAACTCTTATATTGTTGTTAGTTCTGATGGGCACTTCAATGATTATTCGGGATGGTATTCTAACCCCAGTAATATCAGGTCTTGATGATTGACATCTCTCTTTCCTTCACATAATAAACCAAAAATTTGTTTTATTAAAAGCTACACGATAAACCATAAAAAGAGAATCTTTTCAAACATCCAATCTAATTAATGTGTCAACTGGGAAAAAGTGTCGAGAATGAATAGAAGGTTTCTTTTACCATCTGACTTAACTAAGAAGTTGGTTAGCCGTTTAGCTTCAGTGGTTGTCTTATGGCTTTAGTTTAGCTCTATCGAATGTCATTATTTTATTTTTGTTTGTCAAAATCATGTTGAGTATCATTGTTGTGATAAACTAGATTTTTTACATGCTAAACTGATGTAAGGCCCTGGTCAAATTTTAGATTCTTGAGGATGCTAAGATAAAAAAAATCAATTCGAAAATTTATGGGTTGAGTTCATTTCTTTCGTTATTTATAAATTGCTTATATTAATGCAACTTATATTGAATCAATTCGAAGATGCTGAGATTGGGTGTTAAAATATTTAGGGCACACATCACTTGTTTCTGATACTATCAATGCTAGTTTTTGGCTTTGATAGTTGTTTACTTATTTTATTTGTGTTGTATAAATATTGATAAGCTACTTGGTATGTTTGCTTATTGGAAGGGAAAGTATACATTCTTTTGTGGTTTTGGGAGGGGTTCATGTAAGGATTGAGTGGTAAAAAAATGATCTTATAAATACTTGTATCTAGATATGCTTCATGTATAACTGATGGCATTAATTCCTAGTGTCCTTTTAGTTACATGTGCTTTTGTATTTGTTGTTATGTGCAATCATTTTAAGAGTCAATGGATATAATTCTCTACATATTGTTTGTTATTTTTCTCCCTTAAAATGCTTGAATGTGCCTTACAACAACTTATGATATACGTGTTAATTCACAAGTTTGTTTTTGTGTATAGCTTTATTTTTCAGTCTTCATGTTTTTTAGCTTGTTTGGCTATTGAGAGAATGGAAAGTAAAATTTTAACATGATATTTTTTTTTTATTATAGAGTAGGTGATATTTGGTTAAAATGACTTCAAAGATTCTACTATGTCATTGAGGGTGAAAAAGTTTACTTTTTGGTTTTTCTTTATGGCTTTTCTTCACGTGCTTGTCGACTTTGTTGTTTACTCTATTGGGTTACAACTCTTGTCATCCAAAACATTTGAACTTGATTCATTATTACTTTTATAAATAACATACATTTAATTAGAACTATATCAATCCGTAGTACAAGATTGTTCTGTGCCCATGTTCTTTTTCTAAGGGGTGTTCAAATCATTTAACCTTTTCCTATATAGTCTTGATCTTGTTGGCCATAGTTTTCCGTAGTTCGGATCTTGAAAATGATGTGGTGGATAATCAAAACTTTTGGGACGTTCTTGTATATTTTTCTTATTGCACTTTATGAAAGCCCTGCTTTAGCTGTTAATTTGTCTTTGTAGAAAGTCACAGTTCAAGAGAAGTTTGGTAGTATGTGAAAGGGACAATAATTTTAGGATTATACTGATTGTGTTGTTTTAGAGTCTCTAAGCTAATCTCTCCATTGAATGGTTCTTATACATGCATTGTATAATATGTAAGTGCCGAGAATTTTAGCAATAGAGTATCTATTATACTTAGTTAAAACAAAATGATATGCTTACAGGATCAAACACTACAAGAATTTTGGATTTTACGTCTTTGTTTTTCAACTGTCACTCAGTTTGTATCTTCTGTTATTTCTTCTATTGTTTACTAAATTTCTCTGCTAGTTTTTCAATTCAAACTTGCTCTTATCTGACTCTCATTTTGCTAGCTTATATGTTTTTACAGGAAATTAAATGTCAAATGTTAAACAGGATGAAATTTTATTTAAGAGGGTGGTAAATGTAATACCCTAACCCTAATTTAGAAAGCAGGAAAACAAATAAAATATATAATCAAGAATGAAAAATATATAAATTTAATAGGAAAATCGAGTGTAAATTTAGAATTAGAAAAAAATAAGAAATTTATTAATTATCTAAAAATAATGAATCGGGAGGATTAATTAGAAGTTGAACGCTAGCTAATTCGGGAAACAAAGGGCAGTAGATAACTTTTTGGGCACTACTCATTGGAAGAATTGGAGGTGAATTAATTGCCCATATACGGTTAAAAATTTGAAAGAGTTAAAAAGGGGAAGTGGAATCCATGTGTCACAAGCGGTGAAGGCAACCCACACGTGAAAACTAGCGAGATTGGTGGAGAGAAACCTAAAAAGAGCGAGATTAGAGAGAAATATTGGAGAGAAAATTGGGAAAGAGCCACACTGACGAGATTGGAGAGAGCGAGATTGGAGATAAATAGTGGATAGAAAACTGGGAGAGAGCAAATTTGGAAAGAAAATATGGAGAGAAACAAGGAGAGAGCCACACTGGCGAGATTGGAGAGAAATATTGGAGAGAAAACTGGGAGAGAGCAAAGTTGGAGAGAAAAGATGGAGAGAAAGAAGAAGAGAGCCACACTGGCGAGATTGGAGAGAAAATTAGGGAGAGCGAGAGTGGGGAGAGCGAGATTCTCAGCGAGAAAGTGGGAAAGACCGAGAGTCACGAGAGTAAAACCAGCGAGAAAGCTGGAGAGAGCGAGAGCCACGAGAGTCCTGAGAGCCAAACCAGCGAGAAAACTAGAGAGAGCGAGATTCTGAGAACAGAAAGAGCGAGATTTAGACCGAAGCGTGGATTATGCATTAAATTTGGCCACGATCTTATAGATTATACATGGAGAATCCTAAAATTGAATACAAACAAAGGTTGATGACGTAAGGGCAAACGTTAGCCAAAATTAGGTGTCTTATTAAGAGAAATTCTTAAACCTAAGTAATTTTAAAGAAGCCATTTGTAGGATGAGTTATCACACAGAGAAGAGCTGGAAATGGCTATAAATAGGCTTCTTTAGGCTGAAAATTAAACTCATTCTAAAACAAAACTCAGTAGTAAAAATCGTGTGAAAAGGGTGAAGTAATTCTGTTAGCTAGAAGGAGAAAACGCGAGGGAAGTGCTACCCAAATTTTATTCTAGTTTAAGAGGGAAAGCTCTACTGATTAAACCATAAGGAATAATAAGGAATAACTAGGATCGCAGTTAAGGTAAATAGTTTATCTCACCCTCTCTTTAAGTGTTTTATGGTTGTGTACCTTTAATATATTGCATAATTATGTTATTGTTATGTTGCATTACATGTTTAAAATACATTTATCGACAAGGGACCCCATGCATTATGTTTGTTCACTACGATGAAATAAGATTAAATTTTAAATGTTATGCTTCTAGGGCTAGCAGGGCATGTATGGTTGTACTCCTCTAGACCCAATTCTATGTCAAGTTTATGCTAGGGACTAACAGGGTATGTATGGTTGCACCCCTCTAGTCCATTCTTACGTTTATGCTAATGGTTGATGTTAGATGCGACTCTGGCCCTACTGACTGCATGACCCGCTAATCATCAGATGGGTTAGTTTCCGCTTAAGTCCTCATCTTTCTACCAGGGCGGAGAAATTTACGTTAGAAGCATAACCGACCACCACATATTATTATATGTTTTCGGTCCCAATCATATGTTTTCAGGACATGTTGCATGTGATTGTGCATTTGGTCACTACCCTATGTGAGAACTACTTACTGGGTATATTATATACTCATCCTATTTTATAGACTTTGTAAGTAAGGACACAGCGTAGGTGGCAGAACTAGACGTCGCTCAAATGGCCAACCATCAAGCTCACTATTATAGGCATATGCATTTTTGTATCACTACGTTAATATTTTATGGATCCTGGTGTTTTGTAAAATAAACTTTTTATATAGTTTTCCACCTAATTAATAAAATCGAAGATATGTTCTTTTGAGATTTTTACTAAAACTCATCTCATGATAGAAAAGTCTAAGTATGCATGTCGTAGCGGTCGGATCATAATATGTAAGAATCCGGTCGTTACAGTTTGGTATCAGAGCATTTGAGCCAATTAGGCTCTACTAATTAGAAGAGTCGTGGTGTTTGATGTTTTGGCTTGTTAAGGGATGCCCATAGTTATGCCAAATACGCTGGTAAGTGGAATTTTCAAACAAGTAATTTAGTAAATAATTTAGTAAACATAGGTATGAGTTAAAAAATAAAATAAAATTAGATGGCTTCCTTACTATGAAAATAAAATGTGTGTATCAGATGCCCTCACAAAGGGCTCCAACACGACGAGGCAGACCTCGAAGTGAATCCACAAGGGATCAAAATCAAGGACATGGACAGACGCCTTATGTGATACTTACACCAGATGCGATACAAATACATACAAAATACGGGTAATGGAAACACAACCTCGTCTACCACACCAATAATCAACGATACAAATGACTCGAAGATCATTCAAGAATTCAGGAAGTTCAATCCTTCAACATTTAATGGATCATCTGTGGATCTACTATAGCAGAGAATTGAATAACAGAAATAGAAACTTTTTTCCGCCACATGAACATCCCAGAAGAACAGAAAGTAAATTGTGTCGATTGTTAATGTCGGCTGGAAATTTCACTGAAGGTCTTTAATGTCGGTTGCAACCGACATTGAAGGTTGTATTATTGAAGCCTTTTAATGTTGGTTTAAAACCGACATTAAAGGGCTTTAATAACACTATCTTTAATATCGGTTGTCAACCAACATTAAAGCCCTTTAATATCGGTTAAAAACCGACATTAAAGCCCAAATTTCTTCTAGTGATTAGACATTTAAAACCTATAACAAAGATAAGATGCATGCTCACTTAGGCCTAACAAATAACAACTAATTTTAATAGTTAAAATAGGTCGTTATCTTGTAAAACCTTGGTTATAAACTCAAGCGGTCTATAATCCTATCAAAGGTTATATGTACTTAAGTTGACGGTTTACAGAACACCTGCTACCTGGGGAATATAGTCAAATTATTAAGCACTAATAACCCGATTTTATGACGTGAGTAGTGTGAGCTAATAAAATTGTCTATCACTTAAACATCGTAGGTTAAATTCAAATATAATCGTTATACTTGGATAATCACCAAGACTTAGGATGTTTTAGCTGGCATATTCTAAGTAAATGAATATACCCAATCAACCAGAACACTTCAATGGGAGATTAACATTATATATGATATATTTTTTTTAGTTCTCACATCCCTAAGAGTTCACACCGTGAGATCCATGATCGGCTTCATATCACTTTTACTGCGACTGCTCCATTCGGAAATTTTTTTACATGGGTCAATAACAAGGTGAATAAGGGAAGATGTTCATAGTAAGTGGGTAAAGGAAATGTGTCAACATATCCTACAGTCTCTTCCATTAATTTGAACCATGAGATTCTTATGTTGCACCTATTGTCGTTTTTAGGTAGCATTAACTAGTCATTTTTCCAGCTACTATCCCCTTGGAGTGTTGTAATATAGGATTCACAACAACTCAAACTTCATAAATGAATAGGGTTTCTTAGTTCCATCTTCAGCATTGTCTTTCAGTTTGAAGGCTTGTTGATACCGTTCTATGAAAATCTAAAAATGGAGGGCCACACTTATAAGAATTACTAAGTGTTAGTAAATTCTTGACCGAAAACAGTAACTAAAGAAATAAAGGAATAAAGAATTATTCTGAAAATAGTTTCTTAGTCAAGAATGTCTTGCTTCAATGAAGGAACATTTGACTGCCCCAAATAAATAATGAAATATGGGTATATTATTACTTTTTCGAAAATTAAATTTGGATTTAGATACATTTTTCTAATAGAATTTGTTTATGTTTCAGCATGTCAAATTCAATTATCTAAATTTTAGCTTCTAAAAAATTTAACAGCAAGGGTTGTTCAAACTGGAAATCAAACATCAATACAATACTAGTTGTAGATGATTTAAGGTTCATTTTAACGAAGGAACGTCCTCTAGTTTTCAGCTCTACTACAAACCAAAATATTCGGGATTCATATGACAGGTGGATCAGGGCAAATAAAAAAGCCCGAACCTATATCTTAGCTAGCATATCCAATGTGTGAATTAAGAAGCATGAAAACAAGGTCTCCGCTAGAAAGATCATGGAGTTGTTACAGGCGACATTTGGACAATCTTCCTCATCTGTTTAACATGATGCTATTAAATACATTTACAATGAAGGAGGAGACCTCTATTAGAGAACATGTCCTGAACATGATAGTTTACTTCAATAGAGCGGAAGTGAACGAGGTTGTCATAGACGAAAAGAATCAAGTCGGTTTCATCATGGAATCTCTTCCCAAGAGTTTCTTGAAATTTGGCACAAATGTTGTGATGAATAAAATAGAATATAATCTGACTACTTTTTCATATGAGCTTCAGACCTACCAATCCTTGATAAAAAATAAGAATCAATAAGGGAAATCAAACATTGTTACCCAAAGAAAATTCTAGAAGGGATCGCCATCTAGGATGAAACCTTCTGATAAGAAGTCTAGACCTTCTAAGGATATGAGTATCCAAATGAAAAAGAAGGAAAAGGGAAAAAATAAAACTCTAGCAAAGAATAGAAAGATGAAGATTGCAAAAGGAAAATGTTTTCATTGCAATGAGGATGGGCATTGGAAAAGAAATTACACTAAATATCTTGTTGAAGAGAAGGCTGAAAAAGTAAACCAAGGTAAATTTGATTTACTTGTAATTGAAAATTATTTAGTGGAAAGTTCTCATTTGACTTGGATACTAGATTCAGGTGCCGTTAATCATATTTGCACTTTCTTTCAGGAAACTAGTTCCTGGAGACAGCTGACAGAGAACGAGATGACTTTCAAGGTGGGAACAGGTGAAGTCATTTCGACTCGTGCAGTGAGAGATCTAAAGTTATTTTTTGAAGATGTTTAAATTTTGTTGGAAAATGTATATTATGTACCAGACATGAAAAGAAATTTAATTTCAATCTTCTGTTTGTTAGAACATATGTATAAAGTTACTTTTGATATCAATGAAGTATTCATTAGTTCAAAAAGTATTCAAATATGTTCTACTAAACTTGAAAATAACCTATATATGTTAAAATGAAATGAGGCAAAAGCTATCTTAAATATAGAGATGTTTAAAACAACTGAAACTCAAAATAAGAAACGAAAAAAATTCTCCTAACGCCTATCTTTGGCACTTAAGATTTGGACACATAAATCTCAATAGGATTGAGAGGTTAGTACAGAATGGACTTCTAAAACAATTTTAAAATAATTCTTTACCTCCATGTGAATCATGTCTTGAGGGTAAAATGACCAAAAGATCTTTTACAGGAAAAGGTCTAAGAGCCAAAGAGCTTCTAGAGCTTATACACTCAAATCTCTGTGGTTCGATGAATATTAGAGCTCAGTCCAAATATTTCATTAGTTTTATTGATGACTATTTAAGATATGGTTATGTTTACTTAATGTGTCATAAGTCCAAAACTCTTGAAAAATTCAAAGAGTACAAGAAAGAGTTTGAGAACTTATTAGGTAAAAAGATTAAAACATTTAGATCAGATTAAAGTGGTGAGTATATGGATTTAGAATTCCAGAACTATTTGATAGAACATGTTCAATCCCAAGTTACTACATTTGGTTCACCACAACAACATGGTGTAGAAGAAAGGAGAAATAGAACCCTGTTAGACATGGTTCGTTCAATGATGAGTTATGCCCAGTTACTTTAGTCTTTTTGGGGGATATACAGTACAAACTGTCGTTTTTTTTTTTTTAACATGGTTCCCTTGAAAAGTATTTTAGAAACACCGTACTAGTTATAGAGAAGGCGTAAAGGTAGTTTACATCACTTCAGGATTTAGGGATGCCCAACACATGTATTGGTGCAAACCCCAAAGAAATTAGAACGACGTTCTAAAGTATACCTATTTAAAGGATACCCCAAATTAACAAAAGGTGGTCTCTTTTATGATTCTCAAAATGATAAAGTGTTTGAATCGACAAACGCTATATTGTTAGAGGAAGGCCACATAAGAAATCATAAACCTCGTAGTAAACTAATATTGAATAAGAGGTTCAGAAAAAATAAAGACAAATCAACAAAAGTTGTTGATCAGGCTGGTTCTTCAATAAGAATTGTTGATGAAACTGGTCTATCACATCCTTCTCAAGAATTGAGAATACCTCGTGGTGGGAGGGTTGTTCAATAGCCTGACTGGTACATGGATTTAACAGAAACTCAGGTCTTTATACGTGATGATGGCTTATAGGATTCATTGACCTTTAAACAAGCATTTGAAGGATGTAGATAGAGACCAATGGATAAAAGCCATGGTCCTTGAAATGGAGTTTATGTACTTCAATTCAATATGGGAACTTGTAGATCAACCAGATGGGGTAAAACCCATTGATTGTAAGTGGATCTACAAGAGAAAATGAGACCAAGGTGGTAAAGTACAGACCTACAAAGCTAAACTCATGGCAAAATGATTTACCCAAAGAGAGGGGGTAGACTATAAAGAAACCTTCTCTCTTGTTACCATGATCAAGTCTGTTAGAATATTTTTATCCATTGTCGCCTCTTATGATTATAAAATATGGCAAATGGAGGTAAAGAATGCTTTTCTGAATGGCTATCTTGAAGAAAGCATTTATATGTCTCAATCAAAAGGGTTCATTGAATAGGGTCAAGAGCAAAAAGTTTCACGCTTAATAGATCCATTTATGGGTTAAAACAAGCATGTTGATCCAGGAATATAAGATTTGACACTGCGATCAAATCTTATAGATTTGAACAGAATGTTGACGAACCTTGTGTTTACAAGAAAATTGTCAACAAAATTGTAGTTTTTCTAGTACTATATGTTGATGATATCCTATTCATTGGGAATGAGATAGGATTCCTAACTGACGTCAAGAGATGGCTAGCACCGCAATTTCAAATGCAAGATTTAGAAGATGCACAGTATGTTCTTGGAATCCATATAGTTTGGAATCACAATAACATAACGATAGCACTATCTCAAGCATCTTATATAGACAAGATGTTGTTTAAATATAAGATGAAAAATTCCACAACAGGTTTATTACCTTTTAGACATGGAATTCATTTGTCTAAGGAATAGTGTCCTCGGATACATCAAGAAATTGAGGAAATGAAAAGAATTCCATATGCATCAGTAGTTGGAAATTTGATGTATGCCATGTTATATATACGTCCAGACATATGCTATGCAGTTGGAATAGTCAGCAGGTTTCAGTCTGATCTTGGATATAGTCACTGGACTGTCGTAAAGAATACCCTCAAGTATCTTCAGAGAATAAGGGACTATATACTTGTGTATGGCTCTAATTTTTATTCGATACACTGATTCTGATTTTCAGACCGATGTGGATGTTAGGAAATCTAATTCATGTAGCTACATGTGAAGCAGCCAAAGAAGCAGTATGACTTAAAAAGTTCTTGACCGATTTGGAAATAGTTCCAAATATGCATCTTCCAATCACCCTCTATTGTGATAACAGTGGAGCAGTTGCAAACTCAAAAGAACCAAGAAGCCATAAGCATGGAAAGCACATCGAATGCAAGTACCATCTCATCTAGAAGATAGTACATCGAGAAGACGTGATTGTCACACAGATAGCCTCAGAAGACAATTTAGTTGATCTGTTTACGAAGACCCTCACGCTAAAGTGTTCGAGGGCCACCTAGTCGGACTAGGACTATGAACTTTATAAATCTAGGCAAGTTGGAGAGTTCATGGGTATATAGATGCCCTAATTTATTGTATTTATTCTCTTATACTCAACATTGTATATATTTAAATCCACTAGAGTTTTAGTCCAAGTGGGAGTTTATTGGGTTATATGTCTGAAACTCACAGTTTGTAAATTTAAAATATATTTCTATTTTCAATAAAGATGCTATTGAATTATTTCATTAAAGTTGTTATTGAACATATAAATTACATTTATAGATTCCTAAATCCAATAAACTAACGAACCCATGGCTATAACATGAATACTTAAACTTTATGTAGAGACATAATAAGGATCAGTTTAAGTATATAACCAAAATAGTCTATAAATATATGGACAGGGTTGGGTACCTTATCCTGGGAACAATATGGATGTTACTCGCTTTGTATACTAATACAAACAATGTGATTCTAAAGTCACATATGGATACATGCGAGTGGAGGCATCCTATGCAAAAGATGTTTGCATAAAACCGGACTACGAAATAGTCACTTTTCTCTATAACGACTGTTTACTGTTAAAACTGACTATTTCAATTAGATGACCTAAGGTAAATCGATCTAAATCCTGAGCTAACTATGAACACCTGTTTATTCGAGATTATCCTTTAATTTGCATAGGTGAGAGTGACTCAACATCGCCGCTCAATAAGCCTCCCGTTTTAGGGGTAAGATAGGGTAAATAGCTGGGGACATAGTCTTGCTAGACATAATTAACTCATACCCATTTTAGGGTTTGCAAATAGGTTATTCCCTTAAGTGTTTATTCCTGGTCTTGAACAAAGAGGCCCCCACCTTCTCTATGGTTAAGAGGGACTTGGTTTATTAGTAAGACCATAAACCAATTGTTCATTAGATGGATCAGTGGAGACTTAAGGAGCAAGATGTATTATAGAGGTAAAACAATAATTTGACCTAGCTGTAAATACAAACAACCTGTGAAGAATCGACTTACTGATTATGGTTAAATCAAGTAGACAGAAATATATCTATAATAAGGAGAGTACAACTACTAAGCTATAGTAGAGTGTCTCGGTAGTTAACAAATATTGATTAATTTGGTTTAAAGAGTTTAAGCCAATTAATCTCAAATCGTTGGAGCTCATGATCTGTAGGTCCATTAGATCCCTCTACTAGCTCGTAAATGGATTAAAACTTATAATAGCATATTGAGAGAATTTGAAATGTTCAAATTCAGTTTAGGATTTGGATTATTATATTCGATATAATTAAACGTTTAATTATTGAATTAAACGTATCAAATAGTTAAAAAAAAAATATTTAAATATGATTTAAATATTGAACACATGAATAAGGATTCATGTTTTGAATTGGTTTTTTTTTAATAATTTAATATGTGATATCAAATTATTTTTAAATTAATTAAATTATTTAAAATTAATAATTTGTATTAATTTTATTAAAAATTTGAATTGAAGAATTCAAATTCAAATTCAAATTTAATTATTTTTCTATTTAATTTAATTTATATGATAAATTAATATTAAGTTGAAATTAAGGGGAAAGTGGCTTTTTCCCACATTTCCCACTCAATCAAATTTTATAGTGGTTGATTAAATTCATGTAATCATGCAATTCAATTGCATGTAAATCTTCTATAAAAATAAAAGATCATTCAGCTAGTTAGGGGTCGAAAAATTCGGATTTTTTATGCAAAATCATTCTCTCGTTTCAGTTTGACACTAAAACCAAAACTCTCTTCTTTTCTTCTTCAAATTCTTCTCAATTTGGATCCCACAATCCAATCTAAGCCCTGATAATAGTAGAGAAAACTCTTGTGGTGGTTTACTTCAGAGATTGAAGAAGAATTTCAAGGAGATTTGGAGCAATCAAGTGAATTCATCAAAGGTTGTATTCTGAAAACCCCACTATTGATATTTTCATAAACATGCATGCTAATCCACTAAAATTGATGTAGTTAGAGTGCTTAGAATCCTAATAGCTTCCGTGTATTGAATGTCAACTTCATCAAATTTGACAATTATCTAACAGACTACTTTATTCTTATATATATCTTTGTGGTTGAATGCTTAAACTTTTTCTATACATAGGCTTGTTTTGTAGTTCTCTCACTATACCATGCTTCAGGAGAAGTTTTGAAGCTTCTTGGAATGGAGAAATTCTGATCACTTTCTTGGTTGTGCCTTTTCATTGTTCATTATTACTTTTGTTTTTGTTTGTTAAGTTTTGGGGAGTTTTGTAATCATTTGTTGCATAAATCTTTTATTAGTCAATATCATTACTTGTCATATGAGATGGAATGTTCTAAATGATATATAGTTTATATTTTCTCTTTCATTTTGCCTTTTGTTTGGTGAATGATAGGTAATTTGTTCATACTTTTCCGACTTTTGGCTGACTTCTTATTAATTGTTAGCATTATGATGAACTCAAAAAGTTACATCCTTGGAATCTAGCATTTTAACATCTTAGCCCATTTACGAACTAAAAGGATTCACTAAAGTCTTAAAAAAGGATAGATACAGAGGGAAGATTATGTTTGGTGCCTTTTGTTTAGTGCCTTTTCTCCAGCTATTCTATTGTCATATCTGGCCTCTTGCAGATGTATAGGTTATGCTAAACGACTGGTCGATAGAATAGATACAGAGGAAAGATTTAGCCTTAACAGTTAGCACGTAAGTGTTTCTTCTTATTCGCAGGAAAAATATCTTCGGTTTAAGATAGGTTTACCTTTGTTGAGTTTGGAATCTGAGATTACTCTTTGACTGGAGTAGAACTCAATTGAGCAAGCATTTCCCTTGATGTCAGATTTTATGCTTTAAGGCATTATACATGCTTTACGTTCAAAGACTACATATTCGGGTTAAAAATTTATTGATTCTTGATAGCATCTTTTTCATCTGTTCTGGCTGCTAAATTTAGAGTTAGGATAGGGAAATAATGACTATCAATTTAGAATTTTAGTTTTTGTTTTTCATTACTGGTTTATTGTTCCATGCCAAAGTTTTATCAATGGAACTCGACAACTATCAATGTCCCATCTAAAACCAATCATTTACTTTAAAGAAGTTTATGATAAATTTATGACAAGTTTCCATATGATGTGTTTTCTATAGGATAAATTATAGATAAAAGTTGGATAAAACTACGAAATAGATTATGTGAAGAATATATTGATATAATAAGATCATTTATTCGTTTGGCAGAGAAGCATGTCGATACAAGAGGGTTTACACGTTGTCCATGTAAATAGTGCCAAACTGTCGTAATGAAACTACTCCTTGATGTTGAATGTGATTTATACACACATGGAATAGTCGTCACCTACAATAGATGGACATGTCATGGTGAAAACCTAGATTTGTCCTTTTTAAAACCTATGGGAATGGATAAAACACATAATGAACATGTAGAGCCTTCTCACAAAAATTTAGATAATGCAAATGAAATTCTTGAACTACTAAATGGTTTGACAAGTGGGGGAAACAAAGTTGAACATCGTGGTGAAGAAAATTCCACCGAAGTTGAAACAAGTGAGAATATGGGAGATAGAAGTAATATGTTTCAATCAAAGTTCGGTGAGGTTAATGAAGAATTATACTCTAGTTGTACTAAGATTTTTACCTTACTTTTTTTTTTGTGTGAAATTAATGCATATCAAAGTACGTAATCATTTGAGCAATAAGTCATTTGATATATTATTAGAATTACTGAAAGAAGCTTTATCTGATGGTACCAAAATGCCAAAATCTTATTATGAAACAAAAAAAGACGTTGCTTGACTTGGGTTTAAGGTATACATGCATACATGCTTGTAAGAATGATTGTATGCTATTTTGAAAAGAAAATGAGAAAAGAGAAATTTGTCCTCAATGCATTGAACCTCGTTACAAAGTAAGTAATAAGAAAGAAAAAAAGGTTCCACACAAGATTTTAAGACGTTTTCTCTTGAAACAAACATTACAAAGATTATTTCATTCCAAGCACACTGCTAGTGGTATGAGATGGCATAAGGAAAAAAGATTGAATGTAGATGGAGTTTTAAGACATCCTGCAAATGGTGAAACATGGAAACATTTTGATAGACAATTTGATTGGTTTGCAAAATATCTAAGGAATGTAAGGTTAGCTTTAGCAACTGATAGGTTCAACCCATTTGGCAACATGAGTACATCTTATAGTACATGGCCAGTAATTTTAATTCCATATAACTTGTCACCATTGAAATGCATGAAAGAAGCATTTTTCTTCATTGCTTATACCGAGGCCAAAATCTCCAGGAAAAGAGATAGCTATTTATTTACCGTTGCTAATAGATGAATTGAAAGATTTATAGAGTAATGGCATTGAGAGTTACGATGCTTATAGTGGTCAAAACTTTCAGCTTCATGCAGCTTTAATGTGGACAATAAATGATTCAGCATATGGCAATTTATCAGGATGGAGTACTAAAGTATATAAAGCATGTCCAATTTGTAATCAAGATGTCTTATCTGAGTTATTGCATAATAAAATATGATACATGAGACTTCGTCATTACTTATGAATGAATCATTCTTGGCATCAGAACAAACAATATAATAGAAAGACAAAATATAGAATTACACCATGATCTTTTTCAAGATTAGATGTTCTTCACCAGCTAGATGCTATAGATTTTCCACCACTAGGGAAAAGTATAAATATATTACAATGGAAAAGGAAGCGTGTTCAACGTAAATTGAATTGGGTGAAAAAGAGAATTTTCTTTGAGCTACCATATTGTTCAAGTCTTAAGATTTGACACAAACTCGATGTAATGCATATTGAGAAAAATATTTGTGATAATGTATTGGGTACATTATTGAATATTGAAGGAAAAACGAATAACATTGATAAAGCACGTAAAGATTTAATGAAGCTGAATATTCGTAAAGAACTGTATCTTCAACATGTTGAAAACAAATTGGTGAAGCCACATGCTAGTTACACATTGACAGTTGATGGGAAAAAAAAAAGCTTTGTGATTTCATGAAAATAGTTAAGATTCCTAATAGTTTTGCATACAGCATCTCAAAATGTGTTAGTGTCAAAGACGGAAAGATATATGGACTAAAAAGCTACGACTCACAAGTGTTATTGTAAAGACTTTTTACCAATAGGAGTTTGTCCATTTCTACCAGCAGATGTCAGTGGTGTAATTGTTGAATTGGTGAAATTTTTGCAAGAATTGATTACGAAGACATTAAAAGTTGAGACTTTGAATAAAGTACAAAAGTCGATTGTGATAATTCTTTGCAAGCTTGAGAGAATATTTCATCCAGCATTCTTTGATATTATGGTTCATCTAGCTATTCATTTACTAGAGAAAGCCAAACTTGTTGGACCTGTCGATTATAGTTGGATGTATCCAATTGAGAGGTATGATTCTTTTTAGATTTTTAATTAATCATTAAAGTATGTTAATTGGTCAAACCACTTCATAACATACATACATGTGTAGGAGTTTGAGAACACTAAAACAATATGTAAGAAATAAAGCTTATCCTGAAGGTTCAATTGCAGAAACGTTTATAGCGAACAAATCATTGACATTTTGTTTAATGTACTTACATGGTATCGAAACAAAATTCAATAAGACAGTTCGAAATGATGATACAATAGACTATACTACATCGAAAACTATTGGATATCTACCTATATTTTCACAAAAACACATTCAATCGATAGTTCACGTATGAAAGAACTATCGGGTGATGAATTACAAAAGGCTCATTGGTATGTCTTAAGCAATTGTAAAGCAGTAGATCCATACATGAGGTAAGTATTTATGAGTACTCTAAACTTCATTACCTTTTGTTTTATTGACTAATGATATTAGATCATAGAGAACACGAGATTGAGCTCGAGAACATAAATGTTCCTAAAGCTGTTGAGATGCATGAAGCACACTTTACAGATTGGTTTAAAGATAAAGTATGTAATTTTTTTTTCTTTGGTAACAACCATAATTTCATAGTGACCAAGTTTTAATTGTGCTTAGATGAAAACACAAATTTAGTCAACGTCTAATGAAGTTTTGCGTGAGTAGCATGCATTTTTATGTGGCCCTGATATTCGAATTAGTTCATATACTGGGTGTATTATCAATGGTGTGAGATTCAACTCAAAAGATCGAGATGATCTTTGAACAACTCAAAATAGTCGAGTTTGTGTTTTTGGAGGACATGATAGTGAAGGAGCCAGCTACTATGGTATCCTGACTGAAGTGATTTAATTAAATTATGTTGATAGGAAACAAGTTATTCTATTTCGGTGTGATTGGTATGATATAAATCCCAAAAAAAAATGAATCCCTAAAGATCGTCATTTTACAAGCATAGATACTAGATATTTTTGGTATAAAAATGAACCATTTAATCTTGCATCTCAAGCATAACAAGTATTTTATGTTGATGATATTCGGTTAGGAAATGGTTGGAAAACAGTCCAAAGAATTCAATACAAACATTTATAGGATCTGTCTGAAATACAAGTTAATGAACCCAGAGTAGATGTACATCAATGCATAGATCACGTTGGAGATTTTGAAATGCAAACACTACATAGAAGTGAAGTAAATCTAACTGTAGTTTGTGAAAGTAGTGATTTGATTGAGATAGTTTTAGATTTTGATGAACAAGTGGAAGACATATTTGATGATGACGAGAATGAAGATGATGAGGAAGATGAAGAAGTTTATGAAGATGAGTGAAACGAGGAAGTTGAGGAAGAAGATGAAGAAGAACGACAATAGATTTGATGTGTACACATAGTTACTATATTGAATATTTTTATCTTTATTTTTATAATGAAATTTCATGTCTAAAATATAATTTTGTATTCCATAAGGAAAGATGTCATCAAATAATGAAGAAAACATCGTAGGCATGAGTAATACACCAACTAATAACCAAGTATTGTGGTGTTACACAAGGAGTTGGATTGCATCATGCGATTGAGTCCAGTGGAGGAAGACTTCATATTTCATGGGACCCAAACCCTGGAAAACTAATTGGAAAATTTGCATATATGTTTAGTAGTGAGATTGGTACATTAGTGAGACAGGTTATCCCTTTGACTTGTAAAGGAAGAAAATATATTCTCGAGAACATTTACACCACTATAATAGAACGACTGTTGGTAAGTTAATTTTTTTAAAAAATATATAATACATTGTTGAATTACAATGCAATATTAATTAATGATTATTTTTTAAGAATAAGTTTGACATGGACCACTCTCAACCACATATCAGAAGCTACATGAATATGAGATTGGTAATTGATTTAAGGATTACAGAGTGAGATTATACAAGTATTATAAAAAATTGGGTGATCTAGAGCAAGCTCGTTAGTAACTGTATAAAGGTGTTATAAGTGAGGAATGACAATTTTTGTGTGATAAATGGGAGTCTCCTGCATGGAAGGTGAATATTAATTAATTTTTAATACATAAGTAAACAAGACTTTTAATTATACAATCTAACGTAGAAAAAGTCAGAAAAAAGAAAAAGTAGTAGAAACAAACTCTCTTTCAATCATTGTGCTGGAACAAAATCATTTCTATCTCTTCAAACTGAAAAGGTATGATATAATACTTTATCCATGCTTACCTATATTATATTGCTTACAAATATTGAGTATTGTTTTTTAAGATAAGGGATGATGGCACTTATTTAAGTTCCATCGACATCTTCTACCAAATTCATCAGTCTGTTGCAAAAGCCTAGACTGACGATGTCCCACGTGAACATATGTAAGTATTATTTAAAATGTTTTAACAAATAATATAACTTTCAAATATTTTGATGTTTATGACATTTATTTGTTTGTTTTGAATCATATAGGAGAAAATTGTTGCTTTAAAACTAGAACAAAAAAACTCAAGTACGCCAATAAGTGATGAAGAAATTATGGCAACCATTTTAGGCAAAAAAAATATATATATGTTGAAGGGATGGGATATGGACCAAAACCACCTCGGAGTAAAAAAAAACTTACTCACAAGATTATGTCCAATCACTAGAGGCACGTCTTGTAAAGAAAAAAAACGTATGGAGAGTAAACTTCGAGAGAATGAAAAAATAGAGCTGCTATGGAAGAAGTGTTATAAAGTCAACTTATGACTTTCTAATATAAAAGTTATATGTTTGTTCTATGTTCGAGACCAACTTACGACACATAATATAAAAGTGGTTGAGAGAGGGAGGAGTGTTTGATAATTTATGTTTGTTGGTGACATGATGAGCTTTTTGTGATAATTAGAGTTGAAATTATATGAATTAAGTTTGTCGTAATTATGTTTTAGATCACCTTATTGCTCATAGTATAAAATGGATTGATCATTTTATATAAACGGTGAATTTGTTTAAGTTTGATATTTAAATTTTGAAATTGTTGAGAATACGTGAATTTGTTTGAAAATAATTTGATATGTATCTAATTATTTATGCAGGACTAAATAGAGCTTGTTGGTGATGCACCTTTTGGACTTTTTTTTTTAAGATCACTAATTAGGTGGTAATTATGTGCAAGACTTTTTCTTTTAAGATCACTAACGGTAGACTTTTTTCTTTGTAGTGGATATGGTGGATTTTATAAACATTTTTTAATATATAGTACGATTAAGTTGTACTGCAATATATATTTTTTAAAGTATTATTAAAGTTTGCGACGTTTTATTATTACATTGAGAACATACAACAATGAGCAATGCAACGAACATACAAACTTTGTAGTATTCAGAAAACATCTCATACTGCGACTTTTAGTAAACGTCGCATAATGCGACTTTTCGAAAATGTCGCATTGTGCGACTTCTTAGCCAGTGTCGTATAATGTGACTTTTCAAAAATGTTGCATTATGCGACTTTTTGAAAACGCCGTATTATGCGACTTCTTAATCAACGTTGCATAATGTGACTTTTTCATCATGTCATCGTAGGCTACCAAAAGGTCGCAAAACATATTCAACGACTAGCATTTAGCTACTAAAGCATGCGACGATTTAAATTAGTCACTAAATATTTTTTGCAACGAAATTTTGTTTTTGGCAACAAATATTTTTAGTCACAAAAAATCAGATTTCTTGTAGTGTACTCGTGAGACAAAATCTCAGACAACTCCTAAATAGTACAAGGAATCAATGTCAGGAAACTTAAATAAGTATATTTAGCCATCACATTTCTAACATAAAAAATTATTACCTCCTTCTATGACCTTTTTGTTCATAAGATCTTTCATTTTTTTCAAAAAAAAAAAAAAACAAAAAAACAAAAACAACACCTACATCCTATAATGTAGCTAGCTCTCATGTTGCTTTTCCATTTATCTCTTGTCATATCCCAATGAAATTAGTCTATATTTATGCACTAGGAATTATAATCAATTAACGAGAATAAGAAAACTCTTTATGATTTGTGGTGTTTATCAAACTCTATAATGAAAATCAAAGTATGTGCCCCATTTCTAAATTCCTAATTTTGATTTTAAATCACATTCTCCGCAAATAGGTTTTCAACCATATTTTCATTGATTATTAAGTGAGACTTGCACCATCTTTTTTACTAATTTTTCTTCATTTACTCCTCTCTAGATCCATACTTCATATCCATATGAGTAATCAGTATCGATAATAAATCTCTGTAATTGAAGATCAGCACTTGAAAAGTGTTTGATTTGTCTTTTGTTTAGAGGTGTTTTTAATTAATATTATTAGATTTGACGTTGTTTGCTAGTAAATTTTAGGATTTAAGCAAGATAACGAGATTTGAAGTTTAATAGAGTGAAAATTGATTAGTTTTGCCCAGTAAAGACAAGAAGAGACTAATTCTCTAAAGTAAGAAAGAAAAGAACACAAAAATGCCCAAAAAGGGCTGTTACAATGCTACACGCAGCACCAAAACCTAAGAACGAGTTTTGAGACAGTGTCGCAATGCTATGGAGTAGCACTGCGACATTGTAATTGAAGAAGCATTTCTCTCGCTACGACAATGCCATTCATCTTTTACGGAACACATTGCTATTTTTGAAAAACCTTATTTATTGAACCTAGAGTTTTCAACCTTCTTCCCCATCAAAATTTGGAGTCCTAGAGAGTGTTTTGGCTACAGAGAAGAGGTTAGAAAAGTGAGGACAGTGCTTGGAGATTGTTCGTTGATTAAAAGGTGCAAATCACGATGTTCCTGACGTTCTTCATTGATGGGACTTATTGTCATAGCCGTTTTTCCCTATTCTTCTAGCTTTTTACTCCTTGAATAGTTGTCAACATATATGAGAATTTTTTTTAACAACCACGAGTGTCTAGATGTATTTGTTCTAGGGTGTTTGGATTTGAGTTAATATTTAGATTTTCTCTTGATATTGTGAATTTAGTTTTTTTTTTCAATATTATTGTGTATTCTCTTATTAATTGGCCATCAATTTATATTAGGTTGAATGTTCAATTCAAAATATTGTATGTTTAGCGGTCTTATAATAATTGATTGTTGTTAAGCTGTCATGAAAATAGTTAGGTTAGCAATGAAATTGTTGAATGATTTTATTTAACGTCATGCTTCTTAACTTGGATTCAAGAGATTAATAATCAACTAAGTTTATTTGCATGAGAAAATATTATTTTTTGGAAAAAAATCCTAATTTCTAGACTTAAATATATCGACACAAGATTTCATATAACCTAAATATGATTTAATGATTTAAATAAGGAAATCAATACCCTAAAATACTTTTACCTTTACCTTTGAGATTCGATCTAGTTTCTTTTCATTTTCTTTTCAATCATCACTTTATTCTGTTACAAAGTCAAAAAGATTGTTTAGCCTTTTTTTTTTTTTCTTCCCTTCTGTTAAGCAATATTTATGAGAACGATAATTGAGTCATCATTTCTTTTAGGCATAATTGTGGGCCTTTTTACACACATTTTTGTGAAGAATTTTTTTTTTCTATTTATGTGATTTTTAGATTAGTTTGTTATAAAATGTAATTTGAAAATAAATTAAAAATTCCCAACTTTCTCTGGCTAATTTTTCCTCTATTTAGATATAAAGCTTTTATTAACATCTTGTTTCAAATTTCTATCCACATGTACTCTTTTTCTTTCAAAAATTCCTTTTATACATTTCTTTCACTAACCTTTATATATATATATATATATATATCTCGTCCTATTCAACAATTCTTTTTCCAATAAACATTTATTTGGTTGCACAGTTTCTTTCATAAATATAATATCCTCTAATTAATTCGATCAGTTCGTGACACTTCAATTTTATTCTATTTGTTTTTCTTTTTGAAATTTATGTATACTCCTTCATTTGAATCTGAATTTTAAAATTAAAAACAAGATTTTTTAAAAATTTAGATAATTTTTGAAAATATTGATAAAAAGAAAAATTTATAGTGAAAATAGTGTTTATAAACTTAATAGTAATATTAAATAAAGTTTCAATTTAATTTGTTATAAACATATCTTGATATTTTTAACGCACTTTTTTCTAGCAATCTCTATATAGATATATGCACAACTTTCACTATTTAAGGGTTTGTTAGGATGGATTAAAGAAAAAAAATGTTATTAAAAAAGTTATTTTATTTAAATTCTTTTGATAAAAAATAGTTTAAAATACGTTTTGAATATATTTCAAAAATTATTTTAAATTATTGTCAAATATTTCATTTTTTTAAAAAATAATTTATTTTCAAAATTAAACACGTGAAGGTCAAACGAAATACACTCTGATTACTTAATTGTGTTGGTTTTTATGTAGTCCATTAAAAATATGATATTTTATAGATATTCTTTTTTTAAGTGGTGAAATGAAATTAGTGTTGTTATTCAATTCTTAATGGATAGTTTTCATATTCGTGAAACAACCGATATGATGTAATATTCCAAAGAATATTATTTAATTTATATTGATATATTATACTATTATATCGACCTTGACTTCTCCCCACCACATATATTTGCTTGTTACAAAAGCAAAGATTATATATATATATATATAATATCTACTACGGCTTTATTATTGTTCTCTTTTTTTATTTATTTATGTGTGTAAAAAGTTTACGACTCTTTTTATCTATACATTCAATCATAGTTTAATTAATGGATAAAATAATGTTTACCATATAGGCAAAAAGGATATCATTAAAATTTTTCAGTAAAAATCGATTCGTGGACAATAAATGTACAATACAAATCCAAGCGTCGGTATAGAGGGGTCTTTGTCGAATGATTTATATTTTACCATCAGAATAGGAGGGTAGAGTTTCTACAGACGAATTATTATTATCGTTTGCATAAGTGGACCAAGGTCGATGACATATTATGCACCATAGGATATTGTGGAATTAAAGCGTCGGCAGTTCTAGAATTTTAACCCTAAAATTTTTCTTTCCCTCTTTCCTTATTCTTTTGTCAAAGCTCCCCTCCTAAACCCTCAAAATCGTGTGTCGCCTCTCCCTCTCTCCTCTTAATCTCTCTCTCCGTCCACCCAGCCCAACCCTCCCTCCCCGTCGATTCTTTCACTCAAAAAGAAAAAAAAATTCATTTTCTTGTAACTTAATTATATACATAATTCCTAAAATGAATTTATTTTAGTTATTTAGGCTCATTTGGTAACTATTTGTTTTTGAAAATTAAGCCTATAGACATTACTTCCACCTTCAAATTTCTTCCTTTGTTATCTACTTTTTATCAATGATTTAAAAAAAAAGCCAAAATTTGAAAATTAAAAAAAAAAAAAAATAGGCATCTTTTGGTGACCATTTTGTTTTTTGTTTTATTTTTTAAAATTAAGTTTATTTCATCTTCATTTCTTACCATAATTTGTTGTCCTAAGTACAATGGTTGAAATTTTAGCCAAATTTTAAAAACAAAAACAAATTTTTAAAAGCTACTTTTTTTAGTTTTCAAAATTTATCTTGGTTTTTTTAAACTATCGGTAAAAGGTAGATAACAAATGAAGAAAATTGGAGGTGAAAGTAGTATCTATATGTTTAATTTTCAAAAACGAAATGATTACCAATCAAGGCCTTAGCTTTTAAAAACTTGTTTTTGTTTTTGGAATTTGATTAAGAATTCAAACATTGTACTTAAGAAATATGCGAATCATTATAAAAATGGGGAGGAAATGAAGTTAGCTTTCAAAATAAAAAACAGAAAACGAAATATTACCCAACGGGACCTTAATTAATCTTGGTATCTTCAAACCTAATGAATTAAGTTGAAGTTATTCTTACATATTCCTTTTAACTTTAAAGGAGCTTATGATAATTATATGCATTTTCCTTAATAGTTTTTCTTTTAAAAAAATAAATTTATATCATTAGTATTGATACTTAAATTTTGGTGTGGCAATGAGTGATAATTTGGTATGACATGATACAAGGAGTTTTAGACTTGTATGATGAAATAAGGCCAAATGAGTGCAAATAAATTTGATACATAGTTTGGATAGGAAAATATATTTATTATAAATTGAAATTGTTTGGTATGTCTACACTCTTATTCTATCCTTGTTTGCCTGATTTATTTTGTTATTTTTTGACACATTGTGCCAAATTATCTCTAATAATTTGTTCAATCCATGTGCCACTTTAAACACTTAAAAGACTTACTACAAAAACCAAAATCAAAATTCATATATAAAATTGAAAATTTTTAGGATAAATCTAAATTCAATAACTTAATTTATATATTACATTTTTATTAAAAAAAACAGAAAATTTATATATAGAGAGAGAAAGAATATAATTGTGTCATTTGAATGTTTTTTATTTTTCCTTTTTATGAGATTCAACAAGAGCAGAGGATTCAAAACTCTTACCATCAAGGCATACACCTTAACTAGGTAGTTTGAAAAATTAGTAAATTTTATGTATCGACATAAACTTTTTCATTTTTATGTCTTTGCTAAACAAAATGATGAAAAAAAAAAGATTATTTTTAATTACTCTGCTAAATTCTTAAATGGAACCTAGATACAAAGATTTATTGTATTTCAGAGAACTCCAACCATACATAGAATCAAGCAAATCTAACGATGTTTTTCCGTCTACTTACTTTTATCTGAAGAAATGATAAAATTATATCAGCAGAGCAGAAAAAGATATTTCAATTCTTTTGTTTGTTGATGAGGCGACTCCCAAATTTGAACCATTCAAAATACATGTTTTAAGCGAGTTGGGTCATGAAATGATCATGTTGGTAAGATAGTGTAAAATAAACTCTAGTAAAAAAATGTGTAAAGAAATAGTGAAATGAGAGGTGAATATCACTTTCATCAAATCATTGAAGGGAGAATAGAGTTCGTTTTTCTTCGAAAATGGGCTCTATTTGTATTTACTTTATGGGGATTTTAAAAAATAAAAAATAAGAAAAATTATTTACGTAGAAAAATTTTAATCTTTTTTTATAGAGGTTGATATAGACTGATAGAAGTCTATCATTGATAGACGCTGGTAAAAATCTATCAATATCTATTAGTATTTTTTTTTTTTTTTTTACTATTTCTATAAATAATTTTACATTTTTTCTATATGTGAAAATTTTTCAAAATTTTATCTTAAATAAATTCAATATATGTAATTAACTAAAAAAAATGATACTATTGACAAATATTTTAAAATATGTATTCAACCAATTAAATCTTCAAAATTAAGAAGTTATCAAAATAGTCGAATTACCATTTCAAACTTCATTGATTAATGAAAACAACCATACTTATATTTTAAGCCACAAAATATGCATTTTTATTTTTAAAAAAAACAATAGAAATTATGAATAAAACTAAAAAATAATCTCTTACGTAGGTTCAATTATTCTTGTCCATTTGAAAAATTAGTGTACGACTTGCTAAGTTCCCATTATTTTGTTCCTATATGATATATCATTTTCAAACTAAGCATATCCAAAAATATGACATAATTCTAGGCACAATTATTTAAATTAAATATAATATAAATATAAACATAATAATAAATGTTAAAATGACGTATTAAAGATTTGGTAGGACAAACTTCCACTTGTCTTTATTAGGATCATATAAACCAAAGAAGATAAGAAAACCAACTACTAAGATGGAAACTGTCGGGAAACCAACCTCCTTTTGTCCTTTTTGTCTATTTTTTAGGGATATTCAAAAGATTCGATGACCTAAAAAAGTCAATCAACCCAATCCAATTCATACGGTTTGGGTTAGACTATCAGCTCATTTAGATTAGGTTAGATTCAAATAAATGAAAATTTTAGAGATTAAATTGGTTCATGGGTTCACCTAATATAACCAAAACTAACCCGAACCAACCCAACTTTATTATTAACTTTAAAATATATATTTTTTATTACTTATAACACAATTATTAATACATATATTGATTTTAATTTTATTTAATTTCAATATTTTTTTAATAATTTATTCTTCAACAACTATTAAAAGGAGTTTTTTTACACTTTAAAAAAAACAATTTACTATATAAATTGAAATTGAGTAGTTAATCTTAATTCAATATATGAAAATAATTAAATTAGATTTTTACATATTTACGTTTTGCTTCTTTTTAGAACAAAATTTTAAATAAATGACCATTAACCCGAACCAACCCAACCCAAATATTTCATTGTTGGGTTGACTTGGGTTCATTTTTTAATAAGGGTTATTTGGGTTGAAAAAAATTACAACTCGAACAATTGAGTTGGGTCTAAAAATCTTATAACCCAACCCAACCCAACCCAACTCGTAAACACCCCTACTATTTTCTTCAACTATTCATTAACAACCTAAAAATTTTCAATTTTAGTTTTTCACTATACTATCTATATTTTTTATTTTTTCTATCTAATAGATTAGTAAATGTTTAGATGCTTTCAATTTGTTAATTGACATTTCGAATGACTAGACAATGCTAGAAACCTAAATTGTTTACTCATTATATGTTATTTATGATTTTGAGTTTAAAGTTTAGAGCGGTGCTATATCTATACCCTCTAACATATTGACCCATCTGCATTTGTGTTATCTTATATTTTTGTCTAATAATAAAATTGTTTTTGTCAAAATGAACATAGTTAAACTGATTAAGTATGAACCATTAACCTCGAGACCAGAGGGTCGATCCCTTTACTTTGCATGTTATAAAAAAAATGGAATAATAAAACTACTTGCTTTTTACGTTTTCCTTACATGTTGATTTCATTTTTTACAATAATATAATTTTTAAAATAATTTATTACGTTGTTAAATGATATGTTAATTATATATAATTTAATATGTTCTTAAACAATAAGGACAAGGATTGATGGGAAAGAGTTATATGCATCGCAAGGATAAACATGATTATTTCATAATATTTAAGGATTAAAACAGAACTTTTGAAATTTAATGTCTCAAAATAGAATAAATAAAAGTAAATATATATTTTGAAAGTTCATAAACTCTAAAATAAAACAAAATTGAAAAGTTTTAACAAAAATTGAAATTTTAAAATTCAAAGATGAAAAATAAAAAAAAAAAAAAATTTAAAGACCAAATAGTATTTAATTAAGAATATTAATTTAACTATATGTTTCACTTTCAGTATTTGTAACAAATAAAAAAAAAAGACCAATATAGTGGTTGATTCCAACATCTTTACTCAAAATGATATATGATTTAAAATTCATTATACATTTGTGATATATATCCACAAATAATATAATATTTAGTATATGTTTTAACTAACACATAATTAAGGATGATAATGAAAATTCTAAAGCCATACATCAAATTCAGATTGCAGTTAGTATGTGAATAAAGTTGCAAAACATGCCTTATTTACTATGACGTACAGATACTTTATGTAAAATAAAGAATCTGTATCAGATACATATCAGAAATTGAAGGAGGTCATGCGTTAACAAGTTTAAGCTATGTGTTTACGTCCATGCATCAGATGTCATGCGTTTGAATGAAAATGCGTTAACCTAGTATGCAATGACCACGCGTTCCTATCACAAGTTTTCTTACGCTCGCACCAAGTATAACGCAAACGCAAATTTCTCGGGTAATCCAAGGTCGAACACAGGGACTTGTCACTCAATAATGCTCGTGAAGCTATGCGTTTGAGGCGATGAATAAAAATAAGACGAAGAAAGTTTAACGAATTTACACACTACTCCTACTCCTAACTAAACAGATTGAGCAATAGAAGACTTGCGATGAGAATAGGTAGATACACAACAACCATTAACGCATAGTAATGTTTATTATTTTAAATCGCTCGAGTAATCCCAACTCGTCACACTAACGCATCACACACCTCTCGATGGTCAGCCGCATGACTATATCTCTATAGTGCATAGTTGCGTTGAACATAAGATTGTGCCTATCTCTAGGAACAATGCATACTTTGCTTTAGTGCATTCCATCTCTTACCTTCTTAGGCAGTTTGACGTGGCTATTTAACTTATAGACAAGCATTGCAACATCCCATAGACAAGCGTTGCTACAGCCTTTCACCAAGCAAAGAGGATTGACTCACTATATACTCGCACAACGCACACCTCTCGGTAGGTTGTTACATGTGTCCTATCTCTAGGCTACACGATTAAGTATGTGATCACCTTTGGTAAATAAACGCTGAAGATAAACAATGATAGAGATAAAGATGATGAAGAAGACGACAATGAAGGAATCAAGATATGCATTGATTACAAAATGTCTTAATATCTTAAGCTAAAATGTAATACAATATGGAGGTTAGAAAAGAAATGATGGACTCTGCGTCAAAGCTGTCGGTGGTGCCATGGATGAATGGTGGAGATGTCTCTCTCGAGCTCTATCTTCAGCGAAAGCTCCGGGCGTCACTCGACCTGGTTCGTGGAGGTGAAGAATTCTCACTAAAAATCTTGCTCAAGCTCTCATTTGTGATCGCAAACCTCTGTTTTGAAGCAGAAGTTCGAATATCTTGAAATGAAGATCCAAAGGGCTATTTATAGAGTTTAAACGCCGACAGCTATCATGATTGCGTTATGTCTCACTACTGCCTTTGTCGCGGTATGGGTAATTTCACATCGTCTTATCTTGTTGATACTCCCAAAGTATGCGTCCAAGCTTGATTCAGCAAAAGTATCAACGCGTTCTACCCATCTTACAATGGTCCTTCTATTATGGTTGTCACTCCGTGGCTACAATTTCCAATTGATCACCGCATTCGTTTGATCACCGCAACTTCCATGCGATGGACGTATTCGATCACCGTAACTTTCATGCGATGGACACATGCGAGACAACTTTCAGTGCATGTGTTTGTCTGCGATTGCTTATTTCTAACACATGCATTTGATTCCTGCAATAGCTACAAAAATAGGCACTTTGGCATGGAGTAACGCATAATATTGGGGTCAGTGAGGATTTAGGTGCTAATCGACACAAAATTCAATTTTTCGAAAATTCTAAGTATTATCATCGTATTTTCTACTTGTTAGCCCTCATAATTCTAAATAAAAGGCTTATAATAACTGGCATTTCTGCCTGTTATCACACGCAATTTGACGTATTTATTTTTACACTTACCTTTTTTTTAAGAAAAAAAATAAACAATTCATCTAATTTTCCCCAACTAAAACTAGGTAGCCTATTTAAAAAACTCACTACTCGAGTCTAAAACTAAAAGAAAAAATAAAAAATAAAAGACCAAACCTTAGAATATCATCTAATCTTCATATTCACATTTGAGTCCCCACAAAGTTCTCTAAAATATAATTCACTTGAATATCTTCAACAATTCAACGAAGAAGTTCTTTATTTATCTTCATACTTCTCCCTCTGATCTTCTTCTTCTTTTCTAATCAATACGAGTCACTTTTTTATTGCACTTTATTGACCAATTTACTTCAACATCTTAAATGTTGTTTTTTGTATTGTATTTCAGTGTTTGAATTTTATTTTGTACTATTGTCATTAACTTGTATGCTAAATTTATCTATATTCTATATTTTTCTTAAGAAAAAGAAAATGTATCTTCAATGTATCAGTATCCTAGTTTTTTAGAAATTAGCATATCGTCATATCCAATCGTATTCGTATCTAGCTTATTTATATTAAAACATTAAAAATTATATATTAACTATATCAATAAATATAAATAATCATAATTAAGTATAATTTTACAAATTGTTGTCTTACTTTAAATTATCTTGAATTTTCACATTAAGAAGAAGAAGAAAAAAAAAAGATGTTTAATATATCTTGAATTATGACATTTTGATTTTTTTTTTTTTTAAGAAGATATTGAATTACAATAAAGAGAAGAGGACCCATGTCTGAGGTTAAGGCATAAAAATATCACATCCAAACAAGCTAACAAAAGAACAATGAAAAAAACCAATCCAAACCCACAGAGGGGGAAAAAACCACAACTCGAGGAAAATGTCCTGATAAGAAGAGTTCTCTTGAGTATCCTCAATAGAAGTTAAAGCTCCAGCTCTACTTAAGAACAAATAAGACAAACCTTTAGATCGCACAACTTAACCAACCATCTTGGGAGGACACAAGGTAGCTCCATTGACATAAAAATTGTGCACGTGTCAAATATGATAGATAGTAGCACACAAAGAGACTCTCTAGGTTTTATGTCTCAATTAAATGTCTGTGATAAAGTGACAAATTCAATGAGAGATCTTATGTGAACACCCTCTCTATAGTAGCATATCGTCCCAATTGCTTGACTAAAAGGGCAATCAAAGAATAAATGGTTCCTAAACTCAACTTTACTAGTACGCAGAACACATAATCTAGGGATATTAGAAAACCACTGCTTGGTACAATCACTTGTCTAAAAAACTTATTCAGAACAACAAGCTAGGTAATGAAAGAATAATTAATGTTTGGGAATATTACCTATCCAAATCAAAGAAGACTAAACGAAAGCAATACAGGGTCCCTAGGAAACAAGGACTCACCAACATTAGCTTTAAAAACACTCCAAAGTTGACATGGAGCTAGGTCACTTGATCCTCCCTTCCAACCTCAACCACAATCAGTTTTACTTGCTCAAAGTGATTAACTAGATTTATAAAATTAGAATGTCAGTCCCAACTTCCATCAGAATGCAGGAACTTACCAACCTTTAGATGAAGGGAGCTATTCATGTCCAAAATAACCACAATAGTAAAGTGCTAAAAAAATAAGGCTCTTGTCTAAGAGTCAAACCAAACGAAATGACGTTGTTGAGGTCCAATAGCAAGACGAAGAACTAGGGGGATGGGCCACCCGAATACTTTGACCACACATACTATAGACCTCCACCGAAGTGACACACAAGGATCCAGAAGGATCACAATAAGCCCACAAAAACTTTATACAACAAGACCATTACTAGTAGGAATATGATGGATACTTAGACCACCTTCACAACCAATATGGTGTAAAATTTCGATTAGAATTTCGTTAGAAGGAATTTCATTCACATAAATTCTTTATTACATAAAAGAGAGAGAAACATGCTAGAGAACAATGTTTATATGTATGATATAGTGGTCCACAAAAAATATGTCTTGAAGAACATATAGGAGAAAGTTTGATTGATATGTACTAGGAGTATGTGACTCCAAAAAACATCTCCAAAACATCAAATTTACCTATAATTCAATTAAATCAAGACATTAGAGCACATTATTATATTAAGATTGAATGTATGAAAAACTCCTACACCACCCCACATAACTTTCAAACTTCATAAACATAACAATTAGAAAGGAAAAAAAAAAAAACTCACACCCACTGGCGACCCCAATCAACTCTTTATCAATAAATAATGCTTATAGATGCTTATAAAAGCATTTTTTTTCTTAAGAACATGTAATTTTTTACGAGGATCATGCCTAAACAAAATGAACATAGTACAAATTTTGAAGATTTTCTCATCTTGATAATGGATATCTAGATCTTGAACATATCTAATATATTGATTTAATGTAATACAATCATACCCCTCCAAAATAAAAACATTCAAGTGCCTCTAAAAAGTAGACTATTGTTTTTTATGAATGAAATAATTGGATAAAAAAACAATTACATGTTCTTTTTCAATCCTTGGAATTCTCTGTACATAAAGTTTCTATCAATGAAATTCATGTTTTAAAAAATCAGCTACCTGATAGTGACTCCATACGAAAAGAAAAGAAACGTGGTTTCCACAAATCATAAGACAAATTTGGCTTCACTACAACAAATCGGGAACAAACATTCTGTTAAAAGAAGTGTCAAACTACATAGCAGTGAGACATGAGAAAAATGAACACATCAAACAAACACAAACATGAAGTAACAATCATCCCTGTCCCTACAGGAATTATCAAAACTCAATAAATAAAAATTTCAAATATCAACGGTTGAAAATAGTAGTCAACATAAAAGCACAAAAAACAACAAACACAACACATAGAAGGCATAAACTTCATGCATTAAAATATCCATAGACATGGAACAAATGATCAAATTAGAAAAGGTTTAAAGAAATTTCTGGGCAGAAAAACCAAAAGGTTACCTCATAATGTTAACGCAAAGATGATGCTAGAAGTCGAACGATCCAAGAGAGGGACAGACGAAGTCGAAGCTAAAGGCAGTAACGAAGTCAGCTGACAGACGTGAAGACAAATGAAGATGGAGATGAAGACAGATGGGAATGCAACGTTGTATGGCCAACGATGAAGACAGACGTAGTCAACTGGAAACGGAGAGACAGATCAGCGATGAAGATAGACGAACGATTGAAAATAGGAGATGGAGAGAGAGGCGCACAGAGAGATCAAACAAACACTAAGGTTTTTGTCGATTTCCAAATCTGAAACGATTTAGAAAATTTGAACCTCACCTCCCGCCGGACTATATGTCCTGTCGGGCGATAACTTAATTAACGTGTTGAGAGTTAGGTCATTAACTCTCTACGGGACATATAGTCCATCGAGAGTTGGTATAAGCTCCCCACAGGACATATATGACATCGAGAGCTAGTACAAACTCCTGATGACTGTTTTATGACATCACGAGACAACCTCTCTCCTAACTCCTAATCTTCTGACAGTTTTTTTGTGTGTTGGGAGACTTTTTTTTCTTGTAGTTAAAATCATCTAGTTCAAAGATTTTGGTTTTTATTGTTTTATACAATATCAGAGATTTATTCTATTATTACAAAGTTAAAACTTACATAAGTAGCTAAATAAAATTGTGGATATACTGTCGAATTATCGTTCATATACTGTCGAAGTATTGTAGAAATATCTCCCATATATCTCAAAAATATCGCTGAAATGTCATATTGTTTTTTGTTTATGTCATTTTTTTTCTTTTTATCTTTTTTCTATATGTAGCTTTTTCAATGTGCTACTTTTTCCTAATTTCCAATTTTTCTCAATTTTTAACTTTATTTTCAATCCAAAAGTTTCATTTCTAAGAAATTGAAATTTAAAAAAACCACAAAAAACCTATATTTCCAATAGGGTCTATATGTTCGTTAGGCAAGTTCTATCATTTTCATTTAAGTAACTATAATCCACCTTTTCAGAATAGGATGACTTATGAGCAATATTGTAATTTCTATCAGAATTATCAAGATTTTGGATTAGATGCTCAAAAATCATCTTTTTGACATTAGACATGTACATTTTATAATAAAAAAAAATACAATTATTTTGTATGCAAGAATTTCATATATCTCCTATAATTTTGTAGTTAATTACCAATATTTGATATTATTTTGAAATTATTTTCTATTTCTTTTTTTAATTTCTGCTCTTGCATCAATATTTACAATGACATTTACAATATATATCTAAATGTTGGCGTATTTTATAGAAATGATAATTAAAAATGATCATTATAGTCTAATCGACCAGCAATCAAAGTTTCATTAAGCTAATTATAAAAGTTTCCATCCATTCATAACATTTTTCAAAATTTTTATTGATATCAATATTTCCATAGAAACACGATTACAATATTTCAATCGACATTGATATTTCGAATCTTGATCTCGCCTAATCAAACTATCTTTGAATTGAGAAAAATATTTTTATTTTCTATTTTCTTGGGAACATTTTTTTAAATTTTATAAGGTAGAACATGAAAAATCTATGCAAGATTGTCTCTCTAGGGAACTAAAATTTAGGATGTAATGAACTTGAGAAAAATTTCAACATAACATAATATTATATTTTTCTTTGTTGCTTTATATATATAAATAAAAGATAGATAGATAGACACGCCAAAGAAAAAGAGGTTTTCTTGAATTAATATTTTTTTTCTTTGGCATGGTATGTGTCTACTCTAGCTCTTACGATACTTTTTTATATTCCACACAATATTTGAAGCATTGATTTTTTTTTTTAAATGGAGTTCGAATATATACAAAAATAATTATTGAAAATTAAAAATATCATTAAAGGATTACTATCTGTTTAATAATAATTAAATTGAACAAAATTTTGTCGCTTAATTATATGACTGATATAACTTTTAAAATAATAAAGTAGGATATGTTTTTAATAGATATGATATTGTATAAATTAGTTTTTTAAAAGAATTTTTATCACTAAATTTAATTTATGATGTTGACAAAAATAAATCAAGCTTTACAGACATGCATGATACCAATTTATAAAGCAAATGTGTTTGAAATGTTTTTATATATTTTTAATATTATTCTTAATTAAGAAGTTATTTTTTCATTTTTTTATTTTACCAAATTCTAAATTAATTAAGACGGTCTTTGTTTAAAAATATGGAAAAGTTTTTTACATGGCACAACAAAATCATATATTTTAAAATATATTAGTTTATATTTTTTTACAAGAATAATATACCATGTATTATGGGTGATTTTGGACCAAATGACGTAAACAATATTTGGCGAGATCATGAACAACAAAGTCGAGAATATAGCATGATTCGGATCAAGGGTGATAACTTAGTACCAAAATAAATATAGGAGAAGAGATTGACTTGGGCCTTGACCCAAGGCAGAGCTAAGGCCTAGCCTTACTAAATGACGCAATGGCCAATCTAGGTAACCATTATATGCGTACTCGGCCTCAACCTGTGCTAAGGCTAACCTAAGGAAATGGCCAAACAAGGCACATCCCTCGTACGCCCAAGTCCAAGAAGTCATAGGAAAAATTTAAAGAAACTTGGAAACCTTAAGGGGAGGGATTCTAAGTCAACAACATCTATAAATATTTCAAGATAGTTCGAAAAGAAGTAAGTCCATTCTAATACTCAAACTCATTATTTGCTACACATATACACTTTTTGACATAAGCATCAGAGTCTATGTGACAAGCACCATACTAGTGTATAGATCTTTTCATTTTGCAGGTCATATTTTTTCTTCAAATTATAAATTTACCGTTATTACTACATGAAGGTCAAATACATTTTTACCTATCTAAAATTTGGTATCAACACCATGCATGTAATATTTTGAAAGTAAAATCTTGGGTCTTATTATTGTTTTTTTAATTGAATTTTATTGATGGAGAATATATTATTATAAATATAATATATTCTTTTCAATAAGCTACATTTTGTATTTTGTTTAATAAATATTTGACCTATTATTTGATTCACGACAAAAAAATTGTTAGGATTTATTTGGCTATTTATAATGAACCGTATGTGATGGGGTGTGTGTGAGATTTTCCTTTAATAAAAATAAAATAATAACTTATTTCATTAGTTATTTGGTCAAACTAAATCTTTAATTTTGAGCTAATTCCGCAAAATTTACCCAAAAAGTATCAATATTTCCCCAAAAGTTTACTTCATTAAAAATAACCTACGGCTTAGATAAGTGTTAAAAAAAATTAATCTTAAACTTTATGTTTATTTTTTTGTGGAACTTTTGTTTGACCAATTGTTAAAAAGTAAATAAATATGGTCAAGAAACAACGTACATAAATAAATAAATAAATAAATAATTAATTAATGGCAGTGAAATAGAGGACAATTTTCACCTATAAAAAAGATCAAATTATTTACAAAAGTAACAAAAAAAAAAAAAAAAAAAAAAAGAATACCGATAGACTTCTATAAGCGTCTATAAAAGAAGATTAAAAATTTGCTATTTTGTGTAAATAATGTAACGACCTAACATTTCGAGTAATCGGACCAGGGTCGTTACTCTCAATTGCATGTTTACGTTCAAAACGTTTTGATCAATAAAATATAATTTCATTAACCCTGGAAAGACTAATACAAAAATAATTTATAAAATTAGTAAAATAAACAAATAGATAAAAATGATTTTGTTCGAGCTCCTAAAACAACTAAGAAAAGTATAGAGGAAAAGAAAATCAAAACATTAAAAATCACGATTCCACCTGTAAATCTTCTCCAAATCAGCTTCTGAACCACCATAAGATCTTCCCTATTATCCTCTTGGTGTCTTGTACTGAGTTGTGGGACTCAAAATAAGCTTGAATTAAGGGAAAAGTAGATGAGAGGTTTCTAGTTTAAGAACTTGTGAAGAATACTTTTTCAATACAGATTTTCAGCCAAAATCAACCATTTTGCGTACTCAATTCCACTGAGATTCTTCAGTATATATTGCATGACAATCATGCAAGAACAATTGTTGCATGAATTGCGGCTCATGCTTGGATTAATGACTGAATTAGGTGAGTGGAAAGTGTGTGAGCAAGTTGGAAATGGAAGTGGTAAAATCCCAACTTATCAATTTCCAATTTTCTTCTCTTTTTTTCTTTTAGTTTCAAAATTTTCCAATTAAAACTTAATTTCAGTTTTTAGTTCAATGATTAAAACTGAAATTATATTTAATTTTACAAAAATTAATTCAAAATTAATTTTTCTAATAAAATTAATAATTAATAATTAATTAAACAATTTAATTAATTCAAATTAATTTAATATCAAATATTAAATTAATTTAACACTAATTCCACCCTTATAATCCCTATTCATGAATTTACTGTTTAAATCATATTTAAATATTAATTGATTCTCCAATTTCGTTTAATTCCAAAATTAAACAGGTAATTATATCACATATAATTACTAATTCCCTTAATTCTAATTCGAATATTTCAAATTAACTTATCACGCTAGTCTAAGGCTAATCCATTTGTGAACTAGTAGGGAGATCTTGTAGACCTACAGATCATGGGCTCCAGCGATCCGAGATTAATTGACTAAGCTCTTTACACTAAATTAACCCCATTCATTAACTATTGGGTCACTCCACTAAAGCCCAGAGTTGCACTCCTCATAAATATATAGTGTCCACTCGATATAACTATGATTAGTAAGTTAACCCTTCACTGGTTGTTCTTAATAACGACTGGGTCAAATGACTGTTTTTACCCTCGAGATTACCTCTGGTTCCTTAAGTCCCACTAATCCTCCCATGAACAATTGGTTTGTGATCCGATCATCAAACCGGGTCTCTCTCAGGCTAATAGAGGGACAAAGGCCTCTTGTTCAAGACCCGGAGTCAGCACTTAAGGGAACAACCTCTCTACTATCCCTCAAAGTGGGTAGGAGTAAATTTCATCTTGCACCTATATGTCCCCCAGCTATCTACTTGATCTTACCCCTGAAATTGGACGCTTATTGAGCCGGCATTGTTGAAGCAACCCTCACCAATGCAAATCTAAGAATAATCCCGAATAAACAGGAGTTCACAGTTAGCTCCAATTCAGATTAAGTTACATAGGTCATCGCTTTGAATAGTTAGTCTTAAATAGTAAACAACGTTATAAAGTAAGAGTAGCTTATTTTGTGGTTTGATCTTGTGCAAACTCATTGCACAGGACACTCCATTCCTCATGTCATTAGATGTACAAATTCGGATCACTTCGTCTGTAGTACTTTACAACTCCTTGTAACAACTACAGGGTAGGCCACATCCAATACTGTTACCAGAATAAGACACCCAACCTTATTCATATACTATAGACCATTTTGACTATTTACTCGAACCTAATCCACTTTTATGTCTCCACATAAAGTTTAGTTGTAGATCTTTTAGTTTATTGGATTTATTTCTAAAACGAAATAAGCAATTCATATATTCAATAACAACTTATTGAATTTTCAGAATAAGTTTAATGTTTACAAGCCACGAGTTTTAAGACATAAAAACAGGATGGCACAGGCTAGCAACTAATACATATGTGTGCGCGTAAATATATTAATGAAATTAATAAAACCAAATCCTAACTGATTTTGAATTATATATATGTTTTCTTTTTCTCGCTTAAATTCCAAATTGAATTTATTAATCTCCAAATCTCTTAAAATCTTTAATCCTTAACCAAATAAAATCATCTAATTTTCTTCTCCCACCCCATTAATTCAATTTTGGATCCAAACTCCAAAATTAAAAGAAACAAAAATTTAAAACCATAATTTTCCCAAATAAATTAATTAAGTTTTTCTTTAAATTAAATTAATATTTCAATTCTTTACAAATATCGTTTTAAACTAATTATCTCGGCTCCAAATAAATTTTTAGTTCAAATTTATCCAAAATAACGTTCAGCTATTTCAAAATACCTGAAAAAAATTCGGAATGTTACAAATAATTTTCTTTATGTTTCTATTTTTGAGAATCCCCTAAAAAAAGTGACATTACAGTTAGATTTTTATAAACTTTGTGAGTTTTGAAATATTTATTCAACACTAAATCTTGTACATTGGGTAGACTTAATTAGTGTGAAATTCCATTTTTATTAAGCTATTGAGTTTTGGAAGATGAAAGTTGTTTCACCTTCTGTTCAAATGAGTGAGTTCATATATAATGAAAGCTGAGAAAAACGTAAAGATTGACAATTTTATTTTAGTTATATATTTTTGAAATTTATGTCTCTTTCTTTTCAATTTCTTATTATCATTTTCATCTATTTTAAATCGAATTTCTAGTCTAATTCTAGAAATATAAACAAATTTATGTAAACTACTTTTAATTTTTGAATTTTAATTTAATTTATAAAATGTGAGTAGAAAGTAGATAATAAAATATATAAAATTATAGGCTATTTTCAAATATAAGAAAATGAACAAACTTATTTATAAATATAACAAAATGTCACTATATGTCGGTGATGGTAGTGATAAATAATATCTATCACTAATACTGATAGATTTATCACCTTAGATAGTGATATTTTGTTATATTTGAAAATATTTTTATAGTTTTTTATTTAAAATAATTATCTTAAAATTATTGGTGAAAATAATATTTATAAACTTAATTTAAAAACAATTGAATAGTTATCAAATGAAACTTTAATTTCTAAGGTAGGTTGAAAGTTTACAGTGAAATTTGTTTAGTTAATGATCTTCCTCCAAAACCTCATCCATTTGCCTTTTAAGTGCGAGACTATTTTGTATCATCCAACTATTTTTTAATCCATTTAAAAGAGTTATTTTCTAAAAAATAATAAAAATAAATATAAAAATAAAAATAAAAAATAAAAAAAATTTTTGGATTTAAATTTTTTTTTTTTTTTTTAAAAAGAACTGTTTGCAATCTCAAATTTAAAATCTAATTTGATGCAACTAAAATTTAGGTTTAGGGATATTTTCAGCTTGCTAAACCAAACACAAATTTAGGAATTTAGGAGCTAATTATTTGTGTGCACAATTTTTAAACTTAAAATCTCTAAGCTTGCACCTCAAACATTGTTTTACTAATTAATCCAAGCCTTCCACACTATTCAGCATGTATTGGAATACATTTTCAAGTGTTTAATCTAAAAAATAAGTTATTTTAAAAAAATTGGAGTCTTTGACAACCACTTAAAATAACTTTTGAAGTTCAACAATTTTTGTCGAAAATAATTTTAATAAAAATGAATTTTTTTAAAAAAAATCGAAATGAACCCTTAAACTTAATAAATTAGGCTTAAGAAGATAAAAAGAAAAAAATTCAGAACGTGCCCTAAAATATTTCCTCATCTCACAACCAGAACACTTTTTAGAAAATACTTCAAATAGCTTTTCTCGATGCTTCTGGGTCGAGATAGAGCCCCAAGATTTAAATAAAAAATTAATTTCTTCATCTTATATCAAAACTATCAATTCTTTTGAGCTTACCCGGTGGAATCTCGGTCACGATGAACACCAAAATTCTACATAGTTTTTCCAAATTTTACGTAATTTTTCCCAAATCTAAAAAATCATACTCCAATCACGTGGAAATCCATCTAAAATATTCATTTGAATAATTGGTAAATCCATTTGTAAATTCAAATAATTATGTAAACAGAAATTGGGCATAAGATTTGAAATATTACATATTATTTGAGTTGAGTTAAAAATTTGGTATAAGATTTGTAAAGATTACATAATATTTGAAAAAAATTCTGTAGAATCTTAATGTTCATCATGTGTTAGATTTCATCAAGAAAATTAAAAAAAAAATTGATAGTTTACATATAAGATGAAAATATTAATTTTTTATTCAAATCTCGGTAGTAGACGTTGGCCAAAAAAAACTGAAAAAAGTTATTTCAACAATTTTTTTAAAAAATGTGAAAGATGAAAATTTTTTAAACTATTTCTGACATAAAAATTCATCTTTTTCTTCCTAAGAAATATTATTTTACCTCCTAAATATTGTCGCATTAAAATTGAAAAGAAAATTTTCATGAGGAGCTTTGCATTTTCCTACCATAATAATAATAATAATAAGCCACAAAGAAAAATGAGAAAATTTGTGAAACAACGAGAAAAGAGAGGCAAAACAGCGAATGGAAACAGACAGCCAGCAATAATATTGAATGCATTTATTACAAGTCGACCAATTACTTTGATTTGTTCAAAAAGGAAAAAAAATTTTTTTAAAAAAAGCCCAAAATTCTATTGTTGATAGTGGAAAAAGAAAATGGACGGTCTATACAAAACGTGATCAATTAGACCAAAAGATAAGATTGATTTGAGAAGTAAGTACAAATATGATTAATGTTAAATTTATGTAGAATATATTTCGTATTAGCATGTACATCATGATCATTATGTAGAAGAAGAAATAACATATGGTATCATATGACTATTTTTTCTGATACGATTCAATCACGAGACGATTTATCACATTTGATGGTGTTTACTATTACTTCATAGTAAGAGTTTTATTATCTTACATATCCCAAATGTATGATATGAACATTATTTATTGTTGATTTTTTTAATCAATTTATCAGAGTTTGGTTCAATGTGTGATCAAACCTTGGTAGAAAGTATTATTCAGTAGACAAGACAATTCACTGTTGCTGACACTGATTGAAGACGTATTCGTCGTAGTCGACAACGACAACAAGATGAAGCTAATCTAGAGGCACACGAAGATGACCACCATGCGAAAAATTGAATGACTTGTAAATCAAACTTTTAGGCATCATGTGAACTTCTATCTTGAAATTAAAGAACTAATGAAATTACATTTTATCATGAGACACTAAATCTAGCAAATGAGTGATATAAAAGATAAAGAAAAAAAAAGGAAGAAAATTGTTAGTTAAAAATATAAAAACAATCAAAATCAGAAAAAATTAAAAAAATTACTAAAACTATGGACAAAGTCCGCGAGTTTGGTCCTTTGACCAAGTCCACATGGCTAACATGACAGTCATCTAGCATCTACGGGGTGTTGACTGGATTAAACCATAATTGTGTATCCAGTACACGAATTTTCTACTCCTTTTGAAATTTCTTTCCTATATACCCGTTTTTTTATCATTACTTTTAAAAATCACATTATTCTTGAACTTAACCAACAAAATAGTCATATACTAACAAACAAGGAGTAATATGCTGCTTTCCGAATTTTGTTTTTACTTTTCTATTTCTATAATTTATACTTAATTGTTTCTCAGATTTTTTTACGAAAATTGTTTTAAATGTCAAACTACTAAAAATATTTTCAAGTATAACAAAATGTCAATAGATCTGATAGACAATGATAGAGATATATGATAGTAGTTTATCAATGTTTATCAATATCTATCACTGATAGTCAGTGACATTTTACTATATTTTTAAATATTTTGTTTCATTTTTTTTATATTTAAAGACAATTTTTTTATTAGGATTTTCACTTTTTTTCTTTTTTTTACATTTGATTAATTCTCAATAAATTAAAAAATATATAGTTTGGATTAAAAAATAGTAGAAAGTGGCTAACCAGAATAAAAAATTTATGGGCGTAAAGTAGTTAATATAAGCTTACTCTAAAAAAAAATGAACACAAGAAATCAAACAATTATCATTCAAGCCTTAAGTTTTCAAATATTGTTAGGCAAAACTATAAAAAATATTCATAAACTTTATGATTTGTTAAAAAGTATCATTTTCTTTTCAAAAGTTACAATAGTGTCATTGACCCTTCTTAAATGTAATGATTCAAACTGCCATTTTGGAGTAGAAAAATGGTTAAAATATTAAATTAAAAATCGATGCATCTAAATGTTATTTATTCAAACTTAATCCATGTAAGCGTCTTAGTCATTGCAACATCGTTTTCTTATCTAAACGTTGTAAAGGATTTTTATTTCAAGCTTCATTTTGAAATGTTGATGAAAGTTAAGGTTTTTGTTATGAAACATTGTATAGTATAGGAGTAGTTTTGAATTTAGGAATAAAGATCATGAATATCTTTTAGGGAAAATATTAATTTCTACTCCCAAATATTAGGGATTGTATCAATTAAAACCGACTAATAATGATAGAAATTTAAACCTAATTTTTGTAAGTGCACTACACCCTCCATACATTTTGTTTGGAAAAATATCTAATAAGACTTTTATAATTGTATGAAACTCCAATACTTTCATAAGTGTAAATAAACACTCCCTATGAAAATTTTCTTTGAGAAATTTTCATGAGTCAACTCTAATCATCCAGGTTATAAAACGACATTTGAAGAAGTCCACACACGTGAGACAATTTATGTATGGATAAATTTCAAAGGTAATTGTAAAGAAAGATTCTAAATTGATTCACATATAAAAATTTTGGAGTTTAGTTGATGCAAATTATAAGTTCCACACGAAATTTATAGAACGAAATCTAGAAGAAAGTATAAATTGACACGTTTCGAAAAGTTCAAATTTTAATTGATATAATCTTGTAAATTTAGAGTTATAAATTGATTTTTTTTTTTTTAAATTAGCCATTATTTTATAATAATGCACTGCCGACACATTTTTTTCCCTGTTGTTTTAGCAGAATCATTAGTCAACGGTGAAACTATAAACTAGTATTGTTGTGTGATGTAAAGCAGAATCATAGGTCAAGTTTTATTTTAGTACATGGGATTGTTTTACTTGCTGTTTTGTCTGAAACAGTCATGTAGGACTTTTTGGTGGCTGCTAGAGTTTTTGTCTTTATTGTCAAATCAGTGTTTCACAAACTTGACAGGGAGAAACTATCATGCACTCAAATTTATTATAGTTATTTTCGGGGTTATTTAGATTTGGGGGAGTTTTGAAAGTTAATTAGGAAAAATGGAAGGTTTCAAACTCATTTAGGAGAAATGGAGACTTTTTTTGTCCCCATCCGAATGCGTCTCCTCAGAAATATTTTTTTATTATTTTTATTTTATACGCCGCATTAAAATAAATAAATAAATAAAATGATCAAAATGCATCTGTTGAACATGCGCATTCTGACTGTACCGCGCGCGTCAGAGTGAGTTGTCTCACTCTGATACAACAGACGCATTCTAACCAATTTTGTCGTTTCCCCCCTCGTTTTACCATAAAAAATCTACCTTCCTTCAGTCTCCACCATTTTCATCTTCTCCTTCACAGATTTCATCCTCCTTCACCGATTTCATCTTCTCCTTCATCGAAACCCTCATTTCATCTTCCCCTTCATCACCGAAGCCCCCAATTTATCTTCACCCAAAACAAAATTTCCTTCATTTATTCCAACTTCTTCATTTATTTTCAAATACCGATCATTTTCTACATTCATTTCCACCTTCATATCATTATTTTGTTTTAGTGTAGTATTTTATTTGGTAAGTTGATATATTTTTGTTATTTAACTTTAAATTAAGTTCTTGATTATTTTTACTGATTTTTTTAATGTTTATTTTGTTTATAGTGGATATTATTCAAAGTTTTTTTTTTGGTAAGTTGCAATATTTGGTAAGGTGCAAAGTTTTTTTCGGTAATGTGCAATATTTTTCTTTTAATAAGTTCATATATATATGTATATATATATATATATTTTATAGTGGGTTATCATAGAGGAGAATTACATGTGATTAATATTGTGTTATATATGTAGCCCACTTTACTGGTTGGTATTTGGTATTTGATTGATACTTTGTTGTTGCTTTTCTGGTTGATATTTGATTGGTATATAGTTATCAAAATAAATATGTCTTCTTTGGTTAAATATAATAAACTGAAGTATGTCTTCTTTGGTTTTTATTTATTTCTTTAAAAATAATTACCTTGCAATTTTATTGCTACGTTGGTAGTTTTTTTTTAGGATGAAAAATTTTATGTAGGTGATTTTAAATGGAATCAAACAACTCATACTTTGTTCAAAAAGAAGTATAAATTTTCTAACCTACTTCTTATGCATATTTCTAAACAACTCACACTTTGTTCTAAAACAACTCACACTTTATTGAAAATAAACCCAACCTATTTCTTATGCATATCAAATTATGATAATTATTTTTAAAATATAGTTTAGAATGTTCAACTATGATTTTTAAAATATTACATCATAGTCTCAAATTATTTATATTTAAACATATAAAAAAGTCATTAATAAAAAAAAATATTACATAGTAAAAATAATGTTTTTTCATACTTTTAGTAAAAATAATGTTTTTCAAAATTTTAAAAATAAAAAATTATCTTTAATTCACGTTGAAAGAAAATTTTAACGAAATCTAAAAATAGGTATTTGAATATGTTCTTAATAAAAAAAATATTTTTAAATGTAAAATTTATATTTAAATATTTTTTCATTTTGCCAAAATTTTAAAATTTATTAGTAGTTTTAAATATAAAATTAAGAATATGTTCCTAATGAAATGGTGATATTACTTTATTTTGTGGATAAAAGAAAAAAAAATTAAAACGAATTAAAGAAAGAATTTAAAGTTAATAGTTAAGAGTTTAAACATATAAAAAAGTCATTAATAAAAAAATATTACATAATAAAAATAATGTTTTTTTTCATACATAGTAAAAAAAATACTTTTAGTAAAAATAATGTAACTCAAATTTTTAAAAATAAAAAATTATCTTTCATTCACGTTGAAAGAAAAATTTTAATGTAAAATTATTATTATGTTACTAATGAAAAAAAATAGTGATATTACTAAAACGTTGTATTTTATAATGGATTAATTGGAGAAACAAAAATGTAAAATATCCATAATTTTGTATTGATTTTTTGTATTATTTTTTTTACGGTCGCTATGATTTCTGAGAAAACTCTACAATCAAGTCATTCAAAGGGTATGTATATAGTTATTTACTATTATTTGGAATGATGTATTGATTATTGAATATTGAATGTTTGAATGTTAATGTTAATGTTATTGTTAGTAATACTATGTTGTTGTTGTTGTTGTTATGTTTACTATTTATCTAGTCAATTTATTTTGGATTATTCTCCTTAATATTATAAATTTTATGATGATTAAAGAACAAAGATTCATGTCAATATAAAAGAATATTTATCATCGATTTATTGTCAAATGATGATGCATGTCTTTAGTTACAATATTAATTGTGATTTTGTACCTATTTATTATTATTATTATTTTGTTTGATGGTAGATATTATTTAAAAAAGAAACATTTCTTTATTTTTACATATTAAAAAAAATAGTAAAAACACATTAATATAGTTGGCCTAATATATATTTACAAATATTATGATAAATATCATATTGCATTTGCCAAACTACGATGGACATTGTGGAATTTTAGTTGACTTCAATACATTAATGGATGAATTATGTGATGCATTATCCATAAATAGAAATGATGGGGCAGAGGTAATATTTAGATATGGTAGTTATTAGTGAGATCTACTTTCTATATCCCCATCTCATTATGAAGTGAGACTGATGTACGGTTCATGATGAGCAACGCTCCATACCCTCCAAATAGAGTTGAACTGTATATATTCCAACCCAGTGTCCCAAGTCCAGTATCAACAAGAGAAGAAGTTGAAACTACTATTGAGTTGGAAAGTCATGAGGTGGAGGATGATCATTGTGATCCAACTATTGCCACAAGCGACGAAGAAGTTGAAATAGATGATGATGATGATATCAATCTAGATCAACTATGGTCAATTTTATGGCATACATGAAGTCCCCGAAACATTTACTGAGATAGACCTGAACGAGATGACCATTGAACCCGATTCGATAATAGGGGAAGACAATAATACGGGGTCTGATTCACTGCTTAAGGGGATGATATTCAATTCTAAATTGGATTTAAAAAATGCAGTGAAAAACTATTCAATCATTCGACATCAAAATTTTGAATTCATTGAGTCAAAGAAAACACCATGGGATGTCAGGTGTAAAAGATATGGCAATGGGTGCACGTGGAGACTTCGTGTTGTTTGTCGTAAAAAACACGGTAAATTTGAAATTACCCAGTACAATGCCCTGCATTCTTGTGTGTATGCAAGACTGAGTCAGGATCACAGTCAATTGGACTCATATCTAATTGCATCTAAAGTAAGCAGCATAGTAAAAAAAAATCCATCAGATGACATCAAAACATTACAAGATATTATCTTGAAAAAGTATGGTTATTCCGTCAATTACTGGAAAGTGTGGAATGGAAGAAGAAAGGAAATTGCGAAGATATTCGGAAATTGGATCGAATCGTACAATTTGTTGCACAAATGAATGAATATCTTACAAATCATAAACCCCAGGACTGTCGTCCATTGAGGGCTAAATGAGGTGGATTGTGATGAAAGGATTGTAATGTTCAATAGCGTGCTTTAGTCGTTTGGACTTGTTATTGAGGGTTTCAAGCATTGCAAGCCGTTACTTCAAATTGACGGAAGCCATTTGTATGGGAAGTATGAAGGAACATTATTAATAGCTACCATAGTTGATGCAAAATGGTCACGTCTATCCGATTGCATACACCATTGTACCGGAGGAAAGTGCTAACTCGTGGGGCTGGTTGTAAAGAAATTTATGGGATCATGTAGTGCATAAAGGGAGAGAATGTGTCTAACTAAGACACAAAGATATTATATCTACAGTTAGAAACCCTAATAACAATTAGGTTGGAGTACACCATAGATTCTACTTATGACATGTGGCGAATAATTTTAACAAGTTCAAAAATAGTTTATTGAAGAGTTTGGTGTATAGTGCAGGATCAAAATTTCAAGTTCGGAAGTTTAATGACTTTATGACCGAACTTTAAACAGAAAACCCTAATTGTTTACGATATTTTGCTTCCATAGATCCTAAGCAGTGGACACAATCACATGATGGTGGTCATCGTTATGGATGGCTAACCATGAATGTGCCCGAAGATACAAATGTTGTTCTGAAAGGAGCCAGAAAGTCACCCATCACTGCACTAGTCCAAGCAACATTCTATCGAACTATTGCTTATCTCGCTGCTCGTCTTGTAGAAATAGAGCATGTTCTTGAATCGGGAGAGCGTTTCATAAGGTAAATTATTCACATCCTAGTTACCCACATTTTTATACTGACTGTCGAGGTATTCTAAGTAATTGTCGTATTTGTCATAGGTATGTGGTAAAGAAAATAACTCGTTGGGAACAACGTGTAACTAAACATTTCGTCAACATATTTGACCCTCGAACAGGGTTGTGTGAAGTCACCACCTCAATCAACCCAATAACACTAAAGGGTGGAAACACACACCGAGTAAAATTAAGTGAAAGAACATGCACATGCAATAAGTGGCAGAGTTTTAGAATCCTCTGTTCTCACACTATGGCTGCGTGTAAGACCATTGGGGTAGACTACTTTTACTACATTGAAGACTATTACAAAATTTCCACTTATCTGGCATGTTATTCACCCCAGTTCGAGCCCATCTCCGATAAAAAATGTTGGCTTGATCCTAACTTCCCAACTATTTATCCAGACAAATCACGAGTTAAGAAGGTTGGCAGACCATGTACTTCTCGCATGCAAAACGAGATGGATTGGAGGGAATGTTACAAGACATGGTGCTCAATTTGCAGAAAAAAAGGGCATAATAGACGAAATTGTCCCAATCGAACTCGTGATGCGATTTAGTTATTTATTTTTAATTCTCATTGTATTCAATTGATTGTAACTTCTTTTACTTATTTATTCTTGATTAATTGTCATTGTATTTAATTGATTGTATTTATTGATTGTATTTATACAATGAATGGTGTATTCTTTATTAATTGTCATTATGTTTATATAATGAAGGGTGTATTCTTTATTAATTGACATTTTATTTGTTGATTGTAATCACATTGATTTTTACTGAATATTTAAGTTAAATTTAATGTTGTTTTTATGGGATCAGATGGATAGGGATGTTATCACAGAGCCATACAACGACTCGGTTTTGTACTTACAACGCAACTATAGATCCGAGACTGTTTGGGAAGATGAGCATATCAATTCAATGCATTGTTGGCGAAGAGAGACTGTTATTCGTAGGCACGAGAACCCAAACCCTTGTATATTGAACTATCTACGAGCTGTAGGATTCTACGAAGTCTCTTGTATAAAATTTATACAACTAGACTGGCATCTGATAACAACACTAGTGGAACGATGGCGCTTCCACATGTTGCATGAAGAGTGTCTAATTACACTTCAAGATGTAACCATTCAATTTAGACTCCCGATTAATGGAAGACCATTGATCGGTCTCTTTAAATTATGATTGGGAACAACTTTGTGCCCTTCTTTTAGGTGTAACCACGAATGATGCCGTTCTTAAGGGAGGTCGTCTAAGCCTGCCATGGTTAGCTGATCAATCTAACAACTTTGCCCATCTACTAGACCATGCAGATGAAGAGGACCTACAACAATATGCTCGAGCATATATTCTCACGTTGATTGGAGGATTGATATTTCCCGACAAATCTAACAGTAGAGTGCACCTGATGTATCTTCCTCTCTTGGTGGATTTTGATGTTGTCGGGACTTACAGTTAGGGCGCTAGATGTCTTGCATGGTTGTATAGGAAACTATGCAAGGGTGCAGTTATAGATGAAAAATACATTGCAGGCCCACTGTTATTGCTACAAATTTGGGCACGAGATAGATTTCCTCTTCTAACGCCTCGACGACTCCATAGATATAAGAATAACTTAGGTGACAGACCACTTACAGTAAGCTAAGCATATTTACCTTATTATTGTTGTGTTCGTTATGAAATACTAATAGCTAAAATTCAACTTCTGATATTTGTAGATGGAATGAAAACTATTTTGTAATTAGAGCACTTATGCATGTTCTAGTATAATATAGGCACATACTCGATACACATATGCCTAACCAGGTAATATTTTATTCATTCATAAAATAACTATTGTCGCATATCATATAAGCACCTACGCATATCATATATTCATAATGTTTCAATCTTCTGGTTAATTCATTTTTTGACACATATGCATGCAGATTATTTGGGAGCCATATAATCATCTTATCTAACTATTGCCGCCATACTATCTCGATGGTAATGAGATATAGACATCCAAATGTCCACTCATATGCTTCTTCGTTGTGGAGTGATATCACCCAAATTGTGTGATGCATCAATTTGGGATGTTGCAACAAATTCCTTAACCTTGCAACACGGACGCCCGACTTCATTCACACGATCTAAGGAGTAGGCATGAGCGAGTCTGGATTGCATACTTGGCTCCTTAAATTACAATCTAGGAAAATCGACAGAGTTTGGTTGTTAATGGACCTCCTATTAACAACAGTGTATGTACCGAGCCTGGATATATTGAATAGTATTCCACTGTGAGTAAGCGATACATAACTAAAGTAGGAGCATCCTATGACTTGTTGGTATGAGTTTATTGTTTACTATGATTATTTGATTTTATTTCTTTATTGCACACCAAAATAAATTTTAAAGTCATTAACTTGTTGTTCAATTCTTTTCCAGGTCGAGCTTCCAAATTTGCTAATATTTGCTCAAAGAGCCTTGCGTAGACTCACCTCGATATATCGAGTGCGATATTTCGATGGTGATGTTCCAATGGAAGAACAAGGTGATCCAGCAAGACATGAGGATCTTCCTATTTAACCTAATGTTCGGAATGAATATCCAACAATGTCACTTAATCATTTTACTCATACTTCCATGATATCCTCTCCCTCAACATTTGATTTTTGTCCAACAACCCTCAGTATACTAAGCATGGAAGGACAAACTTCACATGTCTATCCAAATATCCATGACCAGTATGTGACGTATCGACAACGTAGTGAGGGTATACACTTTGCATAGGAAAGTCAACCATCAAGTGTAAGAGGGCGTGGCGATCATGGACACTATGTCACTTAACATGATCGATCTAGGTGTAATAGAGGATCTTCTTCCAGTCGTGAATAAAGAACATTGTACATATGATTAAATTTATTAATTAAATTCAATTAAGAAGATGCATTTGCAATCTACAATACATCCTAAAGAACCTTGAATATTACTTACAATAGTCTAACCTTGAATATTATTTACAATAGTCGAAAGTTAATATCTATATTTTTGCATAAGTGTCTAACACTTTAAACAAAAATAATAATTTGAAATTAAAAATTAATATTGAGTATATCAAATCAATCATAGCAATTTCTTAATCTCAAAATAACATTATTGTTTATACCATTAGAAAACTAGTAATATTACTATCAAAATAAAAAAAAATAAAAAGGAGATTAGTGAGATAGTTGATTTTAGGTAAGAATGATTTAAAGTTAAAAAAATTAAATATTATTAACTGTAAAAAAAAAAAACATAAGTAATGAAAGAGTTTTGGGTTGTTAAAAGAATGAAAAAAATAATAGCAAAAATATTTTATTATTTTTTTTAGGGATGCGTTTCTTTTTTTTTTTTTTTATATATTTATGAATGTGTCTCTTCAAGAGACGCATTCAGTGTGGGGAAAAAAATAAAATATTGTCGAATGCGTCTCTTCAAGAGATGCATTCAGTACGGGAAAAAGAATAATAATAAAACATTCCCGAATGCATCTTTAGAGACGCATTCGGATGAGGACAAAAAAAAATCCCCCTTTCCCTTAAATAAGTTTGAAACCCCCCTTTTCCCTAATTAACTTTCAAAACTCCCCCCAAATCTAAATAACCCTATTTTCGGTCATTATATCCCCTAAATATATGAGTATCAATGACATTTTTTTATAAATATCATTATTAAACTCTTAATGAGAATAAATAACTGTCAACAATAAAAAATTATTGGCAATAATTATAAATTGTCACTGTCATGTTACGTGACAATTATTGTCATCAATTGACTCAAAATTAGCATATTGCTATTGCATTATAGGTATTTATGATAGTTGCAAAATATATAAAAAAGAATATATTGTGATATTTTTCTTGTCAAGAATATCTGAACCAAGAATATCTGAACCATGATAATTTTTATTGTCAAGAATATTCGAACCATGACGAATATTCTATTACGATTATTGTCACATAATTTTATATTATGACAATTACGATATATTTTTATTGTCACATAATTTCATATTATGACAATTTTATATTGTCAATAAAGTACACTTTTATATTATCCATAAAATATGTAATAATTTGTTATTTCTTTGAACCTTGTTAATTACATACATGGTTTCCATCATCAACTAATCTTATTTTACACAAATTTGGTAAAAAAAAAAAAAAATAAGAACTTCATATAAAATCAATAAAATTGATATCGTCTTTACAAAGAAACTAAGATAAGAAAACTAGCAAATGTCCCAAAAGGGACAAATACAAGCAAACTAATAGTCAAACTTGATACAATTTTTACAAAGAAACTAAATATAACAAAGTATTGTCACAAATATCTATATTACAACAAATTTTGTCACTAACCAAATGTAAATCACTTGCATGGTAGTCGCTTCACCACTTTAGTGGTTTCATGCAAGACCTAGTAAAAGTACCACAGTCATTTTAGAGTTCAACTCAATGCATCAATGTCAACAATAACACAACATTCATGCAAGTCTAAACATGCTCCTCATACATCATTGTTAGAACAAAAGTTAAGCCATTTCCTCCAATTTTCTATAAATAAATGAGCTTAGTTGGATTGAGTTGTTCAAACCTTATCTTTGGATCAAGACTAGACTGAGCTTGGATCAACCTTTGGGTTTTGAGCCCATTGATGAGACTGAGCCAGAAGTAAGATATATATATAATTCTTGAATCTACCCTAAACTAAAATAGTACAAATTTTCTCTTACCAACATAGAAACAATTTGACATTTAGGTGAAGATATTCAAAAGAAATAACAATTATTTTGATAAATTAATTTGGAAGATGAAATAAAAGATATTAAGGTAAGAAAAAAGGAAAATAAAATAATGCCAACTCGATGAATATTTTCAATAAAGGATTAATCTTTTGAATCTCTCATTTCGAAAACAAAAATTTTCTCAATCCCCTCACTAAAGTGTCGTCTATAACAAAGAGGAAAAAAAGAAGACACAATAATTTAAACAATCCATCACACTCCATCACAACATCAAAAAAGGAAAAAAAAAAAAAAACAACTACTACCATTAGAATTGACAACGGGGTGGGACGAGGCTGGATGGGGATGCACTCCCCATCTCCATCCACGTAGAGATTTTTAATCCTTGTTCTCATCCCATTCCCTGTTTTGGGAGTTGGGATCAGGGTCGGGGAATCCCCGTTCGAGGATTGGGTCCCCGCGGAAAAAAATTCCTCGTCTTCTATTTCTATTTTTTTTTATTTATAATCAATTAAATTTATTTATTTATTTAAGATAATAAACCAGTATTATTATTGTATTATTTATTTAAATTACTAATAAAGAAACATTTTAGAATTTCTTTATTTTAATTTTAATACAAAATTAAAGTTAATTAAATTATGAAATAAAAGTAAAAAAAGTAAAAAAAAAAAAAAAAAAAAAAAAAAAAAAAAAAAAAAAAAAAAAAAAAAAAAAAAAAAAAAAAAAAAAAAAGAAAAGAAACAGTAGCTCTTGTTTGAAAAAAAAACATATGAAATAAAATTTTAAAAAGTAAAAAAATTTAAAAAAACAAAAAACAGTAGGAAAATTACTGTTTGGGAAAAAAAAAAACATATATACTGGCTTTTCAGGGATTAAAAAACATAAAATTAAAAAACTAATCTTTTTATCTACGGTGGAGCCCCACCAAAATTTGGCAAAAGTTATTGTGATTTATTGATAACACTTTTCAGGGAGATAGAAAGGGCTCATAGCATATGAAGGGATTGACTCACCAACACCTTCAATAAGAATAAGATTCATGTTAAATTTATAGTTTAACAAATTACTATGAATAAGATTTATATTAAAACTATAAATTTAAAGTTAATGTGAATAAAATTCATATTAAAACTCTAGATTATCAGATAAATAAATATAATAAATATTTGAATAAGATTGAAATATTCATTTGATTAAATATGAGATAATTAAATTAATTTTAATTAATTAATTAAGTTAAATAATAACTCCCGTGTGGAAGTAGGAGAGAGATGGGAAGTGGGAAGTCATCCCGCTTCACATGTTATATGAAGAAGTTCTATCTGGATTGGAAGAACTCTCTGTAAGAAATAATGGTGGCTCTATGTTTTTTTTCTCTAGATCTCATAACACATGGAATAAAATTCTCTAACAAAAAAAAAAAAAAAAAAAAAAATCTTCTCATCAAAATTTCCTTGATCTCTCAAAAGAGGTTCCCATAAGCTGGTTTTTGGCAGAGTTCTAGTGAGAAAAACTCTATGGAGGTGTCCCTAGTGTTGGAGGGGACAAGCAGCCATAGAGAAAAAAGTTTAAAGAAGTTTTGAAGATAGTCTTCAAATGTATGTTTCTCAAGACCTCTAATTTTATGCTTAACCTGTATTATACAGCATGTGAGACGTATTATATGTTTTTGTTTCAATTCTGTAAATATTTCATCTTCCAAATAAAAAACAGAAGTGATAAACTACTGTAGGATTCAATCCCTTTAATTTGTATTTGAACCAATTGTTGTTTTTTATTTTGGTTTAAATTGAAGATCAGATTTAAAATGGTGGGTTCAATTTTTTGTACATGTGTGATGTATGGTTTATAAATTGAGGTTTTACATAATAGATGTTTATGGATTTTAACATTTAGATTTACAATTTACTTTGATTCGATCAATGTAAGGGCTTACTGTTTTGGCCATTTGTATTATAAATCGAGTTATGTAAGTCTATGACATTCATGGCAAGTTTTTGCAGTAGAAAAAGCTAGAAAAAGAGGAGAAAAAAAATGAAAATTGGAGTACATACCGGAGAGATTTCTGTGCAGGTTGCAACCATCCTCCATGTTTTGTGTGACATTAAACGATTATGACAATCTACCTGTCATGATTTTTTCCCTCGCCATAAAAGGTACGGAAGTGGGCCAAAAATTAGGGTTGAGACGCCCTAATTTGAGAAGTTCAAAAAAATATTGTTGCCTAGAATTAGAAACCTTAAAATTATTGTAATTTTTTTTATTCTAGGAATGCCAAAATTCAATCTATTGTTGTTATTTAATTTAATAATATATTTAATGTATATTTTGAAATATTTTAATTTATACGTTGCATATAGTATTCTATATAAATTAAAATCCCACCATATGTTAAGCATGTTATGCATCATATTAAATATAAATATTATATTTATCTTTTAGGAAAATGCCTAAAATATGTGCATGCATGATAACATCTATATAGTACTTTTCATTCTTATAATATAAGAATTATATTATAGTTTTTAATGAATAATTAAAAGCATGTTTGCTATATAGTTCTCATTCATAATAATATAAGGGTTCTATAATGTTAGTTAATAAAATAAATATTCATATTATATGATAATTAATTAGAATATAATGGATATATCTAGTTAATGTGTATATATCCTAATAAATGCATATTATAAGTTATAATTTATTAATATAGTCTAAGTATTATATTGTATGTTTAATAAATTTTAAACTTAGAATAAGATTGAATGCTAACTGGTAGAACGTCGAGTTTTCCGTCGCCCGTAAACCCGCGCCTACGTAAATAATATTTATAAATCTCCAAACTAACTATTTATATTAACTAGTAGTACATGCAGCAAGTCCAGGGTCGAACCTCAGGGAAAAGTGGAAGATTAGTTCATCGAAGCTCATTTTTAGTTAAAGAGATAAATGAGGGGAGATAGTGTGGTTGGATTATTGAAATTGCGTGAAAATAAAAATGCGAGAAAAGTAGAGCTAGAAGCACAATTAATCGAGATGTCTTAGCTTAGAGGAATGGATTTACCTAATGTAATTTAGATCATTGACTCAATTTATGACTTGAACTTCTTGTTTATGCTTAGTCCAATGGATTAGAATCCAAACCAATAGTCCTAATTATCTAATTAATCAAAATGCATAGAAAACAAATCCGCTCCATGCAAATTAACGAATCGCATTAAGTTCTAGGGATTACGTTAAGATGAGTGTTTAATTTCCAACGTCTAATTGAACAATCAATACGGTTTTTCTTTAGGTTGATAGGAACATCCATTTTTGCCTAACTAACCTATTGCTTCCAATGAGATTATCCTATAAATATGTGTCAGATATTACAAAGAAATCTCAAAGTGTTAGAATCACAGGACAAAATTATTAGGCATTAATCAACAATTAAAATCATCCAATTCATACAAATAGATTTAGATCAAAACCCATAAACAAGTTGTATACATCACTAAATCAAAATTTCACAAAATTACATCGAGTTCCTCCGAATCCCTAAACTAAGAAACTAAAATCTTACCTTCTCATGGAGGGTGAGAAGTTACAATCCGACATCTACTCGAAAAAATTACTAAACAAATGCCCAAAATACAAAGTGGAAGAGGGAAAAGAAGAGAAAAATCGGTTGGAGACCGAAGGTGGGCGTCATTTTTTTGACCTAAAAGAGAAGAACATATATAGAGCAGGATCGCAGCATTGCAACACTACAAGCAGCGCTGCAACGCTTCCTTGCACGCATGTCCGTCATAATGTTCGTAGCATTTCAACGGTACATGTAAGTGTTGCAACGCTGCCCTATTTTGTCCAATATAGGCAGCTACTTTCTCATAGCGCTGTGCAACGCTCCATCTAGGGGTGTTTTCATCCATTCACGTCCCTTTGAAGTCCAGTTGCTCAAATTAGATCCTAATTGCTCCAAATTAACCTCAAATAGCTTGTAACGACCGACTCTACCTCCAAGATGCTCAATTCCTACAAAATCATCAAATAAACACATTAAACATAGTAACGACCTAGAATTAAGCATAGGAAAATAGCACATTTTTGGTGCTATTAAATACCCTAAACTTAATTTTTGATCGTCCTCAAGCAAGGGAGAATCAGAGATTCGCTTAAAATATTATGCTTTCTCAATCAAAGGGTCGTTACTCTAGTTTCAACAGTCTATAAGGATGACATTTGCAATACAAAAATATAATCAGATTATAATCAATCAATGAAGCAGGTTTAAAAACGATTCTAAATCTACTCATGCATGAGTGAGTCAAAAGTCCTACTAATTAAGCTCGCAAAACCCAAAATGGTTTTATAAGGCTCTCAATTCGTTTTCCTTCTACACTGGCTTAAAGGTTCAAGGGCCAAGCTTTCTAGACTCAACTTTGTAATGACACACTTAAGGAAACCAACCTTTTTTTTTTTACCATTTTTTTATATATTTTTTTAAACACAAAAGAGGAAGCCTTATCCAGACACATCACCTTCGTTTTGGCTTGCCCACACGAGTGTCATACGAGTCATCCAACTACGAGCAATGTCTCCTAACTAGGTGCCGAAGCTTACTCATTCCTCAGGGTACTTAAGCTCCGAGGGAAACTATGGGTATCATAGTCACCCCAGGTTAATCATAACCCAAGAAAGAGGAGTAATCCCCTTTAAAAATAACATACAAACTTGCTTCTACTTTACAACACACTCTGCCTTTTACAATCTGCTTTTTACATACTTTGCACTTGGCTTATACAATACAAAACAAGAGTTTGACAAAAACTTAGGCACACATTACTAGGTTGAGCTTCAGTCACTTGACATGTATCACCTAGGCCTTTTAGAGTAAAACAAAAATATAAGCCCCATAATACAACTTTAAGCATGCAAGTCCTAATTTCGTTGGACAAGGGACTTAAAGATGCATGAGTGATAAGAATTTTTTTTAAAATGGGCTAGAAATTATAATCATGCTATTTAAATATAGTTTCATGCAAACCTAATCACAAAAAGGGTGTGTCACCAACTACTTCATCATAACAAACCAAGCAAGAGAGCAAGCAAACAAAATAAGCACACAAATATCGTCCGAGCAAAGCACCCAAGGACCCCAACAACCACCACATACCCTTACCCCCAACTTAAAATAATACACTGTCCCCATTATATTTTCAAATAGAGCTCAATAAAATAAAAAGTTAAAGGAACAGAAAACCTCCTCTGATAACGTTTCTATACATGGGATGGTGGTAAGAGGGTTGCATTAAGTCGATCTTCTTCCTCTTTTAGGGCAGAAGGAAAGATCTTACAAAAACAAAAAAAAAAATACAAAACAAAACCTACAAAACAAAATAGAAGTTAGCCTACTAAAAAGAAAGAAAAAATAACAAAGTAAAAAGAAAAGAAAGAAAAGATAAAACTGAAGGCACATAACAGAAAGAAAAGACTAGCCTCAGTCGGAATCTGGAGAGTCTGGATCCCTTTGAAGACCACTCTGGAAATCGATGCTAGTTTAATAGAGACGGTTCTCCTCAATGATGAAGTTCACCGTCCTTTCTATACGCCTCACCCAACGAGCAGTCTCCTAACTTACTCTCAGAGACTCGGTGGCCACCCTGAGTGCCTCAATGGACATCCTCAACGCCTGCTCTGCGTAGGGTGCCCCTACTACTGGAACATCGGTCTGATCTTAAAGACCAGCACAGGGAATATCCTCTACCACGGGAGCTTGCTCATCCTTTCCATCATCCTCGTCATCATCCTCGTTCAACTAATTTACTCTTCTCCCGTAGAAAATGATAATCGAAAATCTGCATATGGGAGCACGATGCCCCATCCTTTCCTTATCCTCTAGAATCTCCACCTAGACCTCTGGCAGAACTTCGTAATCAAGCTCAGGTTCCCTAGACTACCGATGGTGGAACAACATCCACAACGACAGATCAAAGCCTTAATGACTCGTTCGACATTAATGGACATCCCCTGAACAAGACAGTAAAGGAGTTTGGCCCGATCCTTCGTGACGTCAGTGAGGCATAACACTGACATCAACATGGAACATACGAATGTGTGTCAGATCTGGCTAGAGACAGACATATCCGTACCCTTGAATCTCACTGTCACTCCCCTGGACCAAGCCCACTGAACTTCTAGACCACACAAGGTCTGAATTATTTCTCCTTCTAGGAACTGATGGGAGCAGAACCCACCGTACTCATTATTGAAGTCACGTAAACCGTAGACTTCGTTGATGCTGGACGATGAAAAAGGGACCCTAATCTCCCTAACCAACGAGAAGTCGCTACTCTCATCAATGTTGGCATAGAATTTCCTAATTAAAGGATTAACCGCCTCGCCAGGCCGGCCGACCAAAGAATCCCACCCCCTCTCCTGAATCTCATCAGTGATGTGTGGATAGTAATTAGCCTCTAGGGCTAAGGCCCTCTCTAGAACAAGCCTCCTAGAAGATACTACGTAATGGTATCTATCTACGGCCTCCTGAGAACTAAACTTAAGGTGACCAAAAGTTAACTCGGGGTTTGTTTGGATCCACTTGAAATGGCCTCACTTTTCTGAGGACATATTCTAAAAGATTTCACTGATGACAAACACAAAATTTGGTATCCTAGGCACTCTCACAAGTCTCTCTCTCAAATTTCAACTCACAAACCACCCAAAACTCTTAACACTCAATAAGAGTTCAACCTGCATGCAGAAAAATCCCAGTAATTCATATACATATTCAATATCCATAATATCCAAATATTCAAATCATACAAAATCAAGCAAGGATCTATGTAAAATCATGAAATCTCCTACCATTCACTAACAATATGAAATAACAAGCAAGGTATGGAAAAAAAACTTACCCTCGAAGTGGAAAAACTTGAAAATGCCAAGATCTTGCTAGACTTCCACGTTTTGAGAAAAACCCACAAAAATGGCTATAGATATAGAGAAAACCGTGGGGATTTGACAAGATTGAAGAGAACAACGCATTTGGGAAGTAAAATGGTGAAGAAATAGAGAGAACCATGGTGGAAGGTGCTCGGAATCGAGAGAAAAATGAATGGGAAGGTGAAGTGGTGCGACTGAGCAATGTTATAATGGTGGAGGATTGCAACATTGTGACGTTGTGCCCTAATTTTTGATTTTTTTTAAAAAAAAACTAAAAAAAAAGAACTAAAATGAATAAATAAATAAATAAAATCTAACCTAAAAAAAAAGGAAAAATTTTAAAACCTAGCTGCCTCCAGGAAGCTCAAATTTTTAACATTAGTTTCTCGACGTGACCTGTCCCCTGTCAAGGTACAAAGAAATTCTTGTATTTCTCTCGTCTCTTCTTGGATGAGTCGATATATCCTTGTGAGGCTATAAGGTTTCTCATCTTCTGAAGAGAAACAAACATGTCAAATTTTGATTTTTTTGAATACGGTAAAAAAGGTAAAAAGAAAGAATTGAAAGACTCAAGTGGCTAAAAAGAGTCAAAACAAAGAAAAGATACAACATACTCGTGAGGACTAGGGGAACAAAACTCAAATATATACGAAATATCAAAAGTTAGAAAAAGGCGAGGTCTTTTGACCTCTAACTCTATCACCTGGATGTCGTCAGATTTAGGCTCAGAATTCTCCTTAACCTCACAAACTAGCAAGCATGGAATGACATCCTCATCATCACTGGAGTAGTAGCACTCCGTAAGGAACTCGGCCTCTGAGGTATAGACAATGGACTGCTCTAGTGCGCCTCAATCTCCTATGTGGGCTCCGTTAGTTGGGCAACAAGAGTGATCAATCCTTGCTAGAAGATCCTACTGAAATTGAAGAGTACTATTAGTAAGTTCAGAAATTGAAAACTCCAAATTCATACCTGGGCATGAATCTCTAGAAAGTGGTTCTTACTCCTCCACCGTGTTGGCATGGACTACCTCATGCCTTTAGGTCTCTGGAAAATCAAAGGAATGGTTTGCCAACGGCTTGACCGGCCTCCTAACTGAAGTTGCAATTCGAGCAACAAGGTCACTCAGACTTTGCAAGTCAGTTCTAGCCTCTGCCTTAGGGCAACGACTCTCTTGCTGGATGCGCTCGGATTCTTGTTGCCTATGGAGGTTGTTCTGCTCAAACTTAAAAGTCCTGCTAGTAAACTCCATAACCAAAGCCTCTAAAGACATAAATGACCCTGAAGACTAAGTGTGAGTCGACTGGTGTGGTGCTGTGAAATCTTAGCTGCTAAAGCTCTGTTTCCATCTTGAGTATCCATGGTCAAAGACTCCCTCTACCAAGAATGGTGAGGCTCGTAGTCCCAAGGACCGTAATACCCCTCTTTGGCAAATTCATATGCTGTTGGCATCCATTGCAACCTCGAGCATGCTTGCGTGGGATGCCCCTTGAGTAGGCAACTCCCACACACCTCTACTTGCTGCGATCTTCTTTTCATCAAGTGGCCAACCAAGAAAGTTAACTGGACAAGCTCGTGGCAAAGGCCACTTACCTCGTCATCAAAATTTGCAACTTGGCTTTTGGACGTCGAAGATTGATTAGGGAATCTTGTCATGCTTGACAAAAAAAGAAAAGAAATCAAAGTAAAAGAAACTTTAACTAAAAACTAACTAAGAAGAACTAATTGACTTCCCCGACAATGGCACCAATTTGGTAGAACGTCGAGTTTACCATCGATTGTAAACCCCTGCCTATGCAAATAATATTTATAAATCTCCAAACTAACTATTTTTATTAACTAGTAGTACAAGCGGAAAGTCTAGGGTCAAACCTGAGGGAAGCACGAAAGATTAGTTCATCGAAGCTTGTTTTCAGTTAAAGAGATAGATTGGAGGGGGGGGGGGAGTATTGGTGTGGTTGGATAATTGAAATTGCGTGAAAATAAAAATACGAGAAAAGTAAAGATAGAAACACAATTAATCGAGATGTCTTACTTTAGAGGAATGGATTTACCCAATGTAATTTAGATCATCGACTCAATTTATGACTTAAACTTTTTGTTTATGCTTAGCCCAATTGATTGGAATCCTAACCAATGGTCCTAATCAGCTAATTAATCAAAATGCACAGAAAACAAATCCACTCCATACAAATTAACCAATCACATTAAGTTCTAGTGATTGCGCTAAGATGAGTGTTTAATTTCCAATGTCTAATTAAACAATCAATATGGTTTTTCTCTAGGTTGCTAGGAACAACCATTTTTGCCTATAAATATGTGTAAGATATTACAAGGAAATCTCAAAGCGTAAGAATCACATGACAAAATTATTGAGTGCCAATCAACAATTAAAATCATGCAATTCATACATATAGATTCAGATCAAAATGCATATACAAGTTGTATACATCATTAAATTGAAATCTCACAAAGTTACATCAAGTTTCTCTAAATCCCTAAACTAAGAGACCAAAATCTTACCTTCCCTTAGAGGATAAGAAGTTACAATCCGGCATCTACGTAATAAATTACTAAAGAAATGCCCAAAATATAAAGTGGAAGAGGAGAGAGAAAGGAAAAATTGGTTGAAGGCCAAAGGTGGGCGTCCTTTTTTTACCTAAAAGGGAAGAACATATATAGGGCAGGGTCGTAGCATTGCAACGTGATAACTGATAGAAATACAAGTTATCAAAACTCAAATTATTAAAACAATGGAAGAAAGCGATGGTAAAATAGGCAATATTACAATTGAATGCGCCAAACTAAAAGAAAAATTGCGATCGCTAATGCTCATCGCATAAAAACAGTTAAATTACATTATTCTGTGCAGGTACCATGCGATGGCGCATTTGAGTTTGTGATCCAAGGGTTCCTCAAAGATGATCGCATGATGACTTTACATAAAGGTGGTAGCCTAATGTCATGAAACATGATGGGACGTAAAGCTGATAACGGTCAAATCGAAAATACAGTTGACGGCCGTTGAAGACCATACCGTTGCAAATACATTGAACTGCTGGTGACTATCAGACGGCGCAACAGAGTATGGAAATTAATGCTGCCCATCCACGCAATCATTAATGAGAAGAATTGCTTTGCCTAGAAGTCTATAAATACCCAATGCTGCCAAACAAGAAACGATGCGTGAGGAAGCGAGGTGAAGCCGAGGGAAGGGAATTCTTAAGAAGAAATTAATTTTCGGAGAGGTCGAGAGACTGCTGAGAACAACACAAAGGAGAGATACCCAACCCTTGCGAGAGCAAGATTCTACAATTCGGGAAAGAGTTGAAGCGATAAGAGTAGTGTAAAAAACCAGAGGAAACAAGACATTGCTTACCTGGCTTGATACTTCTTACACCATATATTGTTTTGTACTCAAACACTTTATTCGCAAAAATGGAAACTTCATTTCAATTTATGATCAATCTCTCCACACCATGCATGAGTAACTAAATTTGTGAATGAGTTGAGAAGTACTTAGCTGGCATGACTTAAGCTATGCACTTTATGCGATCATCTTGTCTTATGTATGCTTCATTCATCATTTGGGGTACTTGAGAGAACAGTTTAAAGACAGAATCTAGGCTTGAGAGAGTCGGATTAGATCGCATAAGCAAGAGTAGAGACTTAGAAATAAGTTCTATCTGCTACATAACATACACATTGCATGCATCCTAGAAATAGGAAATGTGGCATTATGCATTGAGAAATGTAGTGTTTAATATTTGTATATAGCATGATTGCATGACTTGTACAAAATCTTAAGAAATGTTAATTAAATCTCTTCTCAACCCCTTCATCGCATACTTGTTATAACACCACCCTTTCATCGTTGTGCATTTAATTCCATCGCATTAGAAAATCTAAGTTAAATCACCATATCAATAGGATCAGAGAGTCCATCACAAATCTATTTAGTAATCCTAAGAAGGCTTATACTTGGGCTTTGTTAGGAAAACTTGCATGATCATCACATCCTTATATCACATGATAAATCGATGCATCAAAACGCTACAAGCAGCGTTACAATGTTGCCTTGCGTGCGCATCCGTCATAATGTTCGCAGCATTGCAACGCTACATGTAGTATTGCAACGCTGCCCTGTTTTATCCGATATAGGCAACTACTGCCTTATAGCGTTGTGCAACGCTCTGTCTAGGGGTGTTTTCGTCCATTCACGTCCCTTTGAAGCTCGGTTGCTCAAATTAGCTTCTAATTGCTCCAAATTAATCCCAAATAGCTCATAACGACTGATTCTACCTCCAAGATGCTCAATTCCTAAAAAATCATCAAATAAACACATTATACATAGTAACGACCTAGAATTAAATAGAGGAAAATAACACATTTTCGGTGCTATCACTAACCTAATATGATTAGGGTATTAACAAAGATAAATTTAGTTATTTTGTTTTAAATAGTTTAAAATAAATAGTAATTAATTTATCTTTGATTTTACTTCTAGTTAAGATTAGATTTAGAATAAATCTTTTATTTTATTTTAAATAAAAAATAAAAGATCAATAAAAAATTATTACCTATAAGGAAACTCTGTCTTTAAAGGTTAAGTCTCGAATTAGGGTATTTAAGCTGATCGTAAGGGAACAACCCTGCTTGAAAACCGACTTGGAAGTTGAATTAGTCAATATTTTATTAAACATGCAATAATGTATTAGTTTATTAAAGTGTTTAACAAATTAAAACATTATGATAAACTATACAATATAAGTGTTATATTGGATAAATGGTTGCAGGTTATTAAATAATATATATTTTATATATTTTAATGGTATGTCAAAACTCTCACATTTTATTTTGAAATACCGATATAAGTCAAAAATTGAGAAAAGTGTTACTTGGGAAACGACCTTGGCACTATTTTAGTGTCAGTGTTTGAATTTGTCTTCAATTGAGAAATATTCTCAAGATCTTGTTGTCAATTCATGAATTGTTCATGAATTTTGTGATTGCGCTGAATCATAATTAAAGAGAAATTTATCAACTAATCGACATATTAGATGTCAACCTTAGAAGATAAATGATAAGACAACGAAGTCAATATAAACTTAATTTAGATAATTATCTTATTTATGTCAAGATTAGGTATTATGATGATCCAAGAGATATAAGCCATGTGATTAAAGTTATTTGAGGAGATTGTTTCCACATTAGCTTATGGAGTCACACTATGAGGAAGTTTTTTACAAATTAGCTTATGGAGTCACACTATGAGGAAATTTTGAAATATCTCAATGGGAAGAAAAATAAAGAATAAAAGTAAATTTGACTTGTTGGATTCTTGGTAGAGAATAAAGATTCGTACCTAGATAGCTGAATAAATATTCACTATCAAATTTTTCTTCATTACAATTAAATTGTAATTCTTGAAAAATACTTATGATGTAGAATAGTTTCTATATATTGACACCGGGAAGTACATCTTAGTTAGTGTAGTGGGAGACATTAAGATATCACAATCGTTACTTATGCTAAAATATGATGCTTTATCACCATAAGAGAAATTCAATTTCTCAATTAGATAATTCATAGAGTACGAATGATTCAAGTAATAAAGTGCATTTTCGAAATTTTTCTGAAAACATGTTCAGTCTTAGATAAGCACGATTAGTATGTGTTAAAATGTTAACACATACAAATGCAAATACTACACTAAGAAATTCAGGATTAATGAATCCAAAATAGAAAGACAAATTATTTTCTCCTAAAAGATACTTGACTTTGGAAATTAAAGTAGATTATTATCAATATTAACAATTTTGAAGTGATTAGTACAGGTAATTCTCTAAAGGTTAGAGTTAAACTACTTGTCTAAAGATCTTACCTCTTATGCAAGATAATCATTGAACATTATTGGATAAGGCTACAAAACCAGAGAACATTGTTATACATTCTGATCCAAATGATTTAGGCGAAATAACATTGTAAATATATCATCGATAGGCTTGATGAATATTACATATAAGTATCTTTACCTAATGCAACTTAAGTCTAAATTTTCTTTGAAATGTTCTAGAAGAATAAGACTAAAGTTGAAAATTAATTAGGGAAGTCTATCAGTACATTATGATCCAATCATAATGGAAAGTATACAAGCCTCACGTACTAAACCTAATTGATAGAAAATGGGATTACATCCCAACCTGAAGTAATTTGAGTGAAATTGTGTTTCAAAAGAAGAAAGATGACCTTGTTAAATTTTGTCACATTAATGATGAGTATTTTGCTAGACATGATCACATGATTAATAAGTCATACATCAGTGTCAGACTCTGGCAAAAACATGTAATAGAAATTACATTGTGAACATTATTCCCTCCATAACTGTTTGGGAAACAATTTTGGATTATGGAAGTGATGTAAAGTTGGTTTACGACATTTTAGGATTTAGGTATGTCAAGAAACATGTGTTGAAACCAACTCAAAAGGAATATATGTTCAAAGATATGCCTAAATATAGGTTGCCCTCGAGGAGAAACAAATGGTCTTTTAGAAAATCCTAAATAAAATAATGTATTTGTGTGATAAATACTATTTTTATAAGGAATGTCAAATAAAAGGGGTTAAATTGTGTTAATGAGTTGATTCCAAGTAAATCCACTTAATAGTTAACAGGTGTCAACCATTTAATTATATTTAAAAGTCAAAAGAATACTACTTGTCAACTAAATAACTCTTTTCCGTAGTTGGAGAATCATGAAATGACTCAACCTTTATAATGATTTAATTAAAGTCAAAGTTGTCATATTAGCTGACAAGTTAACGTTAATGTTTATTAACCTCAAACGTAGTGGGCGAGTTATGAAATGACTCAACTTTTGCATTGACTTACAGGAAATCAAAGTTATCATACAAGATGACAATAATTAAGGAATGTTGACAAGAATCAATACATCAAAGCCATAGATTTTAAGATAGATTTTTTGAATTAGTAGATTTTCTTGATGGGGTAAAACTCATAGGATATGAGTGGATCTACAAAAAAGATAAAATTTATGTACTCTAACTCATCCTGAATTTTTAGAGTTTATTGATGAGGTAAAACCCATAGGATATGAATGTATCTACAAAATAGACATGAAAGTGTAGATAAGAAAATATAGATTTTCAAAGTAAAACACATGACAATGGTGAGACTAACAATAAATTAGACTGAGTCAGTTTTCTCACCTTTTGCCACAATGGAATCATTATTTGATTCATTATTATATATGAGATATGTAAAATAAATAAATAAAATTCTTTTGCGAAAAGAAACTTATTGTATCTACACATAATTAGAGTTTTCAAATATTAAAAGTAAAAGGTTTGCACAATTGTATATGCTCATTTAAGAAATGAATTACACAATTAGAATATTTGAATATAGGGCTTGATAAAAGGATCACAACTCATAACTTTGAATAAATAATAATTGTCTTGTACAAACAAGAAAATTATTAAATGCTAATTGGGTATTTCTCATATTTTATATTGAGATATCTTATTACTCATTATGAATGAAATAAAAGTTTAATGTAACATAAAAGTTTGACTACCTAACCAATTTCAAATGAGTCATTTGAAATCACTTAGCATATTATATGTCCAAATAGATATTTTAAGGACATAATGTTAAATTTGTCTCAAGCATCTTACATTTACAAAATTGTTGTCAAACATTCGATGTAGAATTTCAAGATGAATGATAGTGTATCATTCTAAATTGAAATTCATAAAGTCTAAGGAAAAGTGTCCTAAGACACCTCAAGTGTTGAGGACAGATGATTAATTATCCTCTCTTAGTAGAAGAGGATTAATATGCAAATGAGACTTATTTAACATTTAAATATACAAATGGTTAGTTATATTGGTTAAATCAATGGTATGACCATTGAGTATAAAATGATAAAAGTTCTCATAATATCTATGGATGATGAGAATTTATGTGTATGGAGTTAAATATTCGATCTTTTACAAAATACACTAAATCTTACAGAGATTTAGAGAAATCTATGTTAAGATTAAGTTATCTTAAATGGTGTAAAATGACATACAACATAATTGTTTTTGCTTGTGAAGCAATACAAATAATTTGTATAGCCATAAAACATCCTTTAAATGTTGGGGTTGATGTCCTACATCTTGTGGGTCTTGTAGTTTTAATTTTATTAAACAAATAATTTATTTATCTAATAAAATAAAGAGAAATTTTATTTATCATTTAGTCGCATTTATCCACAAAAACCACTAAACTAAGATCCAGGGTTATTTTTTGAAACTTAAACATGTATATAGAGACATACAGGCGGATCATGTTTAAGTGATAACCTAAATGATCTATAGTAGATGATTAAGGCTGGGTACCTTATCCTAATGACACTACGAATATGGTCTGCATTGTAGTTTTGTTACAATTGTCATAAAGTGTTACAAATGATCCGATCCTGATCATTCAGGTGTAGAAATATGAATAGAAGTATTCTATGCAAAGAGTTTGTATAAGACTGGACCACAAAATATATAGTCTCTCTATATAACACCGTTGATAGATGAGACTTGCATTTCATCAAGATGACCATAGGTGACTTGACATGAAGGTGGTTCTTTGATTTGTATGGATGAGAGTGGTCAGTTTCGCCGACTTAATATGCCTACCATTTTGGGGATTTGTCTGATTATGGAACTAGGGACACAACCACAAAAGAACGAATTCACTCATTCTCTATGGTTAGAGATTGTAGATAAATTGCTCCCTTAAGAGCTGATTCCGAGGCTTGAACAATGTAGTGTCACATTGTCTCCTGACCCGAGAGGGGTTTGGTCATAGTTGGATTATGACTTATTGTTCATTAAAGGGATCAGTGATACTTAAGCAATTAGTTGTAACTACTGTAGCAAAATGGTAATTTTAGCCCAACTGTACTTATGAGCAATTTGTGAAGGATTCAACACACCGTTGATTGGTTATGTCCAATGGACAGAGAATTATATTTGTAATACGAAGAGTGCAGCTATCAGTCTTTATTGGAGTGATTGAAGGTTAAGGAAGTTGATTGATTTTAATCAAAGAGTTTGATTGATTAATCGAGTACCATTGGAGCTTCAAACTATAGGTCCATAAAATCCCCTCGTTAGCTCAATTGGGATAAAAATGAGAATCGAATTAGTTCGAATTAATTTGAATTGTTCAAATTAATAAATAAAATTATTTATATAAAATTGTGTGAGATATAATTTGAAAGAAAATATCAAACCTAATATGAATTTGATTCATATTAAATAATTGAGAAATTTTGTTTTTATAATATTACATTAAAGTATATAAATTAAGTAAAAATTAGTTTTCTTTATTTACATGTATATTTTTTAACTACATAAATAGGTTGTTAATTAAAATGCATATTAGTTAAATGAAAAATAGTTTTATTTAATTATATGTATTTTTAATTACATAAACCTTTCATTTTCTTAAATAACTTATAAACATTTCATTTTCTTCAATAAATTTTCTCATTATTATTTGAAAAATGAAAAGAAAGATTCTTTCATCTTCCAATTGCACTATTATAAATACTCCAAAATATGTTTGAGTTGTACAGTGTTGAAAATATTGAAGTTGTTGAAGGTTTTGGAAAAATATTTTTCTCTCTAAACAAAATCATTCCCTCTCCATATTATTCAAAGAAGCCCACAAACTCTCTATGGTTCTCTACCCCGAGAGTACGGAGGTCTCCACATGGTGGTGTTTGTATTTTTTAACACTTGTTGTTGTGTTTTTTATTGTTCATGTTCGAAGTTTTTGGAGAGAAAATCATGAAAAGACTAGTCTTCAACGGTACGTTTTCCGAATCTTTTCTTCTTCTTAATTTCTATATATATATATATATATGCTTAATTGATCATGTGTATTCTGTTTCTGTCACATATATTCTTTGCAGATTATATAAAAATTAAGTTTAGGATGCGATCTTTTCCACAATAGGTACTCGCATATCCTTTCAATTGGTATCAGAGCGTGCATTTCCGTCTTAATTTTAATTTTCAAATGTATAGAAAATAATGGTGGGATTATTAATCCGGGATGATATATTGAATGAAGTTTGTTCATTTGGATGTGTTCAGGATTTGTTTTAGATTTTTACTATTTGTTAAAGATTCAATATGTAAAGGGTCCGTTGTTTTGGGCAATTTTTTATAAGCTATCGAGTATGTATATGATGTTTGTGTCGATCGTGATCAAATTCTAGCTTTGATTTGGTGGAAAATGGAGCAAGGATGGAGTATTATGTATGAATGGACAAAGGAGCTACGCGGAGCGTCACGATGCTGTGAGGTTGCAATGCTATATGGTTTGGCAATTCGGCTTCTAATGGTTCGGATTCTAACTTTTTTCTTCATTATTAATTGTAATAATTTAGTTTTAATTATTTTGGTTTAATTAGATTAATATTTTTTATATTGATTTAATTAAAAGTTTAGGAAACCAATCCCGGTCTTTTATTTTACGCATTTGATGTTTTTTTTTGTATGTCATAATATATGTCATATAACATAATCACACCATATGATATACATAAGTTTATGCATATTTTTTTAAATGTAAATGTTATATTATAACATTGCATGATAAATTAAACATATTCATGCATCATTTATATTTTAATTGTTATAATATATAGTGTATATATATATATTTCGTTACTTTAAATATATAAGTGTTATGTATGTAATGGAAAATGAATTGCATGCTTTCATAATAAGACATGTTTAATTTGATTAGAAATAGGCTTAATCTTTTTTTTTTTTTTTGATTTAATTGGATTAAATTGAGTTCTTGAATAAAAGATTAAATGTGTAACAAATGTATCTACTTGGGACCTTTGTCTAAGAATAGTTCTGTCTAGGCTGGGGTATTTGAGCTAACGGAAACAGAATACCCCTACTTGGGAACTGACCTGGAAGGTGAATAGATAGATTTGTTACATGCATGCAATGAGCGATTCATGTTTATTAAAGTGTTTAATAAACATAAATCAACGTTATTAAACTATCCATTGTAAATGTTACTTTGGGAAAATTTTAACAAATATTTAGTAAAATTATTAGTCAAATTGTCTAAGTTAATCAACCCTAGGTAAAACACTCAGTGGGAGGAAAATGAGTATCTGATACTTCATTTTTTTCCTTTTACATTTCACCTTGAACGTTCACATCATGAGATCTATGCTCGACCTTGAGACACCTTTGCTTGTGTCTTCCTATGGGTGGTATTTGCATAGGTCAATATCAAGTTGAACAGAGAGAGTGTTTATAGTAAGTGGGAGCGGGAAGTGTGTTAACACATCCCATGGTCTCTCTTATTAGTTTTTAGTAAACTTTCATGATCCGCCTCGAGGCACCTTTGCTTGTGTCCCCCTACGAATGACATTTGCTTGAATTTTTTTTACTCAAATCTCCAAAAATGGATAAAGTTGCTTTAGTTTTTGGCCCAATTGGCTTTTCCCTACAATTGGCTCATTAGAGCAGAACTGTAGAATCTAAAATGAGAAGTTACACTTACAAGAAAATGTTAGCAAGTTAATATTTTCTAGACCAAACAATGGTAACTAATAATTATAGGGATAAGTTGTTTTGGTGTAATTATTGGTTGAGATTTTCTAAATTCAATGAAGAGGTATCTAGTCACCCTACGTTGGCTTTTATCCTGCCCAATTGAAGCATCATTGTAAAATAGATGTCACATAGGGTAAATTAGATTTTTTGCTAAATTTATTGGTTGATTAATTGAGTAAAGTGTTTAATAACTAATATAAATAAATTGTATGACAAGCACTACTTTAAACATGCTTTCCACTGATAAGTTAGACGACGATAACTATATAAGCTAGAAAAATACTATAATACGATTCTCATTATTGATGACCTACGATTCGTCATAGTTAAGAATCGTCTTTAAGCCCCAGCCACTAATGCATCCCAAAATGTTCGGGAGGCATATGAGCGATGGGTAAAGGCGAATGAAAAGACTCGAGCGTATATCTTGGTCAGCTTGTCTGAAGTTTTACCGAAGAAGCATGAGCCCATGCTCATTGCCCATGAGATCATGGAGTCTTTGAGGGTAATGTTTGGAAAACTGTTCTCACAACTCAAGCATAACACTCTCATGTATATGTTCAATGCCCGGATGAAAGAAGGAACATCTGTTCATCAACATGTTCTGAATATGATGGTCCATTTTAATGTAGCGAGGATGAACAAGTCTGTCATTGATGAGGCTAGTCAGGTTAGCTTCATCCTAAAAATTTTACTTAAAAGTTTCCTACAGTTCCATAGTAACGCTGTTATGAACAAGCTTGACTACAACCTGACCACTCTACTAAATGAACTGTAGACATATCAGTCCTTGATGAAAGTCAAGGAATAGAAGGGTGAGGTAAATGTTGCCTCATCCTCCAAAAAGTTTTATAGAGATTCAACCTCTAGAACAAAGTCTGCACCTTCTTCCTCCAACACTAAAAAGTGGAAGAAGAATAAAGGAGGCCAGGGGAAAGCTAACCCCGCTATTGCACAAAAGAGGAAGAAGACCAAAGCTGCAAAGAGAATCCATTTCCATTACAATGAGGAGGGATGCTGGAATAGAAATTGTCCCAAATATTTGACAGAAAATAAGAAAGCCAAACAAGGTAAATGTGATTTATTAGTATTAGAAACTTGTCTAGTGAAGAATGATAATTCTGCTTGGATAATTGATTCAGGTTCAACTAAGTATGTTTGTTTTTCATTTTAGACAATTAGTTCTTGGCAGCAACTGAAGACTTGTGAGGTGATGATGTAGGTTGGAATTGGGCATGTCATCTCAACTGTGGCAATGAGAGGACTCCGACCTTGTTTACAGAAATTTTACTTTTATTAGAAAATATTTATATAGTTTTTTTTACTCAAAAAGGAACTTTATTTTTGTAAAATGCTTATTAAAATAACCATATACTCTCAATTTTAATGGTGAATAAAGTGTTTATTGACAAAAAATGTGTTAAGATTTGTTTTACAAAGTTAGAGAGTAACTTTTACGTGCTAAGGCTATTATCAGCAAAGTGTCTCCTTAATACTAAATTATTTAGGACTGCGATAACTCAAAACAAAAGACAAAAAGTTTCTCCTAAAGAAAATGCCTATCTTTGGCATCTACGATTAGGTCACATTAATCTCAATAAAATTACGAGATTGATTAAGAACGGACTTTTAAGTGAGTTAGAAAACGATCCATTACTAGTATGTGAGTCATGCCTTGAAGGCAAAATGACTAAGAGATCTTTTACTGAAAAAGGCCATAGAGCCAAAGCACCCTTAAAACTTGTACATCCAGATTTCTGTGGTTCTATGAATGTTAAAGAAATAGGACTTGAATATTTCATCAGCTTTACAGATGATTATTCAAGGTATGGGTATGTTTACTTATTGCAACATAAGTCTGAAGCTTTTGAAAAGTTCAAAAAGTACAAGGCTGAAGTTGAAAATGCACTAACTAAAACAATAAAAACGTTTTGATCTAATCATAGAATTATATCCCAACTCTCAACACCTGGTTGATGGAACATGCACTAAGTACAAGGCTGAAGTTTAAAATTCTATGATTGTTTGATAGAACATGGAATTGTATCCTAAGTCTCAACATCTGGTATACCTTAGCAAAACGGTGTAACAGAAAGGAGAAATCGAACCTTGTTGGACATGGTTCAATATATGAGTTACGCTTCCTTACCTGACTCATTCAGGGGATATGCAGTACCGACTGCAACTTATATTTTGAATTGTGTTCCATCTAAGAGTGTTTCTAAAACACCTTTAGAACTATGGAATGGTCGTAAAGGTAGTTTACGTCATTTCTTATTAAATAATTAAGAGGATTTATTTTATAATATTAAATTAAAGTATATAAATTATTTTTATTTAATTACATGTATATTATTTAATTACATAAAATAGGTTGTTAATTAAAGTGCTTATTAATTAAATGAAAATAGTTTTATTTAATTATGTGTATTTTCAATTATATAAAACTTTCATTTTGTTCAATAAATTCTCTCATTATTATTTGGAAGATGAAAAGAAAGGTTCTTTCATCTTCCAGTTGCACTATTATAAATACTCCAAAATGTGTTTGAGTTGTAGGTGTTGAAAATATTAAAGTTGTTGAAGATTTTGGAAAAGTGTTTTTTCTCTCGAAACAAAATCATTCCCTCTCCGGATTATTCAAAGAAGCCCACAAACTCTCTACGGTTCTCTACCTCGAGAATTCCAAGGTCTCTACATGGTGGTGTCTATTTTTTTTTAACACTTGTTGCTATGTTTTTTTATTGTTCGTGTTCGATGTTTTTGGACAGGAAATCGTGAAGAGACTAGCCTTTCAGGGTACGTTTTCCGAATCTTTTCTTCTTCTTAATTGCTATATAGATATATGTGTATGCTTAATTGATCATGTGTATTATGCTTCCTTCACATATATTCTTTGCGTGTTATGTAAAAATTAAATTTAGGACGTGATCTTTTTCGCAATGGGTACTCGCGTATCCTTGCATTTAGATCTGAAAATTATTTCAGATGTGAGTTAGTCTATCGCACTTTATTAGATTATAGTGGTATAAAGACTGAAACCAATGATATTAGTAAACACCAATTTATAGGGTAAAGGTTGATTGAGAGAAAGCATCATGGTGGTAACCAAGATGGCATTTTATGACATACAATTTGATTTAAATAAAAAAGATTCTCTAGGCTGAAGTGTTTCAGGGTCACTTAGAATGTATAGAATTATGAGACATGTCTCTTCACCATTAGGGCAAGGGGAGAAAATGTTCAGTCTAAAGTATGACCTAGGATACATGTCTCACGGGCTTTGGTGCAAGTGGGAGATTGTTGGGATTTGTGCTCTAAATTCTCATAGTTAATTATTTAATGTAGTATTTAATTAATCATTAAATATGCAATAATGAATTGTCCATTACAGTAAAAATCCAAGGTTATTTCATGAGACTTGAATAATATGTAGTTGACATACAAGTGGATCATGTTTAAGTAATAACCTAAAGGGTCTATAGTATATGAATAAGGTTGGGTGTCTTATTCTGGTAACACTATGAATACGACCCACTTTGTAATTGTTACAAACGATGTGATCCAAATCATTCGTGTGGAATAATCTATACAAATAGTTCGTATAAGACTGGACCGTGAAATAATTAATCTCTCTTTGTAACTTTGTTAAATGAAGAGACTAATATTCCACAGGATGATCATATGTAACTCAATCTGAATCCTGAGTGTGGATTACGAACTCGTGTCTATTAGGGCTCGTCCTTTGATTTGCATAGGTAAGAGTGACCCAGTCAAAGACTCAATAGATACATTATAATATATAGTTAATTCTGAATTAAATTATATACTATGGAGGATGTAAGGTATATGAATGTGAATCAAATAAAAAATTAATATGAATAAGATTCATACTAAAACTATAGGTTAACAAATTAATATGAAAATATTCATATTAAAACTAAAGATTAAAATTTAATGTAAATAAGATTTATATTAAAACTATAGGTTATAAGATAAATAAATATTTGAATATGATTCAAATATTCATCTGATTAAATATGAGATACTTAACTAAATCAATCAATCAATTATTTATTTAATTTTATTTAACTAAATTAAATTAAACTAATTTAATTAACTTACTCATATGTAGGAGTGGGAGAGATATGGGAAGTGGGAAGTTATTTCACTTCACGTGTTATATAGAGGAGTTCTTTGTTGGTTGGAGGAACTCTCTTTAAGAAAAAATAGTGGCTCTCTGCCTGTTTGCTCTAGATCTCATAACACAGAGAATAGAATTCTATGACAAAAAAAAGAAAAAAGAAAAAAAAAATTCTTCTCCTAAAAATTCCCTTGATCTCTCAAAAGAAACTTCCACAAGTCAATCTTTGCTAGAGTCATAACGAGGAAGACTTAGCGTCTCTAATGTTGGAGGAGATTAGCAACCATAGAGAAAAAGGTTTAGAGAAGATTTAAATATTGTCTTCAAAGGTATGTTTCTCAAAACCTCTAATTTTTTATACTGCATGTGGGACGTTCTATATGTTTTTGTTTTAATTCTATAAATTTTTCATCTTCTAAATAAAAAATAATAGTGATAAATCGCTTTCTAGGATCCAATCCTTTCACCAATATTATAGGTCAAATTAAACATATAATCTTCCTAATTGAACATTTAAGTTACACTAAAATACACTTTTGGTCCTTGAGGTTTTGAATTAGTGTCTATTTGATCCTTAAGGTTTCGAAAGATAAACTTTAGTCTCTAGGATTTAACTATTAGTTGACTAACTAAAATTTGATGTGATAGGTTGATGTGGCAATGGATTATTTACTAATTTTATATTATTTTTAAGATTACATGATTTTTTAAAAAAAAAATTTATTTATTTTCTCTTCTTCCTCATTTCTCCAATGGATGTCTTTCTCTCTTTCCCTTCTTTCTTTTTCTTTTTTTCTTCTTCTTTTTTTTCTCTTCTTATAACTGGAAAACCTAACACAAAATGAATATTAATGAAAAATGAAATATAATCTAACGTGTAGATGGTAACAACGATGAAAAATGAACCTAAAAGAATTTGGAAAGTTTCATTAAGATTATATATATATATGTGGTAATATTTTTTTTTAATTATTTATTTTTGGAAAAAAAAATTAAGCTGAACTCAAGAATCTGATTTCAATTTGATGTTGATGGTCGTATTGCAGTGGGAAGAAGATGGAGTTTTCAAAACATTTTCTTTTTTTTTTCAATGAAATTTAAAATATTACAGAATCAAAAGTGCTTTTTAAGTTTGAAATGCAAAGGAAAATCTTTGTCCAACTGCAGTAGAACAATGAGACTATGGTGAGGATCATATTGAGGAGCAACAAGTGTTGGAGTGGAAGAAAGAAATTTGGAAAATATGAAAGAAGGGATGGGAAGAAAGAAAGAGAACCATTTGAGAATAAGGATGAAGACTGAAGTAGTTGAAGAACAAAGAGAGAAGTGGAGGCTAGGGGAGGGAGAAATAGACACACTTCAAATCTTAATAATATATTTTGTCTTTGATTTAACATGCATCGATGATCAATTAATGTAATAAGTACAATAATAAAATTCAAGACGTCCATAGAAAATTCTACGCATTAACTTAAATCCATGAAGAAGTTCATCAACATCCTAGAACTAAAACGTTTAGTCACTCATCATTGTTACAAACATATTTTCATACATTACTACAACCATACAAAGAGTAAAGAAATAAAGAAAATAGGAAAACATTACTATAGTTGTGAATCTTGTCTATGGAAGATGTCGAGAACTCCTTGATTTTAACCTCGAAATCAACAAACAATCTTCAAGAAAATCTCTCATTCTCTCACACTTTTCTGTAGTTTAACACTATATAAGGCTCTATAATTTCATGTTTAGGGTCGTTGAAAACCATAGACTTAAATAGAAAAACGATAATTAAGAGTGAAATTTTTCTTAAAATAACTCACTGCACTATGGTGCCACAAAACAGTGTTGCAGCATCGTCCAAAGCTGCATCTCTATGGGCTTTAGGTTGCGCAATTTTCATTATAGTGTCGCAACGCTCCCATAAGTGCTCGGGTCGAGACGCTGCACGTAGCATTGTGCAACGTTGCGACGCCCCTCATCTCGGGCACTTCTGCGTTGCGTCTCTTTCTTCCCCATTTCAGCATTTTAGTCCCTTCTTAACTTTATTGGGCAAAATTGGTTCCCTATCTAATTTAGTCCCATTTTAGCATTTTAGCCCCTCCTTTCTTGCTTATCTTGTTCTCGTACTCAAATCTTAAAAAACACTAGCAAATGACATTAAATCTAACAAAATCAAGTAAAAACCATTTTAAATACAAGGCAAATAACATATTTTTCAAGTACGTTGTATGGGCATATATGTATGACACATTTTAAGTTTAACCTTTAAATAAAAAAAAAAAAATTATGGATAATTATGGACCAAAGGACGTAAGCAACATCTACCGAAGATTAGATGCATCAGACTAGGAAAAGGACGGGGCAAACATTGACCCCCATGACACAAATAGGACTGGAAAAGGGAGGGGCCTAAACCTCCATGTTTGGCCTTAGCCAAGGTCTTCACCAACAGAGGCCTCTTGCCACACTCAATGCAACGACTCGATCCAAGGGAATGGGCCAACGGCCCAAAATTTCACACTTGACTGCGATCGAGATAAGCCTCACGAAATATGAGGCATGTTTGAGTATATATATATAAGCGTATTTTGAATACGTTTTGGGTCATTTTCGACCAAATATATATAAAAATCATCCCAAAACTTTTAGAGGCTATTTGGAGGTTCAACTTGAGATGTTATATACCCATATTTTATATCATCCCAGTATTTGAAGGTTCATTATCCTATCTCACCGATTTTAATTATTTGTTGGTCCATTTTCAAAACGTGTTTTGTATCTCATCATCATTTTTCTTCCGTGTGTTGTATATCATCTTAATACTTGAACATACTCGATCATACTCGATCGTTCATACTCGATCATACTCGATCGTTCATACTCGATCAAAACTCCCTATATTCTATATCATGTCAGCGCCCCAACCCCAAACAATCCCGAAATGTGGATTAAAATCAGGAGATACTTCTTTATTACTAAAACTTTAACCAATTCGCTTATTTAAATTATTTTTTGATTTTTTTTAAAAAAATAACATCACGATATTTAATAATAATATTTTTGTATAACGAGAAACATCTAAATTTAAACTAAAAACCTGTCAGTAGTGTAATTCAAATAATATCCAACAAATATATAATCAATAGTTTTAGGCCTAATTTTCTTTAAAAAATTTCAAGTTGGAGATTTTATTTTCCCTTATTTCACATGGAGTTTTATCGTATATTTTTTTTAATAAATAACTCTAGGCTAAAACTCAACAACATACCATTGATCATATCTAATAAAATTTTATTTTATTTTTCCTTTTAGTCACACTATTGGATTGGGGTGCATAAGGAGGAGTAATTTGATGAATTAAACCCATGCAATCCACATAAATCATTTATAGATTTTAAAAGCATTGATCACTTCATCTTTAGAGATAATTAAATACACATGAGAGTACTTTGAACTATTATCCACAAATATTACAAAATATCTTTTTCCACCACGAGTCAATGTGTATGTTATTGCAATTACAAACATAGTTAGATGAATTTTTCTCTACTAATTTAAATGGTTTTCTGGATTTTTTTGGCTTCCACACAAACTTCAAAACTATGTTTATTATTTAGAGCCAATTTAGGGATTAACTCCATATTTATCATTCTTTTTATTGAATTATTGAAATTAACATGTCTAAGTTTACCCTGCTGTATATCAAAACGTTCAATATTGGTCACAATAGATGTACATGAACATTCACAAATATCAACATTCACCACATTGAGTTTAAACAATCGATTACTAAATAATCTTCACCAATAAAATAAATACGTTTACTAATAACAACCCTATCAATCTCAAAAACAAATTTAATCCCTACTCTACCTAAAAACTAACTTTTGGAGATTTCTTGAATATGTCAGAAGTTCCTTGCTTAAAAGATAACAAAGTGAGGACTTCATTTCCATTCCCCATCTTTACAAATATGGCACCATAATTCATAATAATAATAAAAAATCTTGAGTAAAACATGACAAGAAGTCAAACCATCAATCATTTGAGTTAAAGACTAAAATTAACTCAAGATTACTGATATAATACATGTTCAATTGGAGAACGGAGTCGGCCTAGTCTGCCGTCAGCAGATTGGCTTGTAGTATTGGTGTATTTTGTTGGATGTTTTACCCTTACACTGATAGCAATTTTTTGTCGGATGATTTGTCTTGCCATAGATCCAACCGTGAGGAGGATCCAAATTTTTATCTTCTGCTTTGTTATTGTTATGCTACAAAAAATCTTGAAATTTTTAAGCATAGCTTTATATGCTTTATCAACCAAGCTTTGACTTACTATTAAAAGCAGATATCTATTTCAAATTTTCACCATGTTTGACCTCAATTCTTAATGTTCATCGTAATATAAATCCTTATATTTTTTTATTTTAATTAGAAGCCACTGAAAATCTTACTAAGAAGGGATAATTTTTTTTCAATGAGGTAGACCACTAATACAACATATTCTCCACTGCATGATTTTTAAATTCCTTTCATTTTCAGCAGATTGGCCTGTAGTTTTAATTCCCTTCATTTTCAAATTAAAAAAGATATCCTTGAATCCATGAATATGGTCAAATATAGACTTCCCATATATCATTTTGAAATCAACACATTTTTTTATTGCATGCCATTTAAAGCTTAATTCTTCCGATCCATACTTTTTGTTAAGGCTTCCCGTAATTATAGAGAACTTTTTAGTTGGATAGGATTTTATAAACACAATTACAACGCTCATAGTTGATATCTCTCAAAAAGAGCTATAATTTCTAGCTTAATTTAAGTTCGTTAATAGATTTTTAATGTTTAATTATCCTATTTTACAGGTAAATTCATCCTGGAAGGCAAAGAAGCCATTTGGAAGAAAAACGAGCAAAAAATAAACTAATTTGAAGGTTGCATGCACCAATTATGAAAAAGTCACAAAAATTACCATTCTTCCATTGATGCTAGTGTCGTGACCCTCATGCCACGCTCCAACGCTAGAAGGCAGTAGCTGTCTAAACATGGCAGCGTTGTAATATTACCCTTAGCATCACATCGCCGCGAATTTTGACAGAGTGCCACGTCCTTGCACGTGCAACACAACATCACAGTAGCATTGCCACCCCACCTTGATGCTTGAGGGTTGGATCGATAAGAACATTGCAATGTTACCTTCAACGTTGCAATGTTGTACACGATTTCTATAAATATGTTTCTTCATTCTAGGGTTTCTTTTTAATGCATATTTGGATGGATGCCGAGGAGAGGATTAGTTTTCTTCCTTTTCCATTATCTTTTTAGCATTAATAGATAAGATTTTTATTTTTTTTTTTAGGTTGTAATCGATGAATTGGATCTCCTTCTTGAATTTGTCTATGAATTTATGAGGTAATTCCTATTTAGTTCTTTGAGTGAGAGGTTCCATGTTCAATTTCTTGAGATTTCTTTAATTAGAATTAATATTCTTCAATTCTATGCTTTCTTTGGATGTTGATCTAATTTAAATTTCCATGTATTGGATTGACGACCCTATTATATTTGCATATCTTTGCTAGTTAATTTTGAGCTCGCGCGTTTTCTTGTGTTGTCATCTATGCTTGAATTTACCTCGATAGCATAAGATTGAATGTGAATGCTCTGATTTATAGGCTGGACTAGAACCTTAGTAATGCATGTTCAACCTAGGTTCAAAAAATAATTTGATTAATTGAATAAGCATGTCCAATCAATTAGTCAACATAATTGAATCCCCAATCTTCATGCATATGAATTTTATTTCTATATGGACGCTATCGAACCCAATAGAATTAAAAGCATATAGTTTAATTAGGGAATGACTTTCCAATCTTAATTAATGCTTAGGAAGCTTGATTGATTTGGTTTTAATTAGTTTTTAGCCTTTGTAGAGACTAATTAAATCGAATTGATTTAGTAGTTGTTCATGCATAGAATTGAATGTTTGTTTAATTAAAGAATTCCATGATAGAAATTTCATAGAATTCTCTCTCTTACTCTAGAAATTAGATATACCCCTATCCTAGATTACATTTACCCATTGCATTTTAATTTCACATTTACCCCCTCCCCCCTTCTATTTTTACTGCTTTCTATAGTTAAAATAAGCTTAGGAGAGATTTAATTCTTGGCCTCTCTATGGTTCGACCCCGTACTTACCATTTGTACTACCTAGTAGTATAAGTAGTGGTTCGGTGAAGTATAAATAATATTTGTTTGGTTAAAGTTCGTTGGTAACAACAAAATTACGTCGTTACCAGGGAGGCAAGGCAATTAATCTCTTTTTGTTAAATTTGAATTTTAAACTTTAAAAACCCCAAAAATATTTTTCTTTTTCTCGTATCTACTTGTTTTATCATGGAAGACAATTGGAACATCTAATATGTGCTTTTTGCAAGGTAAGTAGCTTAACAAAGAGAAGAAGAGGTAAGAGAATTTAGTGAGCTTAGAAACCAAATATCTGAACTAACCTCTCTTGTTCAAGTTTTGGCTACTAGGCAGTTGCAAAAGCTTGAGACATGTCGAGTCTATTTGCTTCAATGTCATCCATCCAAAGTATGTCCTTAGCTTTCACATGGTCATGTCTGTGACATCTATTGCCCTTGGGAGATGCCTAGCCCAAACTTGACGTCGATGCATGCTTCTTCTGCAAATTTAGGTATTTCCTTAATTTGAGGATTTGGTTAGGGAACTTTCTAACAGCTCTTGTGAGTTTGTGCAGGAATACCTCTATAAACAACATGAATTTTCGAGTTTCCAGTAGGATAGCTTCTATTCCAAATTCGAAGTTAGAATTGAATTTCAGAATATGTGTGACCTTGTTGGTTAGATTACTGAATCAGTTGGGAGGCTTGAGGAGTCCTTATTGCTACCATCTTCTAATCCTACTAAGTTGAGTAGTGGAGTGACTAGAATTGACCAGCATATTGAGTAGTTGAGTCCTCAAATTTCAAGCCAAGGTATGACGTTGAGTTCTTTAATGTATGAACTTGCTAATGGTACTTTTGAGTGTGAGCAGGAGTCTATTGAGTCTCACTTGGAGACTCAAACCCCCATGCTAGTTGAGGTTGATCATGTTCCTCAGCTTGCAAATTCCATGTTCCCATTAGATATTCGACCAAAGCTATACAACATTTATACTACAGAGGTCGAGTTTGTTGAGGAGTTTTATCCTTTTATCAGTGATGATGAAGATGTATATCCACTATCATATAAAAAGCAAGTTAGTGAGCTTAAGTACAAGCTTGAGCTTCATCTCGAGGAGCCCTAAGTGATAGAGTTCGAGGCTACCAAGTCTCATTCTGTTATTCTCTCTAGCATCTCATATATATATTTTTTTTTTATTATTTCTCATCTTTTCGTAAGTAATCAAAGTCAGTTGTAGAATCTTTTATTTCTTTAGGCTCGGTCAAGCCATTTGAGTCTTCTGATCCTTTCTTTTCTCTTTTTTTGCAGATATTCTAAAAACACAAAATTCAACCTATCTGGTTCTTCTCAAAAGATGAGAACCCTTATAGCCTTGCTAGGCTATATCGACTCATCCAACAAAGGATCGGAGAAGTATGAGAACTTCTTTGTACCTTAAAAAAGGAACGAGTGACATCAAGTAATTGACGTTAAAAGAAAAATTCTTTCTTGGAGGGAGCCAGGTGGTGTAACCAGTTTGAGAAAGTTTTTGAATAATACCTCTTAAAATTTAATTGAAATGAAGGGAGAGTTTAGTTTAAATACTAAACTTTTTATAGCCTATTACAACCTAAATAGAAAATAGTTACCAACGGTAACTTTACAAGAATCAAGATTACAATTAAAGAATCTGTTATTTTAAGACAAAAACCTGAAGAATTGGATACAAGCCTATTTAAAATTAAAAGAAAAGCCCTCGGGCACACTTAGGTTACTGATAACTTGTAGAAATACAAGTGATTTTTGCTCTTAATTTGGAACAACTAAGGTTTTTAATGATAGATTCTCCTCATTTTTAGAAGAAACGCATGAATTTATTCAAACATTAGCAAACTCATGCAAAAGAAGTTTCATTACCAAATATCGCGGCACTAACACATTGTATTGCAGGATTTCAACGCAAGGATTAACGCTAACGAATTAGACAAGTGCCGCAGGAAAAGCTCTAACGCATGGGCCATGCATCGGAGGGAGTTCAACACAGAGAAGATTCATTACTTTAGGCTGATTGTGTCATATCACCACTTGCAAGTATGGGCACCTGTAGCAGGTGGTGTCTGAAAAGCTTCCATGCAGCAGGCGGCATTTGAAAAGCTTCCGAGAGTCAGACGGCTAATCAGGACATGGCTTTAATGCTAATCAGGACATGGACTTTAATGCTAACCAGGATATGGACTTTAATGCTGCCCATTCACCAAGTGGACGTGATGAACGCCTATAAATAGATGAAGTCCCTCTAGAGTTAAACAGTTCGAAAATTATCAAGATCCTTACACTCTATATATTGTAGTCATAGTTTTAGTTCTGTAGAGGCTGTGTTGTGGTGCTAGATGATCAGAAGGGTTGAGAACCACCACCACCACCGGTCAGGGAGCAGAGGAAGCTACTCTTGAGAAAGATACTCCATCCAATTCCTAAACAAGTGATTGTACACAACGAGATTGAGCCAAAGAAATACAAGAGATTGTATTCTTTGGCTTGACTCAGTTTCCTTCTTCTCATTTATCACTTCATTCCATTTGAATAAATACTGCTTTTGTAAAGACTCTCTGTTTCTTTATAAAATTCATATGTTTGATCCATCATACTTGCCATTGTTTATTTCTTGTTTATGTTGAATGCATTAATACTTTATGCACAACTTCATTCTAAAGCTCAAGCCAACTTGACAAATTGGTAACAACATCTTTTAACTTAGATTGTTCGAAAAAATAACATAGCTGCATTAAGTAGGACGCCTAGTACAGTTAGAGATAAACTTAATGGTGTCTATTGCATTTTGTGTTAGACGCATGCCTCCTAGAGATAAGCTTTGTATGTTATTCGTGTTGAGAAATGTTGAATGAAGTCTGATGCATAAACAAAAGATAAGCAAATCACTCAATTTCATCCATATCACATCCTAGTTGTGTACACTCATCTTAGATCGACGCGTCCACTTACCTTAAATTCCATTTTCGCATGATCCATCATTCACCACTCAACTCTTTTGCATCTCTTGCACAAGCACAGCAATTTAGTGTAAATAAAAGATTTCTCACATTTATTTAGGAAAACCCCTACAGTAGATACAACGCAAGGTCTGCGTTTGGTTAACTGAATCCCTGAGTTCGACCTTGGACTTACCAAGAACCTAAATTAGATTTATACTTGGGTCTAGTTTAGGAAAACTTGAATGTCATTAGAAGGAGTTGTATGCGTTCTGCTGCAAATATCTGACGCCTCAACGCGTTACATTTACTTAAACGCATCAAAGCATAAACGCATCACTTATACTTGGAACTTATTTCTCCAATTTATTTTACACAATACACTCCTAGAGCAAATCACAATAGCAACGAACAAGTTTTTGGCACCGTTGTCGGGGATTCAGAAACAAAACTAACTGGAAATTTCATTTGTATCGATTTTAGGAACACTTCGGTCAAGGGAGTATTATAAGCTACGCCTAAGCTTGTGAACGTTTATGAGCAGGGAGAGCACTCCTGAATTCAGATACGACCCCGAGATTGAAAGGACCTTCCGGCGTAGGAACCGATCTAACCGTCGTCGAAGGTTGAGGCAGCAATTTCTCAGACAATAGAACATGCAACAAGCAATGGCGGAAGAACAGGCAAATCAGCAACTAACTCATACTACATAGAATCCAATCCTGATGGCGAATAGCAGCACGCGTCCCATGAGGGAGTACGCCTCCCCTGTACTGTATGATTTCTCTCCAGGAATCATATACCCAACGCCGGATGGAACCAGGTTCGAGATGAAATCTGTTATGCTCCAAATGCTCCAGTCTGCTGGACAATTTGGGGGTGGTCGTGGTAAAGATCCTCACGCCCACATGAAGCGTTTCCTAGAAACGTGTAATTCATTTGTGATTCCTGAAATCACCCCAGAGGCGATCAGGCTATCCTTATTTCCCTATTCTTTGCGTGATGACGTAAAACAATAGATGAGCTCACTAGAGCCTGGTGAAATCACCACCTGGGAGAAGTTGGTGGAAAAATTTATGCAAAAATACTTCCCACCTACCACCAACGCGAGGAGGCATCGAGAGATTATGAACTTTGAACAAGAAGATGCTGAGACCTTAAACGCTGCATGGGAGCGTTTTAAGGGCTTGGTCAAGAATTGGCCGAACCATGGACTACCTCTAACTATCCAAATGGAGACGTTTTATGGAGGACTAAATAGAGCATCGCAGATGGCAGTAGACACAGCAGTAGCTGGTGGACTTATGGACAAATCTTACACTGAGGCAAAAGAGATACTAGACCGCATTGCAAAACACAATATGGAATGGGTAGATGATACGAATGATGGAAGAGCTGACAGGAAGAAGAGATCTCAGAACGTTAATTCTATTGATGCCAACGCAATAGCCACACTTTCTGCTCAAGTGGCTACGATGACTAGCCTTCTACAAAACATAACGCTGGGAAACGCATTAAATCAACAGATAGAGGCGTTTAGGCAGCCCATGGTTAGCTGTGTGGGCTGTGGAGATCCTCACTCCTATGCTGAATGTCCACAAAACCCTCAGTCAGTATGCTTTATTAAAACCAACCCATTCTCTAATACATATAACCCTGGATGGAGAAACCATCCGAATTTTTCTTAGACAGGAGGAAATCATCAGAAGCACCACCCAGGGGCGAACCATCAGCAAAGGAATGGACCGCCGCCTGCATTTCAACAAATGCATCAGCAACATCAACAACCCTTTTAATAAAGGAGGACAAACGTCGAGCTCAGGATCTCCGCTTAAGAACCTATTGAAGGAGTACATAGCCCAGAATGGCGCGTTGCTGGAAAGTTAGGCGTCATCTATAAAAAACCTGGAAATCCAGTAGCGAGCAAGTTGAAAAACAGGCAACCTGGAGTTCTACCTAGAAATACTGAAACACCTGGGAACAATAATGGGAAGGAGCAATGTCACGCGGTGACGTTGCGAAGTGGAAGAGTTCTTGAAGAAAGAAGAATGATCCAAGAAATAGCAGTCCTTTGAAAGAACGCATCACACGTTCAATAGACTACGAGCCATTCAGAACCCAGTACGTCTAACGCGGGAAAGCCTGAAGTAACTTTAAACGCACCATTTCCTAGGCGTCTGATGAAGAAGAATGATGAACAACAATTCAAGCGCTTTTTTGAGCTCCTAAAGCAACTGCATATCAACATTCCACTGATAGAGGCTTTGGAGCAGATGCCAACATATGTCAAATTTTTTAAGGACATTTTGACAAAGAAGAGAAGAGTCAGCGAGAAGGATGTAATAGCGCTAACGCAGGAATGTAACGCGTTAGTAAGCAACAGTCTACCAAAGAAGCAGAAGGACCCTAGGAGCTTTACAGTTCCTTGTTCATAGGAGGATTGGATGTGGGTCATGAGTTGTGTGATCTAGAAGCCAGCATTAATCTCATGCCACTTTCAATTTTTAAGAAATTAGGAATTGGCAAAGCACAACCCACTTCTGTTACTCTTCAGCTCACTGACAGAACAATTAAGTACCCAGAAGGGAAGATTGAAGATATTCTGGTGAAGGTTGATAATCTCATATTCCCAGCAGACTTTATTATCTTGGACTATAAAGCAGATAAGGAGGTACCAATTATCCTTGGGCGCCCCTTCTTAGCTATTGGGAAAGTTTTAATTGGCGTGCATAAAGGCGAATTAACTATGCGTATGGACAATGAGGAGGTGAAGTTTTAATGTGCTCAACGCATTAAAGTTCCCAGATAGTGAAGATTGTCAACTAAACAGTATTGAGTTGCCTGAAGAAGAGACTCATGTATGTGAGGTCCTCGCATTGGAGAAGAACCTGGAAGAATCAGAGCTGCCAAGTTTGAGTGAGCGGCGGACAAAACCAATGCGTCCATCACTTGAAGAACCACCAGAACTCGAGTTAAAACAGTTACCTGGACACTTGAAATATGTGTTCCTTGGAACCAACAACACTTTACCTATGATCATTTCTGCAAATCTTACAGAGCCTAATGAGCAATCTCTCTTATAAATGTTGAAAAAGCACAAGCGTGCAATAGGCTGGATGCTTGCGAATATCCATGGCATTAGTCCATCTTATTGCATGCATAAGATTAGACTGGAAGAAGGGAAGTTGGGGTCAATCGAGCCTCAAAAAAGGTTAAACCCCATAATGAAAGAAGTGGTTAAGAAAGAAATTCTAAAATGGTTGGATGCGGGAGTTATTTATCTTATATCCGACAGTAGCTGGGTAAATCCAGTCTAATGCGTTCCCAAGAAAGGGGGAACGATTGTGATAGTCAACAGCAACAATGAACTCATACCCTCGAGGACTGTCACGGGCTGGTGCATCTGTATGGATTACAGGAAACTCAATGCAGCAACTAAGAAAGACCACTTCCCCCTTCCTTTCATCGATCAAATGCTTGACAGACTTGCAGACAAAGAATTTTATTGCTTTCTCGATGGATACTCTAGTTATAACCAGATTCTGATAGATCCGGAAGATCAGGAGAAGACTACGTTTACTTATCCATTTGGAACATTTGCATTCAGACATATTCCCTTTGGGCTGTGTAACGCATCTGGGACATTTTGAAGATGTATGATGGCTATCTTCTCTGACTTCCTAGAAAAGACCGTTGAAGTCTTCATGGATGACTTTTCAGTCTTTGGAGACTCATTCTAGTCATGCCTAGATAATTTGGAGGCCGTCCTCACTCGATGCGAGGAAACAAACTTGGTGCTGAATTGGGTGAAATGTCACTTCATGGTGACTGAAGGAATTATCTTAGGTCACAAAATATCTAAGGCTGGCTTGGAAGTAAATGAAGCCAAAATAGATGTCATAGTAAAACTTCCACCACCATCAAATGTTAAAACTTTACGAAGTTTTCTAGGGCATGTCGGCTTCTATAGATGGTTCGTTAGAGGATTCTCTCAGATTGCGCAACCTCTGAGTGCATTACTAGAGGTGAACCGGCCCTATGACTTTAATAAAGACTGCACTAATGCGTTTGAAACCTTAAAGTATGTGTTGACGACAGCCCTAGTACTGATAGCACCGGACTGGACGCAGCACTTTATTCTCATGTGCGACGCGAGTGATGTGACAGTAGGAACAATGTTAGGGCAAAAGAAGGGTAATTTGATACACTCCATCTTCTACGCGTCCAAAACACTAAATGACTCTCAGGAACATTACACCACTACTGAAAAAGAAATGTTGGCTAAAGTTTTTGGCATTGAAAAGTTTCAATCTTACTTAGTTGGTGTGTCAGCCACCATATACATCGACCACTCAGTCATAAAATTCCCGATGAATAAAAAGGACGCGAAGCCAAGGTTGATAAGATGGGTGCTGCTACTACAGAAGTTTGATATTGATATCTAGGACAGAAAGGGAACAGAAAATCAGGTGGCTGACCACCTGTCCAAGCTAGAGAATCAAGAAATGCAAGCCCAAGAAGGTGAAATCAAGGACGCATTTCCTGATGAAAGCCTGTTTAGAGTTGAAGGCAGGGAACCTTGGTATGTGGACATAGTCAATTATTTAACCACCAAGCAACTCCCTGGGAACTTTAATTCTCAGCAAAAGAAGCGGTTAATTCATGACAGCAAGTCTTATTTTTAGGATGAACAGTTTCTATATAAACAAGGCCCTGACTTCATAATGCGTCGATGCGTTCCGGAGGAGGAGACACAATGCATTTTAGCTGAGCATCATGACTCTCCTTACGGGGGGCATTTCGGTGGGCAAAGAACCGTAGCGAAGGTCCTTCAAAGCGGATACTTTTGCCCGCCCTCTTTAAAGACGCGAGAGAGTTTATTCGAAAATGTGACCCCTGTCAACGCACCGGGAATATTTCTTCAAGGGACGCAATACCCTTGAACAATATTCTCGAAGTTGAACTGTTTGATGTTTGGGGTATAGATTTTATGGGACCTTTTCCCCTGTCTTGTGGCCAACAGTACATCCTACTTGCAGTAGATTATGTATCTAAGTGGGTAGAAGCAGTAGCCTGTGCTAGGAATGATGCATCCACTGTATCTAAGTTTCTTACCAGGAACATCTTTACACACTATGGAATGCCAAGAGCCCTGATAAGCAACGAAGGTACGCACTTCATTAATCGCATCATTTCCAAATTACTTGCAAAATATAATGTCAGGCACAAGATCGCCACTGCTTACCATCCACAAACAAACGGTCAAACGGAAGTATCAAATCGAGAAATCAAGTCTATCCTGGAGAAAGTCGTCAATGCAATGTGGAAGGATTGGGCACAGAGGCTGGACTGCTTACAATCCAAATATCGCGGCACTAACGCATTGTATTGCAGGATTTCAACGCAAGGATTAACGTTAACGCATTAGACAAAGTGTTGCAGGAAAAGCTCTAACGCATGGGCCATGCGTCGGAGGGAGTTCAAAGCAGAGAAGATTCATTGCTCCAGGCTAATTTGTGTCACATTACCACTTGCAAGTATGGGCACCTACAGTAGGTGGTGTCTGAAAAGCTTCCACGCAACAGGTGGCGTCTGAAAAGCTTCCGATAGTCAGGCGGCTAATCAGGCATGGACTTTAATGCTAACCAGGATATGGACTTTAATGCTGCCCATTCACCAAGTGGACGTGACGAACACCTATAAATAGATGAAGTCCCTCAGAGTTAAACAGTTTGAAAATTATCAAGATCCTTACTCTCTGTATATTGTAGTCATAGGTTTAGTTCGTAGAGGCTGTGTTGTGGTGCTAGACGATCAGAAGGGTTGAGAACCACCACCACCGCCGATCAGGGAGCGAAGAAAGCTACTCTTGAGAAAGATACTCCATCCAATTTCTAAACAAGTGATTGTACATAACGAGATTGAGCCAAAGAAATACAAGAGATTGTATTCTTTGGCTTGACTCAGTTTCCTTCTTTTCATTTATCACTTCATTCCATTTGATTAAATATTGCTTTTGTAAAGACTCTCTGTTTCTTTATAAAATTCATATGTTTGATCCATCATACTTGCCATTGTTTATTTCTTGTTTATGTTGAATGCATTAATACTTTATGCACAACTTCATTCTAAAGCTCAAGCCAACTTGACAAATTGGTAACAACATCTTTTAACTTAGATTGTTCGAAAAAATAACATAGCTGCATTAAGTAGGACGCCTAGTACAGTTAGAGATAAACTTAATGGTGTCTATTGCATTTTGTGTTAGACGCATGCCTCCTAGAGATAAGCTTTGTATGTTATTCGTGTTGAGAAATGTTGAATGAAGTCTGATGCATAAACAAAAGATAAGCAAATCACTCAATTTCATCCATATCACATCCTAGTTGTGTACACTCATCTTAGATCGACGCGTCCACTTACCTTAAATTCCATTTTCGCATGATCCATCATTCACCACTCAACTCTTTTGCATCTCTTGCACAGGCACATCAATTTAGTGTAAATAACACATTTCTCACATTTATTTAGGAAAACCCCTACAGTAGATACAACGCAAGGTCTGCGTTTGGTTAACTGAATCCCTGAGTTCGACCCTAGACTTACCAGGAACCTAAATTAGATTTATACTTAGGTCTAGTTTAGGAAAACTTGAACGTCATTAGAAGGAGTTGTGTGCGTTCTGCTGTAAATATCTGACTTCTCAACGCGTTACATTTACTTAAACGCAACGAAGCATAAACGCATCACTTATACTTGGAACTTATTTCTCCAATTTATTTTACACAATACACTCCTAGAACAAATCACGATAGCAACGAACAGTTACATCACCAGGTGAACAAATTAACTGTTTTCTTTTATTGTTTTCTTAACTAGCTTTTTGTTTTTCTTTTGTAGGTGGCTCTCCTTGCTCCTAACGAAGAAGAAAAAAAAGAATCAAATGAAGTCGCACCCTCTTACTTGCCACCTCGTGCACGAGAATGTTATCAGTGGAGTTTCTCTTTTCCCTTGACTCTTTTATTTTTCATAAAGCTTAATTTAGAGATAAGTTGGGGGTGGGGTACATGTTGGGTAGTTTATATATTAGCTTAGGGTCCGTGAGCGTTGTGCTCAAACAATGCTTATGTGCTTGATATATTTATTTGCTATTTTGCTTGGTTGTTATGATGAATAATTTATGACGCACTCTCTTTGTGATTAGATTTGTAGGAGCTAATGTTTGAAGATCATAATCATGATTTTTAGCCCAATTTTAAAAAAATCTTGTCTCTCATACATCTTTAAGTCATTTCTTTTTTGTGAACATAGGTCTTGCGTACTTAGAGTTATATATTTGGTTCGTATTTTTGTTGTCACCCCGAAAGGCCCACATTTGTCTTTAGAGTAACTGATGTTACCTAAGGGTACCTGAGGCCTTTTATTTTAATTTTAAACAGCCTTATGCCCAATTATTTAGGTTTTTGTCTTAGAATAACAAATTCTTTAATTGTAATCGTAATTCTTGTAAAGTTACCGTTGGTAACTATTTTCTATTTAGGCTGTAGAGAGTTTAGTTCCCCTCATTTCAATATAATTTCAAGAGGTATTATTTAAAAAATTTCTCTCTCAAACTAGTTACACCAGTAACCAACTTATTTTAGAGCCAAACTAGACAAAGTGGATAAAAAGGGTCTAGTGCTATTAAAAAAAAAAAAAGATAGCAATTTAGTTGCTATAAAAAATTGTTATTTATAGCACTAAAAAAAGCATTTGCTAGCTAGCAAATAAAAAAATGTGTTTATGCATGGATAGAGGTGAAAAGAGTTACCTCTGTCGTGTCAAGTTAGGGCCCCACGAGAAAAGAGTGGATAGACTCCCGACAGTTGAATATGAAAGGTAGCCCTTTTAGTAAAACAAATGCCCTCTACGTTTTGTGTGTGAGTTTTTAGGTACCCTTGTTTTAGTGTTACCCTCTGTTTTGCAAGTTTGGTATGTCTAAAATCGATAACTGAGACAGTGTAAGGGAAAACAGATTGAGAACCTTATACAACATTTCCAGGATGTGCAAGCTTAACTAGCAAAGCTCTAGGCTCATTCATGCACGAATAGATTTAGAATAAATTCTAAAAATGCACTTCATTAATTGATTATAATCGAATTCCATTATTGATTGTAGATTTCATCCTATTTGACTGTTAAGACTACAGTAACAACCTTTGCAGTTTGAATAAACATAATTTGCAAGATTGAATGTATTGGCTTGAATGTGTTTTTACCTTGCATGAGACGAACAAGAATTAAGTTGGGGGTGTTTGATAGTTCTAAAAAATAACTATAATTTCTAGCTTAATTTAGGCTCGAAAATAGGTTTTGATGTTTATTATCATATTTTGTTGGTAAATTTATCCCAGAAGGCAAAGAAACCATTTGGAAGAAAAACGAGTAAAAAATGAGCTAATTTGGAGATTTGATGCACCAATTGTAAAAAAGTCATAAAAATTACCATTCTACCATTGATGCCAGCGTCGCGACCCTCATGTCATGCTCCCGTGCAACACTAGAAGCCAATAGCTGCCTAAACAGGGCTACATTGGAATGTATAACACTTAGCGACGCAACGTTTCGAATTTTGATAGAATGCCACATCTGGGCGCGTGCAACACAGCATCACAGCAGCGTTGCCACCCCACCTTGACGCTCGAGGGCTAGATCGACAAGAGTGTTGCAATACTATCTTGAACGTTGTAATGCTACACATGATTTCTATACATATTTTTCTTTTGGGTCTCTTTGAATTCATATTTAGATGGAGGCCGAGGAGAGGCTTAATTTTCTTCCTTTTCCTTTATCTTTTCAACATCAATAAGTTAGATTTTTATTTTCTTTTGAGTTATAATGGATGGACTGGATCTCTTTCTTGAATTTATCTATGAATTTATGAGGTAATTCCAATCTAATTCTTTGAGTAAGATGTTCCATGTTCAATTTCTTGAGATTTCTTTAATTATATTCAATATTATTTAATTTTATGCTTTCTTTGAATCTTGATCTAATTTAGATTTGCGTGTATGTGTTGGATCGACGACCCTATCATATTTGCATATCTTTGCTAGTTAATTCCGTGCTCGCGCGTTTTCTTGTGTTCGTCTATGCTTGAATTTACCCCAGTAGCATAGGATTGAATGTGGATATTCTGATTTATAGGTTGGACTATAATCTTAGTAATGCATGTTCTACCTAAGTTCAAAGAACAATTTGATTAATTGAATAATGTTTTCTAATCAATTAATCAACACAATTTAGTCCTCAATCTTCATACATATGAATTCTATTTCTATATGGATATCGAATCCAATAGAATTAAAAGCATATAGTTTAATTAGGGAATAACTTTCCAACCTTAATTAATGCTTGGGACGTTTGATTGATTTGGTTTTAATTAGTTTTCAACCTTTGTGAAGACCAATTAAATCGAATTAATTTAGTAGTTGTGCATGCATAGAATAGAATGTTTGTTTAGTTAATGAATTCTATGATAGAAATTTTATAGAATTCTCCTTTTTACTCTAGAAATTAGATAGACCTCTATCCTAGATTACATTTACCTTTTGCATTTTAATTCCGCATTTAATTTATCCTGTCAACCAAAACCAACACCCCCTTCCCCCACTCCAATTTTTACGGCTTTCCATAGTCAAATTAAGCTTAGGAGATATTTAATTCTTGGTCTCTCTATGGTTCGACCCCAAACTTACCACTTGTGCTTCCTAGTAGTATAAGTAGTGGTTTGGTGAAGTATAAATAATATTTGTCTGGTTAGAGGTCATAGGTGACGATGTTTCTCTGACCGACAACAATATTTTCAAGACATAAAATATTTTTTTCTTATAAACTTTTATAAACACTAGTTTTAGTCGTCATGCTTAGGTTAGAAGTGATGTCTTTAGAGCTGACACTATAGTTTTTGTTTTTCTTTACCACTAGAAGAAATTACATAGTAAAGACCTAAGGTAGTGAACCAAAATTTCATTTGTTACTGCCATTATTTGAAATTTGTCCACAAAATTTTCTAGCCTTACGTAAATTACATTTTAACTTAATGGAGGCCATGACAGAACATATAAAACAGAAATCCTAACCACGTATTCTGTAAGATTCGATATGTTGGATGTTTGAGTTGTGATTGGTCTTGAATACCCACTACATTTTGGCCTAAGATTTGATTTATGATGGTTGGAGGCTAAATTAGAGTTCTGGAAGGATTTTGGAAACTTTCCAGCGAAATTAAGGCTGTTTTCGGTGAGTCTTTGGTAAATATTTAAGGTTTCAAGGCTCTTTTAGATAAATTAATAATGTTGTAGATTGGTTTTTAACCCCTAAATTTTGTGTTGGATTAGGAACGAGTGGAGTTAGAATCAAGCCATGGTGTAGGTAAAATTATTTAGAGACAAGTAGAATTTAGTTTTGTATGAGGTTGAGCCCTAAACATCTTAGTATATTTTTGTTTGTGTATAGTGTTTGATTCAAGATTTTTCATAAGCAAAAAGAGTTTGAATTGTTTGGGTTTATATTAAGGTAAATGATCTTACTATCGAAATATATTAGAACATGTATACATGTCATGCTAGATTTTACTGGTGATATTTTGGTTTTGTCAATTAAATTGTTACTAGGAACTTATGTTGAGTGTGATGTTTTTATAAGCTTACTATGGAATTTATGGATAATATTTATAAGCAATTATATTTTCAAGATTATTAGTTTATATGAAATTATGTGGGAAATCATGTATATGCATATGTTATATGAAATATTAAAAAATCATAATTTTAACCCTCTTTTTCTTTCCATAGTTATTGATGGTATGAAGTTGATGCAAGTCCAACAAATCTAAGTTAACATGAAATTGATGTGCTTAGATAGATTTGGTGTGTATGTAAATGATGCACACTCACACATGAAATTGATGCACCGCCCATATTTAGGGTTCAATGTATATAAAATTGATAAACATTGAGCTGATGTGTATATGAAATTGATGCACATCTAGGAGAAAGGAAACAAGGATAATATAAGAAAAAACAAAGTTTCAGGTCCCATCAATTAAGAACATTCAAATCATGTTTGCACGTGATTGCATAGCTTGACCCCAATAGTGAAGGGTTACTTATTGAGTACTTTATATATTCACCTTTTCATATAATATTTTTTTCAAGTAAAGGAAAGAATTGTATTGGGCAGTATGATGAGAGGATTTATGACAAGGCCTTGGGACCAGTAAATATGATTCCCCTCACTGTCATATTTTTAAGAAGTTTTGAATGTTTAAAAGAGAATAATTTAGTTTGGTAGTTTAAAATTTTAATATTTTATTTATTTATTTATAATCAAAATTTTGGGGATCTTGAATTAAACTTTTCTTTTGTGTTCTTAAATTATGTTATGTTGTAGTGAAGGCTTAATTATTTTTAGAAGTTTTATTTTTGGTCAAATAGTCAACTAGTCTTGGTTTGAGATTTCATGAATGGAAAAATGACCCAGTAATAGTTCTCACAAAGTCAGGTTTGTTACAGAAACAATAAAAGTCAATTTGTGTAAGAATATTGTAAACAAACAAATCAATAATAATAAAAATCTAAGAAGCACAAATACTTCAGATTATGCAGGCAATCGGTATCAAATACGTATCTAATATGGATACGTCCAAATACGTGACAGATAGTATCTGATACGAATACGTCTAGATATGTGGCAGATAGTATCTGATACAGATACATCTAGATACATGGCAATTACATGTCCGATACATGATTTGAAGTATTTTATTTTTTTTAATTTTTTAATTTTTTAATTTTTAGATATGCATATCCCCTTTTAGATACGTGAAGAGGATACCATGGATCATTTTTTCTTCAAATTAATTCCAACCACTTAAAAAACTCAACCCACAACCTATTTTATTTAAAAGTTCACTTAAATCTAGCAATCCAAAACAAAATAGATTAGAAATAAAATAATAAAAGGTAAAAAAAACGTAATAGTAATTAAATTTTCATTCTTCTCTTCTCTCTCACTACAAATCATGATTTACACCCCCTCTCCCTTTATCTTTAACTTCATTCTTCAATTTCCATCTCCTATTTTTTCCCAGTCATCTGTTCTAGTCATTCAACCACCACTCCATGCTACTGGATTTTTTCCTATTCTCTTTTAAATCTACTTTAATCTAACTTAAAATGAGTATTCTAACAATTAATTGGGTATTATCATAATATATATAAAACATATCTTCAACGTATCAGTATCCTAGTTTTTTATAAATTGGCATGTCATTGTCTCCTATCTTATTCGTGTCTGTGCTTCTTAAATAAAAATGTTAATTAGCAAAGGAGAGTTTTGAGAAAGTCTGTGTATTTTGGGTTGAGATGTGTAGAACGCTATCCTTGGAGAATACATGCCTCCACTTACACTGACTTATTCAACACTCTCTCCCAAGATACAACTCTTTTCAAGACAAGTTCTATTCAGCTAAATTATTTTATGAATTTTTGTAAACTTGTATGCTAACACAGATCCCTTTTTGAATCGATGTTTTTAGAAAGAAAAAGCTTGTGTGTAAAAAAAGGTATTTCTGGAAGCATATTCCCTTTCTTTAGGAGAAAGGTGATTAAAAGGAATCAAAGTGTCCAACCTCCCTCCACATTAGTTATTCTTGGAGTTTTTATACGGATGATTCATAAATTGGACAAAACATGTCAAATGACTCAATTTTTTTTTTAAAAAAAATGTTGAATGAATCTTTGCTGACATCAAATTCGGGTGAAGTTACCAAAATATACTCACACTCACGTGAAGAAGCATCTCTCTCTCACTCTCTCTATATCTCTCGCTCTCTCTATATATTTCTCTCGCTCTTTCTCTATATATTTCTCGCTCTCTTTCTCTCTCGCTCTGTATCTCTCGCTCTACCTGTACTTACTAATAGCTTTAATCTCAACGCTAAAGCAAATTCCCATGGAACTGGCTCAAAATCTCACAATTTCGCTCTTTCATAGTCGCGCTCTCTCTCCATCTCGCTTTCTTTGGTTCTATCAATTCTAGTTTTGTTGAAGTTGGTCAAAGAAGAAGTTGCAAGTATCAACGGTAGAGAAGAAGAACAATCGATGCCCTGCAAGTTGGTTTTTCAATGCCATCAATAAGAAAGAAAGAGAAAAATAACAAAGAATAAAAGGCTGAAGGGGAGAAGAAGGAAAGAGGGAAAAACAAAGAAAAAAAAAGGTTGAAGGTCCTTACAGAGAAGGAGGAGGAGAAGAGGAGGAGGAAGGAAAGAGAGAAAGATAAAAAAAAGGTTGAAGGTCGCATCGGAGAAGAATAAGGAAAGAGGAAGAAATAAATCAAGAGCATATTTGTAACTTCACTCAATCATGACATCAACAGAAGGTCATTTAACATTTTTCTCAAATAATTGGTCATTTAATATTTTGGGTCTCTAAGGTGGATCCGCCGTCCAAATTTTCCATTAATTCGTTTCCTTAAGAACAGGGCTGAAGAAACTAACTCCTTCTAAACTCTTTTTTTAATAATAAATTAAATTCAAATAAAATAAATAAATTACATTAAAATATCCCAGAGTTATTCTACTTAACCTCTCTCATGTTCTCATTAGCTAAATGATTTTGTGATGTATTTAATCACGGGTGCAATGGTTTAACCTTTGAAGGGTTTAATTTTGAAAATAAGCCATTTTCGAAAGAAATAAAAATTTAAGTATTTGACAACCATTTAAAATAACTTTTGAAAAGCTTATATTTTAAAAAGTTTTATCAAAAGAATTTAAAAGAAAATAACTTTTTTGAAAAATATATTTTTCTCCCATGAATTTAAACAGACCCTAAATAAACATATAACTAAGTACCAATTTCACATGATATAGTAAGCAAATAGTGCTAACCTTAGCATAAACTCAACTAGTTAATACATTATATCATCACCCAAGAGATTTAAAATTTGAAAGTTAAGCTTATGGACACTACTTTCACCTCCAAATTTCTTTATTTGTTATCTATTTTTCACCAATGGTTTAAAAAATCAAGCCAAATTTTGAGAACAAAAAAAGTTGTTTTTGTTTTTGGAATTTGGCTAAGAATTAAACCATTATACTTTAGAAAGATGCAAATCATGATAAGAAATATAGATGATATAGGCTTAATTTTCAAAAAAAAAAAAAAACAAACAAACAAAATGGTTACCAAATAGGGTCATAGCTTTTAAAATTTTGTCTTTGTTTTTAGAATTTAGCTAAGAATTCAAAATTGTACTTGAGAAAGATGTCAATCATGGTAAGAAATGAAAAGAAAATAGGCTCAATTTTCTAAAATAAGAAACAAAAAATGAAATGGTTATCAAACGAAACCTTGGTTTTTTTATTTTTCCGTTTTTGGAAATTAAGACTACAGATACTACTTTTACCTCCAAATTTATTATCTACTTTTTACTAATGGTTTAAAAAACCAACCCAAATTTCGAAAACTAAAAAAAAATAATAATTTTTAAAATTTTACTTTTGGAATTTGACTAAGAATTCAACTATCGTACTTAAAAATGACACAAATTATTATAAAAAATAGGGAGAAAATAAATTTAATTTTAAAAAAATAAAATAATTACTAAACGAGAGGTAAATAATCAATAAAATACATTGACGTTGTCTATGAGAGAGATTTCATACATTATTCAAAAGTAGGGCATGTTTGCTCCTCTATTTTGTCCTAACAATCAACTTCTTTTTAGCACATGGAGTACCACACAGTCAGTCTTTGTCCAATAGTTATATCATAGTCATTTGGTTAGCATTATTTTGAGCAACAATTACATAAAAATTTAGAGCTGACGTTAGTACCAATTTTAAAGTGTACACAATGACAAAGTAACATGAATATATGTAAAAAGGACAAATCATAATAGAAAATATGGCAAAGAATCTCAATCTAAAGATGTAAAAAGTTATGCAAAAGAAGTTCTAAATAAAAGCACAACAAAATAAAGGTATGTTAGGTGGATGAAAGAAAGAGATAACGAAGTTAGCACATGCAAAATTCAATTATATATATATATATATAAATAAATGCATCTCGAACTTATCTAAATGTTCAATCACAAATTTTCATATCGCAAATTTGTCTAGTTTTAAAAAATATTTTATTCTTTGAATTGAAATGAATGCATAAAAATAGGTATAATTTATGGTAAACCTAAATATTGATATAATGTATTTATGTATAAGTGAGGCATAGGACAAGATGAGATGTTTACAGTCACCAAAAACTAACATGACAAGACATGGGAATCTTAGCCAAAGGACATCTTATATCGTACGGATCAAAATTACACAGATTTTTTTTTTCTTTTTTCTTTTGGTTAAACAGACAAAAAAATCATCTAACACTAACCTCTGCCATGTAGTGCATTTCTTACCTTATTTTCCATCATTCATCTTTTGTCTCCTTCCCTATGTTCTAACTTGATTTTATTTTTTAAATTTGGTTTAGAATTTAAATTTTAGTTATAAAATGAGGTCTAAATTTTCTAAGTGTTTAATGTAAACTTAAAACTTATTGTAGATTAGTTTTGATTAAAATATATTCATTTACCAAAAAGTCGAAGATTTAGTTTTCCCCTTTTATTATTCATCTAAACAAATGTATGTTATGTTGTTTGAGATCCTTTTCAATTTACTTCAAAGAAATATCACTTTTTCTATCTCCTACCATTCAAATTTAACAAATCTCCCGTTATCTTTTAAATTAGTTAATTGTGACTATGTTGATTTTCTCTAAATTTTGAATTACGATTCTATTTCTTCCTCTACCCACAAAATATACATTTCGTGAAGTCGCTACAATATCTTAAAATAATCAATGAGTGATTAAAAAATTTGCATGTCTCTTATGGAGATTCTTTTGAAACTTTTTTCTATCATACATCAACTGTTTCAAAACTACACGACACATTGTTGCGGTCTCTTATTTTTGGATGTGAGTGCAATGTAAGAATCAAAACAAATGAAACAAAACAAAAGATATATATATATATATATAATATATGCGTTTTTAGATTGGAAATATATAACAAGAACAACTACATCAACAATAAAGTTTCTGAAACATGAAGTGCAACATGTCATCAGCCATTCAAATACCCATATGGGGAAAAAAGAAAATGGGGTTTAGTTTTAGTACATTAATACTACTAATAATAATAATATTGAAATGTATTTTTGAGTTTACCTGAGTAATGAAATGGTGAGGCCCCATATTTGTGATTTGTGAACAAAAGGCTTAGATAGTGATACCAAAGCTTTACAAAGCCACAAAAATACCTAAAAGAAAGTCTCTTTAACTTAGGTTTGTATGTCATTAATAGTCATTAAATTTAAAAAAAAATTAAAAAAAAAAAACATTCAAGTTGCAACAAGTTGATTATGTGGAGATGGTCCACCAAAGAGATGGACTACTTGTGATGGAAAAAGCAAAGGGAGTGAATGACAAATCAATGGGGCAGTAAGATTGAAAATGACAATTCCCAATCCCTTCATTGGATCTTTTCCAACATCCAATTTCCAATTTTTCAAATTCATCATTTCCTCACCAACCATCTGGGTCACAAAATAATGTTCTTATAAAATAATCATACAAACTCAAACTTCACCCTAATAATTAATTTTTTTTTAAAAAAAAAAAAAAAAAAAAAAAAACCCATATTATAATATTTTACACAAAAGAGGTTGCTCGAGCGAAGAGGGCCAAGAACAGAAAGTAAAGGCCGATGGAATACCTTCCCACACGACAACTCTTATGATTTAGCTTATTCAAGAGCATAAAACTCTACTAATCGTTTGGATACTAGAAAGAATCAAACGTTAGTATTGAACCCTCTGAAAAAGTCACAAAACAAGTGGCTCCGTCTTCCGTGTTAGTTACTTCTGCAGCAAAAGAGAATAATCTCTCATTTCCTCCTTATATTTTTATATTCTAAATTTTCACCAAAATATGTAATATTTGAACATTATAATAACAGAAATTAGAAGAAAATAATAGATAAAAAGGAAATTTGGTATCAGGGTTATCCAAAGAGATGCCATTAATAAACAGATAAAGAAATTCAAATCTAATTAATCCATGGATGGATATTATTGCTTTACATAAACAAATATATAAATTTTTTTAAAAAAAAAAAGAAAGAAAAATAAAACACACACACACAGACACACAGGAAGAGAGAGAAAAACCCACCTGAAGGAATATGAGAAGGAAAAAAAAAAGAGAATCATCAGATTTATGGCAGTGAGTACAACATGAACAAATAATAATAATAATAAAATAATTAATAATAATAATAATAATAATAATTTCGGGGGTGGTGTGTGGAGTAAATAATAGCGTTGTTGATGCTGAGGTGCAGTAATCAAGATCTCAAGTAGAGTTTTTTTTTTTTTTTTTTTTCCAGCATCTAAATATTTTGATAATATTGCATTTTGTGAATCTTGAAGATGCTACACCGAAAATAACGCTGTTCATTCTTCTTCTTCTTCTTCTCACCTAATTTCTTCACTAAACAAACGTTACTATTTCATTCAAAAACATTTTTTTTTAAATAAGTAAATACCATTTTAAACAAAATAGATCTCATCAGGAAAAAAAAAAAAAAAAACCACCACAAAATGGTTCTTTTTTTTTTTTAAAAAAAACTTAGATTTTCACCGTTTAATTAACTAAAAAACGCCTCAATTCTTCAACCCATTTTTCCAAACCAATATTTAATTCATAATTTATAAGAAAGAATCAAACTTTTCCTTTTAAATATTAATAAAGAAAGAACTTTGTTTTTTGGCTGAGTAAAAGTGGAAAGCTAAATCAAAAAGGAAAAAAAAAAAAAATCCCACGAAATAAAATAAAAAATTACCTAGAAGAACAAGAGGTTGAAGAAACTTTTTTTTTTTCTTTTTTCTTTGTTTTTTTTTGTTTTTTTTTTTTGCTATGGAGGTAATAGAACAGAGAAATAAAATATATAGAAAAAAAAAGAAAAAGAAAGAAATATCATCTTCTAATAAATCAGAGAAAAAGAAAAAAGGATTGATAGAGAAAAGGAGAGAACAGTGGAAGATGAAGATGAACCGATGAAGAGAGAGAGAATTGCGTTAGTCGATATATATCGCGTTTTTTATATGCTGACGTGGCACTCATATCTTATTTATTGCTGTTTTAATTTTAATTTTATTTTTTTTTTTACTCTTTTCTTGAATGTGACTGGTCAGATCTTTGCTTAGCTGTATCTTGCTCATATTCCTTAAAAGCCCTAGAGCCTTTTATTATTTTTTTTACATGAAAACAGAAAGAACAAAAATTATTTATTTATTTATTTATTTATTTATCTTCTTTTATTGGCGCAATCCTCGTATTGACCCATTTATTTATTTATTTATTTCATATTTGGGTTCTTTAAATTTCCTTTTTCAAAACTTTTCAATGTATGCCGCCACTTCTATATTTTGTTTTTCCTTTTTTTATTTTTACTTTTCTCTTCTCGAAATCCCAATAACACCCTTGTCTTGTTTTAAGGTTTTACATCTTGTCTTGGTTTCTTAACATTTTTTTTTTAATTATATTTTATTCTCATAATTATTTTGATCTAATAAAATAAAGCATAACTCAATAACATGTTATCTTTTTTTCTTTTTAATTGGTGATTCAAATCTATATTTTCATAAAAAAAAAAAAAAGGTTTATAAATTTTGTAAAAATTTTAGTCAAATCATTTATTTATTTATTATGGCTTAAATACTCATTTTTATCCTTATACTTTCAAAATATTCATTTTAGTTCATGTATCTTAAACTTTATTTTATTTTAGTCCGAACTTTTCAAAAAATGTTCATTTTAATCCCTTAAAATATAAAAATAAAAATGAAGGGAAAAAATTAATATTTTTTAAAATTAAGTAATCAAAATGATAAAAGTTGAAAGGAATGAGACCAAAATGAGTATCTTGAAAATAAATGGACTAAAATGAATCAAAATTGAAAGTATTGAAACCAAAATAAACTAAACAAAAAATACAGGAAAAATAATAACATTTAAACCTTTATTTATTCAATAAGGATAAAGAATTCAAATCTCCAATTTTTAAGGAAAAAATGTTGTATTGATAGGTTATGTATACTATTATAGTCATTTAAAATTAAAATGTATTAATTTTATCGATCTTTGTCTCACGTAATTCTAATGTACACCTATTAAGATATTAATAGCCGTATCGTTGATCATGTTCAAAATAATGATAGGTACCAAAATGATTATTTTTGTCTAGTTTAAGGATCTAAAACAAAAGATTTAAGTGTTTTGAAGCTAAAATGAAATAGATCTAAAATGTTTGAGTTGTAAATTGACATCTTGAAAGTCTAATTAAATTGAGAAGGTATATATGAATTTTAGCATTCTCAAATATATATATATATATATATATATACTATGAAAAAAGAGATTGTGTGGCACGTGACACTTCCAACTTTTTCGTTGTATTAAAATACTTTAATTAAACACCTTATTTGAAATGATTAAACTATAGTAACGGACCATTTGAAAAGCACATAGAAAATGTTGTATTCTTGTGATTTTCTAAATCCCATGTTCCAAAATTTATAATATAAATATAACTATTCCACATAGTGTACGTTTCAAAAATATGGTACCCAACCAACAATTTCTATTAGATATTATCTCTTGTTATTTATTTATTTTTACCATATACTATATATCGTATTGTGTGAATATTATTGTGATACTTAGCTGGAATGAATAATATATTTTAAAAGCATAAAAGCATCATTCTATCTAATCACACGTAAGTTCAATCAAACTTTCATTACAAATCTTGACAATTCCTTAAAGTGATCACTACGGAAAAAGTAATCTTTCTGATTGATATTGGCCCACCATTTAAACGTTGTATCTTGTGGAAGAAGATATGTCGCCTATAACATTTATGTAAATACAACTTGGACTAATAGTGAAAAAGGTTTGAAACACAATAAAAAAAAAAAATTGTCTTTCCCGACTCATTTTCTTCTAAAGCCAAAAAAAATATCGAAAAATGTATCTTTTCCCAATATTTTTTAAGTAACAGGAAAGAACGTCATTTCTAACGTCATTTTTAATATCATCGGGAGAAGATTGTTTTTCCAATACCATTTGGTTAGGCATCGAGGAAAAATTTGGAAGATAAAAATTTTGAGTGATCTATTTCGATGATATGTTAATAAGTGTCAGGAGAACATTATTTTGGTTTAACTTATTCATTTTGGCAGAGAAAGATGCTAGAGTGTCATTAAAGCTAAGCTTCAAGCAATTTGAAAAGGGATTGTTTGTTCCTTGTTGACTTAAGCTTAAGGATCATCCAACTAAAGAGAAAAAAAAAGGTTTAGTGCTAAATATGCTTGCTTTAAGGAGGAAGAAAATATATCTAAAATTGAACTTACCACTTAGATATTTCTTCAAAGTTTCACCATCTAACTTTAACTAAGGAGATATTCTAATTAAATTTGTCCTTTCTTTATATAATTAAAAATACGGAAGTTTATAAAATATTGACTTAAAAATGTATATTTTTCTTTAGTTTAAGGATACGTGAGATTGAGAATTTGGACCTCTATAATTTAATATCATTCAAAGTATATGTGTTAATGGGATTAATTTATGCTCAAATTGAGTGATATTTTTAGAGATTTTTTTTTTCAAAGATATTGAACTAAATAGGAGAACGAATCGAACATCTAATTTCGAGATTGATGATACAAACACTATACCAATTAAACTATGCTCATTTTGGCTTTTTAGAGAAAATTGTCATCAAAGAAATTCGAGAATTTAGTTGACTAAATTTTTTTTTAAAAAAAATAATATGAGTAATAATATTTAGGGGGATTTTCAAGAATAGAAAAATAAGAGAAATTATTTACAGAAATTACAAAATTTTAGTCTTCTTTAATAAGGGCGGATAAAAGTCTATTAGTGTCTATTAGTAATAAAAACTTATAGAAGTCTATTACTGATAGACGTTAATAAAATTCTATCAGTATCTATCAATTTTTTTTTTTTTTTTGCTATTTGTGTAAATAATTCGACATTTTTTTTGTCTGTGAAAATTTTTCAGGTTGTTTTCAATACAGGAAAATGAACAAAAAATTTACAAATATAGCAAATCTAATTTATATATTATTTTCATTTTCAAATTTCAAATTTTGAATAGGGTTGTTTTCAAATATAGGAAAATCAACCAAAATATTTACAAATATAGCAAATTTAATTTTGAAATTTGAATTTTCAAATATTTAGATTTATATATTATTTTGATTTTCAAATTTCAAATTTTCAATAGGTTTTTTTTAAATATAGGAAAATCAACCAAAATATTTACAAATATAACAAATTTAATTTGAAATTTAAATTTTCAAATATTTAGATTTATATATTATTTTGATTTTCAAAATTCAAATTTTCAGCAGGGTTGTTTTCAAATATAGGAAAATCAACCAAAATATTTATAAATATAGAAAATTTAATTTTGAATTTTGAATTTTCAAATATTTAGATTTATATATTATTCTGATTTTCAAATTTCAAATTTTCAACAGGGTTATTTTCAAATATAGGAAAATCAACCAAAATATTTACAAATATAGCAAATTTAATTTCGAATTTTAAATTTTCAAATATTTAGATTTATATATTATTCTGATTTTCAAATTTCAAATTTTCGATAAGATTATTTTTAAAACATAGGAAAATAAACCAAAATATACAAATATAACAAATTCAATTTTCAAGTTTGAATTTTCATATACTTAGATTTATATATTATTTTGACTTTCAAAATTCAAATTTTCAATAGGGTTGTTTTCAAATATAGGAAAATGAACCAAAATATTTATAAATATAGCAAATTTAATTTTGAACTTTAAATTTTCAACTATTTTTCAAATTTCAAAATTTTAATAGGGTTGTTTTCAAATATAGGAAAATGAACCAAATATCTACAAGTATAGCAAATTTAATTATGAATTTTGAATTTTAAAATATATAGATTTATATATTATTTTAATTTTCAAATTTCAAATTCAACCGGGTTGTTTTCAAACAACTAAAATATTTACAAATATAGCAAATTTAATTTTGAATTTTGAATTTTCAAATATTTAGCTTTATATATTATTTTGATTTTCAAATTTGAAATTGTCGATAAGATTATTTTTAAATATAGGAAAATGAACCAAAATATACAAATATAACAAATTCAATTTTCAAGTTTGAATTTTCATATATTTAGATTTATATATTATTTTTATTTTCAAATTTCAAATATTCAATATGGTTGTTTTCAAATATAGGAAAATGAATCAAAATATTTACAAATATAAAAAATTTAATTTTGAACTTTGAATTTTCAAATATTTTTAAAATTTCAAAAGTTCAATAGGGTTGTTTTCAAATAAAGGAAAACGAACTAGAATATTTACAAATATAGCAAATTTAATTTTGAATTTTGAATTTTCAAATATTTAAATCTATATATTATTTTGATTTTCAACTTTCAAATTTTCAATTGGGTTTCTTTGAAAATAAACCAAAATATTAGCAAATTTAGTTTTGAATTTTGAATATTCAAATATTTAGACTTATATATTATTTTGATTTTCAAATTTCAAATTTTCAATACGGTTGTTTTCAAATATAGGAAAATGAACCAAAATGTTTACAAATATAGCAAATTTAATTTTGAATTTTGAATATTCAAATATTTAGATTTATATATTATTTTGATTTTCAAATTTCAAATTTTCAATAAGGTTGTTTTCAAATATAGAAAAATGAAACAAACTATTTACATATATAGCAAATCTAATTTTGAATTTTGAATTTTCAAATATTTTGATTTATATATTATTTTGATTTTTAAATTTTAAAATTTCAATAGGGTTGTTTTCAAATATAAGAAAATAAACCAAAATATTTACAAATATAGCAAATTTAATTTTGAATTTTTAATATTCAAATATTTAGATTTATTATTATTTTGTTCAAATTTCAAATTTTCAATCGGGTTGTTTTCAAATATAGGAAAATTAACAAAAATATTTACAAATGTTTCAAATTTTCACTATCTATCATGCTCTATCGCAGATAGCCTATGATATTTTGCTATTATTATTATTATTTTTAGTAGTTTTACTTTTTTTTCATTTAAAATAATTTCCCTTTTCAACATTTATGTTTAAATATTTTTTGAATTTTGAATTTTGAATTTTACAACATGTATTTCTATATTTATTTTAAATTTTATATATATTTTTAATTTTTCTTATATACGAAACCAATTATAATTTTAAAATAATATAAATTTTGTTTACTAAAATATTTATTTAGGTTCATTTTAATACTTTTACAATCATGTCATTTACGGAATAATATAATTAAGTTAGATTTGAGTTTATATCATTTAAAATTCAAAACAAATGACTTGAGTGAGAAATAATATTGTAAATCAAATTGTAGTAACATACAAATTATCGAAACAATTGTATTATTGATATTAATTTTACATCGTAACTTATGTGTGTTCGATATTTTAAATACTTGAAAATTATTTTTTATATTTTAATATATGCTATATATTTTTTATTTTATATAATTAGATTATAATCAAACTATAAGATATGGAAAAAAATACAATAAACGAGAAACAAGAAATAACTATCAAACAAGTTTCTATTTTTTTTTTTTTTTTTTTTTTTTTTGTAAGAAACAGGAAACATGAATAGTTATCAAATATATTTCTATTTTTTGTTCTAAAAAAAGAGGAAATAGGAAAACAAAACAATGAACGGAAAACAAAAAAACAAGAAATGGAAATGTTATAAAAAAAATTGTATGCTTCCTCCAAAATTTTAAGTTATAAATTTGACTTATATCTCTTGGGTAACTTGATTTCTCTAATAAATTTTCATGAACTAATTAAGTATGATATTATGCAAGAGCTCATCAACATTCTAACATCCAATTATGAAAAGGAAAAATGGAGAAAAGGAGTATTTTTTTTCTTTTTTTCTTTTTTAAGATTTGAAAACGAGACTTAAACCATGAGTGAATTGATATTTACATTATATTACATAAAAAATAGATGAAGCAGAAGCAAAACATGCAGACAATAATATAATATAAACAGTAATAGTTTTAACTTATTTAATTAATAAGTGTGGAATATTTATTTATTAATTTGAATAGTTTTTTAATATAATTTTTTTAAAAATATTCATCAAGATTGACCTTTTACAGATAATTCTATAAAATTAAAACCTCCACGTTTCTAACATCCACATTTGAGACTTGGTGCTATACCCTAGTTGTAAGTTTATGAAAACACATCGCAAAAGAAAACATGATCATAAAACATTATAATTCATTAATTTTGACTATGAATTGAACATGTTCATGAGATATTAAGAGGGTTTCATACATACTTTTGAAGATCTTCTTCAAATTTGAAATTCAACTGCAATCTCCTTTTCTTTTGATTGTGAACCACCGCTATGACTTCCTTACTATCCTTTAGGAGCCTTAGATTGAGTTGTGGAACTCAAAATAAGCTAAAATTTTGGAATGATGGAGAAAGATCACGGGTTTTTCATCGTTGAAGAACACCTTCTTCAACTTTCAACCAAAATTCAAAGAATTGCATGACGTTTCCTCAACCTTGAAGCTCTCCTTTTATGCAGGTGCGACATGCAATCTTATTGCATCTGAATAAGCTAGTTCCTTCTTCAGATTTTGAGTGGAATTTAGGTTGAAGTATGACTAAGTTGACTGTTTGAAATTAGAGGGAAAATCCCACATTTGAGATTTTTTCCTATTTTTCAAAATTCATTTTCTTTTGAAATTGATTTTTTTAAAAAAAACAAACAAAATCATTTTTAATTTTAATTCTTTAATTAAAATTGAAAAATTATTGATTTTACAAAAATTAATTTAATAATTAAATTTTTTAATATAATTAATAATTAATTAAACAATTTAATTAATTCTATTAATTTAATATCAAATATTAAAATAATTTATCACCAATACCACAATCATGAATCTCTATTCATGAATTTAATATTTAAATCATTTTAAATATTAATTAATTCTCCCATATCGTTTAATTCCAAAATTAAAGTGTAATGATATCACATATAATTACTAATTCCCTTAATTCGAATTTGAACGTTTTAGATTAACTTATCATGCTACTCTAAGGCTCATTCAATTTGTGAGTTAGTAGAGGGACCTAATTGACCTACAGATCACGAGCTCTAACGATTCACAATTAATTGGATAAACTCTTTAATCCAAATTAATTAACATTCGTTAACTATTGAGACATACCGATATTAAAGGGCTTTAATGTCAGTTTAAAACTAACATTAAAGACAGTGTTATTAAAGCCCTTTAATGTCGGTTTAAAACTAACATTAAAGACAACCGATATTAAAGGGCTTTAATAATACTATCTTTAATGTCGGTTTAAAACCGACATTAAAGCCCAAAATTCTTCTAGTGAATGGATCTTTTAAACTTACAAACTTTTTGTTCTTGACCCTGTTCAATGAACCCTTCTGGTTGAGACATGTAAATACTTTCATCAAGATAGTCATTCAAGAAGGCTATCTTGACATCCATTTGCCATATTTCATAGTCATATTATGTGGCAATGGATAAGAGTATTCTTATTGATTTAATCATGGTAACAGGAAAGAAGGTTTCTTCATAGTCCACCTCCTTTCTTTGGGTAAAACCTTTTGCCACGAGTTTGGCTTTATAGGTTTGCACCTTGCCAATTTTGTCTCGCTTTCTCTTGTAGATCCATTTACAATTTATAGGTTTAACCCCATGTGGTTGATCTATAAGTTCCCAGATAGAATTGAAGCACATTGACTCCATTTCCACGTCTATGGCTTTTATCCATTGCCCTCGATCAACATCATCTATTGCCTGTTTAAAGGTCAATGGATCCTCTAGGCCATCATTAGGTATGATGTTCTGAGTTTCTATTAAACTCACGTAGCGTTCAGGCTGATGAACAACCCTCCCACTACGTCGAGGCATTCTCAACTCTTAAGAAGGATGTGATGGGGCAACTACTGTTGCTGATGGACCAACTTGATCAACAATTTTTGTTGATTTGTCTATAGTATCTTTGGACATTTCATTCAATACTAGTTTACTGCGAGGTTGATTATTTCTAATATGATCTTCTTCCAAGAATGTAACATTTTTGGATACAACTATTTTATCTTCTTGGGGATCATAAAACAATCCATCTTTTGTTTCCTTAGGGTATCTTACAAATAGGCATAATTTTGAACGTTGTTCCAAATTTTTTGGATTTTGCACCAACACATGTGTCGGACATCCCCATATTCAAAAATGATGTAAACTATTTTTATATCCTCTCCATAAATCATATAGTGTTTCTAAAACACTTTTTTAGGGAACCATGTTCAAAATATATACTGCAATTTATACTGCATACCCCCAAAAGGATTGAGGAAACTGAGCATAACTCATCATCGAACGAACCATGTCTAATAAGGTTCGATTTCTCCTCTCTGCAACACCATTTTGTTGTGGTGTTCCAACTGCTGTGAGTTGGGATTGAATTCCATGATCTACTAAATAGTTCTGAAATTGTAAATCTATATACTCACCACCTCAATCTGATTGAAGTGTTTTAATTCTTTTACCTAAGTTTTCTACTTCAGTCTTAAATTCTCTGAACTTTTGGAGAGTTTCAGACTTGTGACTAATTAAATAAATATAGCCATATAACCATATCTCGAATAGTCATCAACAAAATTGAGAAATATTCATATCCTCCTCGAGCTTTTACATTTATCGGGCTACAAAAATCTAAATATATAAGTTTTAGGGGTTCTTTGGCACCAATACCTTTTCCAGTAAAAGATCTTTTGGTCATTTTTCTGTCGAGACATGATTTACACAGCGGTAAAGAACTGTCTTCGAACTGATTTAGATGGCCGTTTTTTTACCAATCTGTCAATCCTGTTGAGATTTATGTAACCAAGTCTAAGGTGCCAAAAATAGGCATTAGGAGATTTTTTTTTTTGAGTTTCTGCCATTTTAAACATCTTTATATTTAAAATGGCTTTTGCTTCAGTTGGTTTTAATACATACAAGTTATTTTCAAGTCTAGCAGAACAAATATGAACACCTCTTGAAAAAACGAATACTTCATTGATTTCAAAAGATACTATATACATATTTTCTAATAGACAAGATATGGAGATCAAGTTTATTTTCATTTTGGGTAAATAATATACAATTTTAACAAGATGAAAGATTCTCCAAAATATAACTTGATGTATCCCACTTCTTCAGCTGAAAAGACTTTTCCTGTTCTCACTTTAAAAGTTATTTCATATTCTGAGAGTTGAGTCCATGAACTAGTTTTCTGTAGAAAAGTGCAAACATGGTTAGCGGCTCCTGAATCTAATATCAAGGTTAAGTGAGATTTTTTCACTAAGCATGTTTCAATTACAAGTAAATCTGATTTACCTTGATTTGCCTTTTCTGCTCTCTTTTTAGTCAGATATTTGAGGCAGTTGCGTTTTTAATGCTCGTCTTCTCCGCAACGGAAACACTTTCCTTTGAGAGTCTTGGTTTTCTTAGCAGTAGGTTTCTTCTTCCCTAGTCCATTTTTCTTCATTTCGATACTTTTATCTTAGGAAGAGGAATGGGCAGACTTCTTTTTGTCTGAAGGCTTCGCTCCTGAAGAGGATCCCTACAAAAAAAAAAAAAAATCTATGAAAGAATGTTTGCTTCACTTTCTTTTAATTTCATCATCGATTTGTAAGTCTGAAGTTCGTTCAATAGATTAATCAAGTTGTAATTAATCTTATTCATTACAACATTAGTTTTGAAGGTCAAGAAGCTCTTTGGAAGAGACTCTAAGATCATACTAACTTGACTAGTCTCGTCTATGATAGCGTCGTGAACTTCTGCAATATTAAAATGGACCATCATGTCCAGGACATGTTCCCTAACATTGGTACTATCTTTGATGCGTGAGTTATAAATATAATTTATAGCCTCGTACTGAAGATGATGGTTGCCTGAACATCTCTTGCAACGATACCATGATTTTATGAGCAGTGGGCGTGTTTTCATGTTTCTTATTGAGCACATCAGATATGCTCACCAAGATGTAGGCTCTCGCCTTCTGATTAGCCCTTATCCATCTATCATAAACTTTTCAAACATTTCAATTAGTATTTGAACCAGGAAGAGGTGCACATTCCTCTGTTAAAACAAACCTCAGGTTGTCAACCACTAGAATTGTGTTTATGTTCGATTTTCAGTTAGTGTAACCTTCTCCATTAAATTTGTCGAAAGCAAGAATTTGTATAATCGAGTTCAACATTACTGAAAAATAAATAAATTCTATTAAACTTATGCATTTAAACCCAATTTTAGCAAACGTAATAAAGTACTCAGAATAACTAAAGCAAGACAATCTTGATCAAATACTATATTCAAAATAGCTCTTATTCCTATAGTAGTTTGGTTACCATTTTCGGTCAAGAACTAACATTTTAGTAACTCTTGTAAGTGTGAACCATCATCTTCATATTTTATAGAACGGTATGAATATGCCCCTGACTTGGAAGACAATGTTCAAGACGAAACTATAAAACCTATTCATTTATGAAGCTTGGGTTGTTCCAAATCCTATGTTACAACCATCCTAAGGGATCATCGTGGTTAACAACTAGCTAACGCCGCCTAAAGAAGATAGCAGGCACAACATAGGAATCTTACAGTTTAAACTAATGGAGGAGACCGTAGGATATGTTGACACATTTCCTTCACCCACTTACTATGAACTACTTCCCCCATTCACCTTGTTATTGACTCATGCAAACACTTTCCAAGTGGAACAGTCGCGGTAAAAGTGACACGAAGTCGAGCATGGATCTCACGGTGTGAACTCTTGGGGATGCGAGAGCTAAAAATGATATATTGAATATATTGTTAATTTTCCACTGAAGTATTCTAAATGTTTAGGTATTCTTTTACTTAGGTGTATTCCGGTTAATTTTAAATCTACATGGCATAAACCTACGATGTCTAGGTGTTAAACCAATTTTAAACCCCACACCGCCCTCGCAAGCTCATAAAACCGATTAACAATGCTCAACATTTCAGTAATAATCCCCAGATAAGAGGTGTTACGTAAACCATCAATTTAAATATCTCCAGCCTTAGATAGGATTATGAACTGATTGAGTTCGTAACCGTATTTTATAAGATAACAACATATTTTAACTATTAAAACAAGTTATTAACCTAAGTAAGCATGCTGATAACTTTGTTATGGATTTTAATATCTAAAATGATTTTATAACAACTTAAAAAAAAATAGACATGCATTGCATTCATAACAAACATCAGATATATCATGTTTTAATATAATACTTATATTAAAAATAATTGAAATCCTAAACATGCATATTATATATTATATCTTATAACATACTTTCAATGCATGTAACATGCTTCCTATGGTGGTATTTTAAATCTACATGGCATACTATATGCACATCAAGATTTATTTAATTATAACATACATCACATGTATAAATAATTAAGCACAAACTTATATGGTTTAATTTTGATATACCCAAGCAATCAAAGTCCTAAACTATTACATAAATCAACAAAAACTGACTCCAAAACACTCATGAACTATCCGAACTGCCTTGAATTGAACCTGAACCTCTAGAAACAGACCTCCGATGCTCAAAATTGGGCTAAATCGGGCTTAATCAAGTCGAACTGAACCTTCTTGACCTGAACCGGCTGGACCGATCCACTTGGATCGCCGGTTTGGGCTCAAGCGTGCATGCTGAGCTGAGATGAACAACGTCGCAACATTGCATCCCAGCATTGCAACGCCACGGGGTCATCTTAAAAAAATTGGGCTGGAATAAAAAACAGTGTCATGAGGCTCCAAGCATAGCGTCACAACACTATGAGGCAGTGGCTAAAACTTTAGTTTTCTGCTGCTGACCTCTGCTGCTTCTTTCTTCAATTATATCCTAATTTCAACTCTAATGACTCCAATCGAATTGTAGACTCTTAAGCACACATTAAGACCTATCAAATAAGAGCAATTACAAGCATTACAACAAAATTGAAGAGAATTTAATGGCAAAACTCATAAAACCATATCAGTTCACCATTTTCGTACAACTTATGAAAAACACCCACAAAGCCAAAATTAACTCAAATTGAATGCTTAAAAGATGCTCTGATACCAATTGTATGTTTATGAAAATACATAGTGGAAGAAAACAGGATTATAAAATATTCTAATTCATTAATTTTGACTTTGAATTGAGCATATTCATGAGATATTAAGTGGGTTTCATACATACCTTTGAAGATCTTCTTCAAACTTGAAATTCAGTTGTAATCTCCTTTTTTGATCGTGAACCACCACTATGACTTTTCTACTATCCTCTAGGAGCCGTAGATTGAGTTGTGGAACTCAAAATAAGCTGAAATTTGAGGAATTATGGAGAAATGTTACTGGTTTTTCACAATTGAAGAATACCTTCTTCAACCTTCATATTTCAGCTAAAATTCAAAGAATTGCATGATCTTTCCTTAGCCTTGAAGCTCTCTTTTTACGCAGGTACAACATGCAATCTTATTGCATCTGAACATGCCAACTCCTTCTTTAGATTTTGAGTGGAATTTGGGATGAAGTATGACTAAGTTGACTATTTGAAATTAGTGGGAAAACCCCACATTTGGGACTTTTCCTATTTTTCAATTTTTTTTTCTTTTGAAATTGATTTTTTTAAAATAAAAAAAAATAATTTTTCAATTTTAATTAAAAATTATTAATTTTAGAAAAATTAATTTAATATTAATTTTTTTAAAATAAAATTAATAATTAAAAATTAGTTAAATAATTTAATTAATTCTATTAATTTAATATCAAATATTAAATTCATTTATCATCAATTCCACCACCATGAATCTCTATTCATGAACTTAATATTTAAATCATATTTAAATATTAATTAATTCTCCGATATCGTTTAATTCCAAAATTAAATGTGTAGTTATATCACGTATATTACTAATTCCCTTAATTCGAATTTGATTATTTCAGATTAACTTATCACACTACTCTAATTGGTTTATTCCATTTGTGAGCTAATAGAGAAACCTAATGGGCCTAAAGATTACGAGCTCTAACGATTCACAATTAATTGGATAAACTTTTTAATCCAAATTAATTGACATTCGTTAACTATCGAGACATACCTCTATAGCTCGAAAATTGCACTCTCCTCACTGTAGATATATTTCGATCCACTATAACCATAGTTAGTAAGTCAATCCTTCACAGGTCGTTCGTATTTACAGCTAGGTCAAAATTACCATTTTATCTCTGTAAATACATCTTGCTCCTTAAACTCTCACTAATCTTCTATTGAACAATTGATTTATAGTCCAACTTATAAACTATGACTCTCTCAATCATAAGAGGGTGAGGCCCATTGTTCAAGACCAGAAATCAACTCTTAAGAGAATAACCTATCTGCTAACTCTGAGTTGGGTAGAAGTAAATTCTCTTACAAAACTATGTCCCCAGCTATCTATCCAATCTTATCCCCCAAAAGGGAGGCTTATTGAGCAGTACTGTTGAACTACTCTCACCTATGCAGATCAAAGGATAATCCAGAATAAATAAGAGTTCATAGTTAGCTCAAGATTAAGATCGAGTTACTCTAGGTTATTGAATTTGAAATAGTCAGTTTTAAAAATAAACGGTCATTATAAAGAAAAATGACTATTTTGAGATCCGGTATTATGAAAACTCATTACATAGGATGCCCTCATTCACATGTCTCCACATGAATGATTTTGGGATCACATCATTTGTATCAGTATACAAAAGTAGACTGCATCTAGTAGTGTCTCCAGGATGAGGTATTCAATCTCATCCATATATTTATAGACCATTTTGGCTATATACTAAAACTTGATCCTCTTTTATGTTGCCACATAAAGTTAAAGTATTCATATTATAACCATAGATTCGTTTATTGAATTTTTATAACAGAATGCAATATCAACAATAATTTATTGAATAAAATACTCAATAATACATTTATTGAAAAATAGAATACATTAATAATATTTATGAACTGCGAGTTTAGGACATTCCCAACACTAACGACCTCTCACACATTACAATCGCAAACATCACTATAAAGTCAATCTACAAACGTGGGGAATAACCTTTTTCCCTTTAAATGAACAGAAATGCATTCTCAAATAAATTTATATACATGTAATTAATTACAATTTTGATTTCTAAAGTTTTCCAAGTCGAACTTAGGTCTTTCAAATTTAAAAAGTTTATAATAAGTTTCTAGGGGTGTCTTTGGTTAGTGGTTTTATAATATAAGAGATATGAAAACAAGGGATTGAATGAAAGACGTTGTTATATTTCATTTTATCACATTCTCAAGTATGGTGTCTTTTTAGTTCATATTATGTAGGCGAAGTAGATTCAAATCTCTATTTTCCGGTCGATTATATGTATCTTATGAACAATATATACTTGAGTTAACAAACTACTTGTAGTTACTATGTATTTTGATTGAATCTCACCAATAGGATTAATTAAATTTAAAAACATGTGTTTTATGTTATAAATTATGTATTAATATTTTTTAGTACGAGAATTGCAGTAATGAAGGATTGAACCATCGTTCTTTAGAACAGAAATTAGTGTCTTTCCACTTAGCAAGATTTGATTTGACAAATTTTGTATAATTATTACTTTTAACATATAGATTGTGTGTTTTATAATAGCAATGTGTATATGTATGCTAATCCGAATATAATTAAACTATTTAAAATGTAAATGTTTCAAAGATCCATGTTCAAATCTCAATCCACATCGTTGAAGTAAAAAACAACACAACGTGCCTATTACACTGTATCAAAGTTAGGGCAAATATTTAAATTCATTAAAGAAATTTGCACTTATTAATATTATGCAATCAGAACGCGAAAATAGATAAATAATAAAATGCACATGCTAGAACACGTGAAAATGTCGACTAGAATTCCTTAGAAAAAAAAAATTAGAGTTTTTAAAAAATCTATAATTGAAGTTTAATAAAGTAATATAAACTGAAATTTGCTTTGGAATTGAGTATTTTCATTGATGTTGTTGGAATTACCTTTGTCCTTTTACCTCTTTACTTTTTTATTCTTTCAATTCATATTTGGATCCTTAATTAATTTAATTAATATGATTCCATTTGTCTTGTTAGGCCTCTACTAAATTCCTCCTCAAATTGATTGCTTTTGAATTTATTTTTCTTTTCACAACTATATCTTATCTTCCACTTTTATCAAAATCATTACACTCAATCTTAAACTTTATTACAACAGTGAGCTTGAAAAGATAACTAAGATTTAATTGAAAATGTAGAAAATCTTACCATCATCATTCCATATTGACCTAAGCAAAAAGAAAGACAAAGACTACAATAAGATTATAGCATAAGTTCTACCACAGTCTGGTAGACATGTGGCAGAAAAATATTGACACTAGACAAAACAAAATAATGACACAGAAAATCTAGGTTCTTTTAGGGCATCTTGTATTTGGAAGACCATATCTCTCTATTTTATTAGATAAAACAAAAGTTGTCTGATATTTTGCTTGATATTTTACTTGATATATTATTGTAAGGGATCACTATCAAATCAACTAATGCCATATCATTATTTAATTCGTAGTGTTAATTATAGAGATTATAGTGAGTCATAATCCAAAGTTTAAATATATAATGAAAAATACAAAAACATCACTTAACGATAATTGATATGTACTACATTTTTTGAGGTTGTAAAGGATCGTGGTGTTTCATAAGTTCCAATTGAACCTACTATATAATCTAAAACCAAAAGATTCGACAAGCATTCAATCATTATCTACAAAATTTGATAGGCTCGCTTCATCCTCCATTGCATGGGCTACAAGTTGATTCAATAGAGAAGAACCATTTGGATATTTGAAAGTCAATATTTTCAAGCTAAGAATGAAGTTGAGCATGCATGAAGTTGTTATTTATTACACTTGAGTTTGAAAAACACTTTGAAGACTTTATTTATTATTTTAGTTCCATAGACTTGTAGCGTCACAATGCTACCAGCATCGCGACACATGCACTCGACTTTTGTTTAAATAGATTATTTCTTTTATAAGGTTAGGGGAGAAGGGTTCCCTAATTTTGTAGCCATTTTCTCTGTTAAGTTTTTCTTTACTCCTCATTTCTAGTTTAGTTTTAGGTTGAATATTCTATTTGTAATATTTCTAGATAATGGCGAGCTTTGGCGACGACGCCCCGATGTAGAGCTAAGGTTAATTTTGAATTAGTTTAGGAATGGAAATCCTTATGAACCTTCGAGTGTACACTCCAAATTTCATTTTTCCGCCTCTGTTTCGGGTCTTTTTCATAGCAACAACTTACCACAAATGACCCTAACTTTTAAACTCAATTTACAGAATAAATGCCCAAAACAACGGACCCTTACAATGATTCAATCAAAGTAAAATTGTAAATATAATGCCAAAAACCGAAAACTGCAAACCATCACACATCACATGTATAAAATGTTACCCACCATCTTTTCTCTGTTAAAATCAACATAAAATCAAAGCAAGGATATGACTCTAATGGCAATTGAAAGGATTGAATCCCATAACAGAAGCGAGTGATCGCTTTTACTTTGATTTATATTAGAATTTTATAGAACAAAAAAGAAAAAAAAATACATTTTGAATGCAATCTACACAGGTTAAACATGAAGAATTTACAGGGAAAAAGGATAAATTTTTTAAGAACATATCTTTCTTCAAATACCCTCTTTCACAAACTTGTTAGGGTTTATGCCCTAAATCTTGTAGTTTGTAATGTATAAATAATATTTATTTATTTAATAAAATAAGGAGTTATTTTATTTGACATTTAGACTTGTGTAACTCAATTCAATAAACTAAGATCCAAGGTTATTTTATGTCACTTGAACAGTATGTGCCTGACATATAGGTGGATCATGTTCAAATAATAACCTAAAAGGTCTATAGTATATGGATAAGCTTGGGTACCTTATCCTGGTAACACTATGGATACGACCCACGTTGTAAGTGTTATAAACAATTTGATCCCATTTGCTCATATATAGACATTTGAGTGGAGGTATTCTATACAAAGAGTTTGTATAAGACCGGTGCGTGAAATAATTAATCTCTCTTTGTAACACTGTGAAGAGATTAATATTTCATAGGATGACTATATGTAAGTTGATCTCAATCCTGAGTGAATTATGGACTCTTGCCTGTGAGGGCTTATCCTTTGATTTGTATGGATGAGAGTGGCTCGAGTCGTCGACTCAATAAGCATGCCATTTTAGGGTAGAATTGAGTGAGGAGCTGGAAACATAGCTACACAAGATGGAATTCCCTCTTTGCCGACTTTAGGGTAAGTAGATGAGTTGTTCCCTTAAGTGTTGAATTCGGGTCTTGAACAATAGAGCCCCTCCCTCTCATTGGCCCGAGAGGGATTTTGTTTATAGTTGGACTATAAACAGGTTGTTCATTAAAGAATAAGCGAGATTTAACACTACAACAAATTTAGGCTACCATGACACATTTCTATAGCCAGATTGAGAGGGGAGAAAAAAATGTCATAAATGGTAAAATGCATGTTTTTTAGGAAAAAAACTGAGGTTTTCGAAATTTTGTTCATCTATGACATTTTTTAAATTTCAATAATTTATGATATTTGTTAACTATCAATTAAATTGACATTTATTAACTGTCATTAAATAGGGTAAATTATTAACTACTAATTTTATTTTAGGTAAAATAGGGTGAAACCCTAAATTAAAGATCAAAGTTGCAGTCACCTAACCCCTTTTTGCCCCTTTGGTTTCTTCCACCTTTAGCTACACCTTGATTCTTCTTCTCTGGCGTTAGGCTTCATCCTCCGACAACCAACAACAACACTATGCCCATAGCGACGATGACCTACAATTGGCACTAACTCAACAACCTTCGACGATCTATCATCTACTGAACAACCTTTAACCTTTAGGATTTCATTCGTTCATCTCTAGAGTTCATTCATTCGCCTTCAGCCTCCACTCCGTTCGCCGTCAAAACATTCAGCGACACAGACAAGTCCTGACTTCTTCATCGTCGATAAGTTTTTCTTTAGCATAGCCATCTGTCTTCCTCCGTAGTCTTCAGCACCATCGTTGTTGGCCATCTATCTTCTTCCAATCGTTCTGCTTCACCCTTTCATCTGTTTAACGCCTCTATCCTCTGTGTTTCAACCATCTATCTATGGCCTTTTTTGTGGGTCGACTCGACGTCAACATTCATGAATCCACAATTTTTTATTTGCGCCGTCTTAGTGATAAGGGGAAATTTTCACAAAATTGCCCAAAAACCAAAAACTTTTCTACCAATGACCTCTTCCCAAGAACTTTTCTACCACTGACCTTTTGCCCATGTGAAATTCCAAACTTATCCCCAGTTTTAAAAATCCTTCAGACCAAAGCCTTCATCTTCTTCCTTCAACCATTCAATGTGTATTCAATACAACACTAACATTTCACCAAAATATTTATTCCCAACTAATATTCTACCAATAGCATTTAATAGCATTGGTATTAACAAAATGAAAGGTCACTCTCAGTATTGACTTTCTGTTGAATTCCCCACAAAATTCTCTCATTGTTCTCTCGGATTGTTTTCTCAGAGTTTCAGTCCAACATCTTCATTGATCACTTTCACCGTCAAATTTAGAAACGGAGACAATATAAATGATATTCTACACTATTTCTTGTCCTAGATCGCTTTCATAATAAGTGTCATTTAGCATTAAATGAACAATCGTATAGTAATATATACACAATCGTTCATTACAATATAAGTTTCATTCAGCATTACTAGACGATCGTATTTTAAGTTATAAACGATCGTGTAATAATTTATAAATGATCATGTAGTCATTTATAAATGACTGTGTAGTAATTTATAAACGACGTATAGTAATTTATAAATGATCGTGTAGTAATTTATAAACGATCGTATACTTAATATTATGATCGTTTATATAGTACTACACCATCGTTTATAAATACTGCATGATCATTTATAAATTACTACATTACCATTTATAACTTAGTATACGATCATTTATAACTTAGTATACGATTGTGTGTATATATATAAACGGTCGGTCATAAATTACAATATTTGCTTAAGATTTGCTTATTCCATTGTAGATCAATGACGCTACTTCACATCTTTGTACGATTTGGTGGGGATTGGGATGAGTCCGGAAGGAATTATGTTGGAGGTCATATGAAAGGTCTGAAAGTCAGAAATGATATAACAGTCAATGAATTATTGAGTATGATGAACCAACGACTGAATATCCATCCAAATCTGTTTGATATACACATCAAATGTTGTTACAATTTATTGGTTCCAGCTCCCCGAATCGACATAATCGACGATGAAGACCTTAGCTTTTTTTTAAAAGGCATTAATGCATCCCAGATGCCGTTATTTGTATCAGTTACACCTTGCGAAAGTCATGGAGTACACATAGATAATATGTACCAACATTGCAATCCAACCAATCAACCCATTTCAACCAGTCAAAACTTGGGGGATACCGAAGTGAAGTTTGGTTTGGTCACAACAGTGAATCTAGATGTACTTCATAGTTCGATACTGAACATGGATATGGAAAATCTTCAGGACCATAAACTTCTCCAACACCTTATGTCCATGTTCCAACCCCACCTGCTCCCATCCCACCAGTTGTGATGCCTTCGATTTAAATGCATTCCATCATTCCAACCCAACCATTTGTAGATATACCTAGACCATCAAAGGGTCCATCGTATGATGACCTCATCACAAGGGTCGTCGAAAGGATCATATGCTATTGTTAGGGCATATAGCGAGGCACTTAAGCTTGCAAATCCAAGTACGATATTTGAAGTTGAAGTGGAGGGCGGACAATACTTTAAGTACGTCTTCATGGAACTTGGTCCGTGTGTTAGGATTTTTTGAACTGCATCCACTCAGTAATCATTGTTGATGGAACCCATTTGCACGTACAAAAGTGTGGTTGTAATAGCAATGTGTATCGATGGCAATAACAACATATTTCCTATCGCCTTCAGTATTGTAGATGGTGAGAATGATGCATCATGGACTTGGTTCATGCCTCATTTGAAGGCTTCAATAGGAGACGATCTAAATTTAGTGCTTATATTAGATCATCACATCTTAATTGCAAAGGCTGTTGCAAGTATATTCCCTGATGCATTTCATGCTCTATGTATATACCATATTCGGAACAATTTAGTTGATAAATTCAAGAATAAGGACATAATTCCACACTTCTGCCTAATGGAGAAAGCTTATAGAATGTCTAAGTTTCAGATATAATGGGCTAAGCCTCATCAGTATCCTGGTGTGACGGTCTATCTTAAGGAGGTTGGATTACAACGATGGGCAAAGGTATATCAAGTCCATTGTAGGTATGACAAGATGACAACCAATATAGTAGAATGCCTCAATGGAGTGTTGAAAGATGCACGAGAACTACCAATCACGAAGCTATTAGAGCATATCCGCGAGTGGCTACAAGGTTGGTTCTATATCCGGCGTACACATACAATGGCATGCACAAACATTGTAACTGATCATGCAATGAGTATTCTTAAGGAATCGGAGTTTATGTCGAGAACATATAGTGTTTCCCGATGGATATGCATATAATTAATGTGGACGATGGATATTTGGGGGGGGTTGGTTGATCTTCGTTCACGGACATGTACTTGTATGGAGTTTAATTACATCGAGATCCTATGCTCCCATGCAATATCTACAGCGACCCTGAGAAACATTAATGTTCAAACATTATGTGCAAAATAGTTTACAGTTGATTGTGTGCTTGCTACTTACGCCAAACTAATCTTCCCTATTGGACATAGACAAGAATTGAGTCGACGACCATATATTGAAGATTTTGAACAAATTCTATCACTGAGAAAGGTAGCAAGTGTAGATCGACGTCAAAGCGCCAGGATACCTTCTATTGGAGAGGAGCCACAACAAATACTTAGGTGTGCACGATGTGGTTAGAGAGGACATAACAAGAAAACATGCAGACAAACATTGATAACACCTAGCATTAGCCTATCTAGACTGAACGATATTAATTATGCATCAACGTTTAGATAGTATTAAACGATCGTTTAGATTTTTATTAAACGATTGTTTACATTTTCTATACGATCGTTTAGACTTTTTAAACGATCGTCTACATTTTCTATATGATCATTTAGACTTTTTGAAGATCGTTTAGATTTTCTAGACGATCACTTAGTTAAACGATCATTATTCCATTTAGATAGTATTAAACAATCGTTTACATTTTCAATATAATCTTGTACATTTTCTATACATGTTCTTAAAAAATTTTGTACATTTTCTATACATATTCTTAAATGATGTTGTACATATTCTTAAATGATATTATAGTAAAAATTCAATTCTATTACCATAAAAATTTATTTGCCCACAACTGGGCAATATACTGTTTTCTATACAAATCCATATTAGCTTGTGTTAAGTCAGCCCTATTAGCACCGATTATAAAATATTCTACAAATTTAGCACAAAAAATGCCACAGTTAAGAGACTTGCCCTCTTGGAGGGTCCCCTTTCAATCTCTTCACTTCCCATTGCCCGTACTTGAACGTCTCATGTTGTTTGTCAAATCTGACAAAAATCAACATTGAAGGTATTGCTCTAGCCATGAGCTTGAGGTGACCATCAAGTATGTCGCCATTGATGTAGTTTGGCGGAGTCAAATACAAAGATTGTGCACCTCTCTAAATCGATGACCAGCATAAACTAGTGTTGTTTGATGTTGATTGGCCCAAATACAAAGTGAACATCCATCCACGCTGGCTTGTATTCTTCATATTGTCCAAGCACGTAGTCAATAAAGAAGTGAGAGTCTGCCCAAAACCTCAGGTGTGCTTTATGATCCAACCAGCATGCCACTTTGCCACCCTCCATTTCAATACCTCCTGATTGGATCTTAGAAGCGATACCCTTTGGCTCCATCAAAGCATCTTGGGACAAGAAAGATGTAAATACATGGTTGAGTGAAGAGTAGTTTCAACAAACATGTGAAATTTCAATACCGTGAAGCTCGAGTCAATCACCGTGAATCGACACGTGCACACGTTAGGTCTCGACTACAACTTCTGATGCACGTGCATCAAAAGAGAACCATAGTTTGGTCCCACAATGAAAAATATAAGTTTTTTGTGTGATAGCTTAAGAAACTTCTAAACGATCGATCTTGGTTAATGAATAAACAGAAATACTCACATCTCCAAGCACCCATGTATTCTGCTCAAATGTTTTGAAGAAATCCTTGGTCCTGAAGGTATATACCATCGTCTTCTCCTCGTTTTTTGTTTTATGATGGTTTTTCCATCTTCTGTATGCATTCCACAGAGTATACAGTCCTGATGGGGAAGTCAGGTACAGGGACCAAGGGGTTGGATTGACTGTAGCCGATTGGGGCTGAGAATCTCCCCTTTTCCCCCTTTTCACCAACTCAGATATGAACTTGGCTAGTTTTTTCCTTTTTCGGTGCTTTCAGTCATTTTTTCCTATATTTAAATTCTAAATTAATGGCAGTACAATATTAAGAAAACTAATTCATGCAATAGTCGTACCTCAACTGCAGTAACATCCTTTTGAGTTGACATCTTCACAACCTTGGCTGAAACCACAATGAAATGGCCCCTAAGACTGAACGCTTCAGTGGGGACTTCACTGATCGTCTCAACTAGCTATTCATTGACATGTTCTTCTGCATTAGTCTAAGGGGGATCATCTACACTATGGGTTTCTTAGTGGGTACAAGGGGGATCTTCTACATCAGTTTAAGAGGGATCATCATTATTACGAGGTCCCTCATTATTGTCACCATAACCATTATTATCATCACGAGGTCCCTTATTATTATTAATATCCTAAACAAATCAAACACACTCTTTTGTCAAGGGAGTTAATCAATCGTTTAAGAAAATCTAAACGATTGTCTACAAAATCTAAATGATCGTCTACAAAACCTAAACGATCGTTTAAGACTATTTAACTTATCATCTAGAAATGCATACCTCATTAAGACGATGGACAATCATATTTATTTCGTTTAATTGTTGGCCCATCAGATGATGTTGGACAGTAAATGTATCTACCATCTGATGGACCATGGTAGTCAAGTTCGCTAAATCTTTGAGAACTTCTTTAATTTCCTCTCAAAGAATCTTGTATGATTTGGAATGACGATGCTTTGAGGACTTTTGTTGCCTATGGTTCCGACTCTATTAGGTTATTAGGTTAGCCTGAACTGACATATGTGGTTCTGACTCTATACCTTGCACATTTTTAGATCTTTCTACATGGGGTTCATGCTCTTCGTGCCCCTCAAAGGACTCGTGAGTATCGATTGAGTGTTCAACCCCTTCAATCCTTCTTGCTCCAACAACAAGAACCACATTAAGTCCTTCCAGTCGGTCCTCCTTGTACCTTATCTCCTCTACACTATGTACAAGTCTCGACACAACAATAGTCTGTACATAAACAAATGAGCAAGTCAGAATGCATGAAACTATAAACAAATAAGCAAGTTAGAAGTGATCTTTTACTTACTTTTTTTTGGATGGAAAACTTTATTGCTCAATGATTTATAAGTTGGAGCACGAGAACAAGTCCATCTAAGAATTCTAGGAATTTCATCCTTGCTGACTTTGGTGACTATAGACTTACTTGATGTGGATAAAATTTCATAAGCCCAAACCTACGATATGGAAACTATGTTACACGTACATAACACGCAGGTTCAATGTATATTAAAGTGAATCGGAAAAAAAAGTACATACCTGGAAAGCAAGTACGAATCCCTTTATACAGTAATGTGAGGCCTGGTGATTACCTTTTGCTTTCTTTGAATTATATGTCTCCTTTCTGCGCTTGATAGTCTTCATGTTATTCAATGTACGTCGGTAAAAGAGGGAAGACCAGTCGTAATGTACAAAGATATTGAGGTCATCGACAATCCCAAATATATTCATATCGAACTGGGTTTTTTTGTCTTTCCCAATCATCACCATTTCAATAAATAGTGCCAATGCAACCTTGACAGCATCTTCGTCATTAGTAAAATTGAAGTTCTTGAATGCGGTCTCCACATCCTTGCAAGAACTATCCTTTCCATTTGGGTCCTTTAGTCCAAGAAGGAGTTCTCGCAGCCTTTCATCACTTGTTTCTCTTTCTACTATTTTCCTAATCGGCCACAACCCAGTTATCAAGTTAAAATCCTCTTGGGAGAATGTTACCTTCTTTCCTAGAATTTTGAATGATATAACATCTGGGTTCACATCTGCTACCTCCAGAAAGTGGTGCAAAAGTTGTCCATTAAAAACAAGATATATATCCAACAGTGGACTAAAGGTCATTTTCCTATACAGTCTCATCTGTTCTTTTGTCAACTTATTCTTAATCATAAGGGCAGTTTTGCGGACTTAGCAAGCGATTGTAGCAGGCAAAAATTTTTCAGCAGGGACAACCATCTTAACAATCTGTCAATTGTATACATTACAAGAATTAGTAAACAATCGCCATCGTACGAATCTGACAATCGTGTACATTACAAGAAAATCTAAACAATCGTCTAGAAAATCTAAACGATCGTCTAGAAAACCTAAACGATCGCATAACAAAAACTAAAAGATTGCATAATGAAAACTAAACAATCGCATAACAAATATCTAAACGATCGCACGATATAAACCTAAACAATCACACAATAAATATCTAAACGATTGCGTAATAGTTAGCTAAACGATTGCACGATATAAACCCTAAATATCTTAACGATCACACGTAACAGTTAGTTAAACGATCACACAACAAATATCTAAACACTCGCTTAGTATTCTCTATATGATCGCTTAGTATTCTCTCAACAATTTATTACAAAGGAATACGCGATTAAACCCTAAAAGATAGTCAAACCTCAAATATCAACATGCATTCTGCAAGGAGAAGAGTCTCATACCTTTCAGATCACAACGACGACGACAATGAAGTTCAGAGAGAAACTTGCGAGAAGTTCTCGACTGAAGTTCAGAGAGAAAGTGGGAGCAAATTTGAGAGAAAATTCTTCGAAGATAAATATTGCGATCGCATGCGTCCATCGCATTAAAACAGCTAACTTGTGTATTTTGTGCAGAATATGCATTGACACAAGGCTGAAAATGCGATCCAAAGAAATAAACAACCGAGCGCATTTAGAGATTGCATTAATGCAAGGCTATACGATCATTTGCGCTCGCGATTATATGCTCAAGAAGGTTGCCGCATAGAGTCGGCGCATCTTTGGTGGGCGCATCTGGGTGAAAAGCGTAATAAATCATGACGGGACAGAAAGCTGATGACGGTTGATTCCTAATTAAGTTGACCAGTCGTTAACGACCTACTATAGCAAGTACACTTAACTTTTCGGTGACAAATATTCGGTGCATCAGACAGAGAATTAATGTCATCCCATCAGTGCAATCATAAGAGAGAAGAAGCCTTTCACCCCGAAGCTCTATAAATACCAGAGGCCGCCTTCAATAAAGGGAGGAGTTCATTCAGTTCAGCTCGTTCAATTAGATAATTTTTTCCCTTTAGATAGAAGTAGCCTTGTTCATAGTTTTCTTTTAATTAGAAGGTGGAAGCGAAGGAAGTGAGATTATACCGAGAGATTGTTCTGGTGAACTTGGAAGAATGCCGGAAGTTTCGAGATCAGAAAAAGGGCCAACTCCTGCAAAAGCAGGAACATCTTTTGAGCAGAATAGAACTAACAGTGTAAAAGCCTTGGGAAGCAAAGAATTACTACCAGGCTCTCTACCCTTATCTTCCATTGTCATTTTGTACTCTGAAACAAATAGAATTTACATCTTTATATCTGTTCACTCTCTGTACATTACGCATGAGTAGCTAAATCTCTCAAATGGGTTGAGAAGCACTTAACTAGCATAACTAGGGATCTTCATTTTATGCGATTATCTTGTATTATGTATGCGTCATTCGTCCATTAGAGATACTCGGAAGGGTAGTCTAAGCATAGAATCTAGGCTTGGAAAAGTTAGGTTAGAATCTAAGCTCGGGAGAGTCAGATTAGAAATGCATAATCAAGAGATAGGAGCATAGGAATAAGCGATGTTTGCTATTAACGCATCGCATGCATCCTAGAGATAGGTTATGATTGTATGCGGTCACCTTGTCCTTGTGTGCATCTTGCATCATCGCATAGGTAAGAAGTAGAGACTTAAGAATAAGCTCTATAGATATTATCACATTCATCGCATGCATCCTAGAATTAGAAGCTACCGCATATGCATTGGAAAATGATTTATTGTCACATGAGTGTAGCATGATCGCATAGTTTGACGCATTCTCTGGAAACGCTAGTTAAAGACTTTCTCAACCCGTTCCGTCGCATATTCAGTGTATCTGTCGCATAATCATTCTTATCTTAAATCCGTCACATACTTTTTATACTTCAAACAACAAACCAACCAAATCATTAATTTATTTGTTACTGCAAAGTAATCTAAAAATTATTGCCGCATATTATTTTCCTTAGTCCCTGAGTTCGACCCTGGACTTACTAGGAAACTCAGTATGATTTATAATTGGGTTCTGCTGAGAAAACTTGTTTGCACAATGCATTTTCCACCAACGCAACCCTTCCATTATTTCATCGCATAAAATAACACATCAGCATCTTGCATCATCGCATAGGCAAGAAGTAGAGACTTAGGAATAAGCTCTATAGACATTATCGCATTCATCGCATGTGTCCTAGAATTAGGAGCTATCGCATTTGCATTGGCAAATGATTTGCTGTCGCATGAGTGTAGCATGATCGCATAGTTTGAACACATTCTCGGCAAACGCTAGCTAAAGACCTTCTCAACCCATTCCTCCCCATACTTAGTGTATCTGTCGCATAATCAATCTTTTCTTAAATCCGCCGCATACTTTTCATACTTCAATCAACAAGCCAACCAAACCATAAATTTATTTGTTATCGCAAAGTGATCTTAAAAATTACTGCCGCATATTGTTTTCCTTAGTCCCTGAGTTCGACCCTGGACTTACCAGGAAACTCAGTAGGATTTATACTTGAGTCCTGCTGAGAAAACTTGTTTGCAGAACGCATTTTCCACCAATGCAACCCTTCCATTATTTTATCACATAAAATAACGCATCAAGTTTTTGGCGCCGTTGCCGGGGACTTCGACAATTCAGTGTGCTAACAGTAATTTTTCTGATTTCTTTGCAGCATTTAATCTCTGGTGCATTATGACCCAGAGATTAAAAGAACATTCTGATGAAGACTGAGAAACAACCGCCAACAATAAGACAGAACTCCAAGAATGACAGAACAACCAGAAGAGAGGGTCGCAAATGCAAATAATATAATGGCCAACCCCATCCTCCTAGCGAACGACCGCAATAGGCCCATTCGGGACTATAGTCGCCCAACCTATATGATTTCTCCCCAGGAATCATGAGGCCAGTGCTGGACGGATCGAGGTTTGAAATGAAACTGGTTATGTTGCAGATGATCCAAACTGCCAGACAGTTCGGTGGAAGGCGTGGCAAGGACCCGCACAACCACCTCCGGAGTTTCATCGAGATCTTCAACACTTTTGTGTTCTCAAATATCTCTACCGAGGAGGTTCAGTTCACATTGTTCATTTTCCTTATGCGATCAAGCAAGAAAATGGTCTTATTCCCTCGAACTGGAAGAGATAGTATCGTGGGAACAAGTCGTGAAAAAGTTTATGAAGAAATACTTGCCTTCAATAGAGAACGCAAGAAGGAGGAAGTTAGTTATGAATTTTGAACAGGATGTTGACGAATCGCTCAGCGATGCTTGGTCGAGGTTTAAGAGGCTGGTAAGAGATTGCCCACATAACGGCTTACCAGACTGCTTTCAGATGGAGATTTTCTACCAAGGACTAACCCCTGCATCGCAGACTGCTGCCAATGTGGCAGCAGCTGGAGGTTTGATAGATAAAACGTATGAGGAGGCCAAGAATATCCTTGATCATATTTCAAAAAATCACGGGGATTGGAGGGAAAGCGATCAAAGATTAAGAATTAGAGACAATGACACGAACAATGGGACCATCGCATCCCTTCAGAATCAAATGACTGCGACGATGAGTTTGATACAAGGCATCACAATTAATAGCACGGGAGGGAAAAAAGGGCAGGTCAACACAATTGCTCATACGACTGCAAGTAGTGTCATCTGTGGAGACGCTCATCCGTTGGAAGAATGCCCAGGAAATCCGCAGTCAGTATACTTTATAAAGAATAATCCTTATTCCGACACGTACAACCCTGGATAAAGAAACCATTCCAATTTCGCATGGAAAAATCAACAACAAAGCTTTCAACCAGTGGCGCAAAAAGAAGGGCCACCCGAATTTTTTCCGCGAATCAACAGTCCAATGCATAACCAAGCCAGCAGTTCGCAAGCATTGTAATCTTCATCCTTAGAGAGCTTGTAGAAGCAGTACATTGAGAAGAACAAATCAGTGCTTCAGAATCAAGCAACGTCCATCCGAAATCTCAAAATTTTGTTACGACAGATTTCGGGCAAACTCAAAAACAGACCACAAGGAGTGTTGCCAAGCTCAACTGAGCTCGCTCGCAACACTGGGGGTACAGGAATTGAACAATGCTTAGCGGTCTCCTCACTAAACGAATAAATGACAACGGAAGTAGGAGGGAACCCACCACGACCAACTTGAATGCGGCAACAATAGAGAACCCGTTGATATATGATTCAAAGGAGCCCGAGAAGATGAAACCAGAAGTTGTGTCCACCTTTAAACCTCTACAACATGAGATAGAAGAAGTCCAGCTACCACCATTCCCACAAAGGTTGAAAAAGAAACAAAGTAATGAAGATAAGATCGCCACGGAGGCAATAACGCAAAATACAATGATCCCACAAAAAATGTGCGACCCAGAAATCTTCACGATACCATGTTCTATTGGAGGGGTCTACAGTGGCCAAGCACTATGCGATCTTGGAGCGAGTATAAACGTAATGCCACTATCAATATTCAAACGATTGAATATGGGCAAACTCACGCCTACGACGGAGACTCTCCTACTTGTGGACACATCCCGAATACATCTTGAGGTAGAGTTGAAAGATGTCGCAATCTCAATTGATAAATTCATCTTGTCGGCAGACCTCATCATTTTGGATTATAAAGCAGACGAAGATGTGCCCATCATATTGGGACGACCATTCCTCTCCACTGGTCGTGCTCAAATTGATGTGTGCAAGGGGGAAAATTGTAATGAATGTCAATAAGGAAAAGCTTCGGATTAAGGCAGTCAAAATCCCAGAGGACTGAGAAAAGAAGAAAAAGTCCCTGTGGACGTAAAAAATCCAGCCTGAAATAAGCAGTCCCTGCGTTACTATGCAACTCAAACTCATCAGGGACACATTCCTTTGGAAATATCCTTTTTATACCAATGCTTCAGGAACTTTCATCACCTGTATTTTAATTGCTATCATATCTTTGTCTTTATATCATTAAAAAAATAAATTAAAATGCGATCATGTTGAACGAACGTGGTAAACGATTTTGTTAACTTTGTTTTTGTATTTGACCTTCTCAATGTTTCTTGCAACGATCGAGGTAAACGATTGCGGAGGTGCTATACGAATACATAACTACTTTACTTCGTCACTGCAATCCAAAGAAAGTGGATTGCCGCAAAGAAGGATGCATCAACATCTAATGCGGGCGACAGAGTAAATTTGGGGGTTGTATCTTTCCTTGACTTTATTCCAAATTTTGCATATCGCATCGCATTTTAATTTTTAAAATTTTATCACCACATCCCCTTTGGTTGGCGCAATCATTTAACATTGATCAATTTAGTAAGTCAGTGCATGATTTCTCTTTGTCAATTATGATTTCAATGATGAAACACATGCTTCTATCTTTTTGTACACACTAGAGTCAACTTAATTTTATTATAGTCGCCTCATGAAATATTTCTAGAAGTTAGTGTCTGCTAGCTTTCTTTCAAACTGACCCTTTACGAAACTTCCTAAGAACATCACATGACTTCTTTCAATCTTTTAAGCAATAAGGACATTGCCGCATTTTTTATTTAGGGATGTAGTATTTATTTTTTGACCTTGTTATTTTTAGCCTTACGAAAAAAAATTTGCATAAAGTTGCGAACGGATCCTACTCGTAGTTGGATCTCTGCATGACACCCGTGGGGGCAAGCCAAAACGAAGGTAGGAATCATGATCAACGTATAAATAAATGATCACAACTCTGCTGCCAAATGGGCATAAGTTTAGTCTGAGAAAGAGGGCCTTGCTCGTAGTTGGATGTCCACATGACACACGTGGGGGCAAACCAAAACGAAGGCGAGGCACTTGGATCAGCGCAAGGTTAGAGGAAAAAAATAATGTCTAAAATATGCAAGGATAAAAAAAGCCATTTAACACCCCAGTGAAAAAGTCTTTTTTAAATAAATCATGCGATGTCCTGGTATTTAGGTCTTTTTAAAGGTTAAACTTACGGTCCCTAAATTTTAGAAATATTTTAAGAAGAGACCTTGATAAGAATTAAGGAAATTTTGGTGTATAGGATTTGAATAAAGCATCCTTGAGAAATCTAGGAAAGAAAAGGCGGCCGACTTTCTAAAGAAAATATTTAGCTTATGCCTGAGGACAAGCATTGTTTAAATTTGGGGGTGCGATAACGGGCAAAAATGTGCATTATTACAGTGCAAAGTTATAAAACGATACAGGATTGCGTTGATAAAAATATATTTTATTGCGTCCAAAAGCATTAAGTTCACAATATTACGATCGCATGCGTCCATCGCATTAAAACAGTTAACTTATGTATTTTTGTGTGCGTTGACGCAAGGGCGGAAAATGCGATCCAAAGAAATCAACGGCCGAGCGCATTAAGAGATTGTGTTTACACAAGGCTATGCGATTCAATTTGTGCTCGCGAATATCTACTCAAGAAGATTGTCGTATAGAGCCGGCAGATCTTGGTGGGCGCATCTGGGTGAAAAGCGTAATAAATCTCGATGGGACAGAAAGCTGATGACGGTCGATTCCAAATTAAGTTGACAAGCCGTTACAAAACTACTATAGCAAGTATACTCAACTTTTTGGTGACAAATATTTGGCGCATCAGACAGTGAATTAATGCCATCCCATCAGTGCAATCATAAAAGAGAAGAAGCCTTTCACCCTAAAACTCTATAAATACCAGAGGCCACCTTCAGTGAAAGAATTCGCTTAGTTAGAGAATTTTCCCCTTAGAGAGAAGTAGCCTTGTTCATAGTTTTCTTTTACTTAGAAGGTAGAAGCGAGGGAAGTGAGATTGTATCGAGAGATCGTTCCGGTGAACTTGGAAGAGTGCCGGAAGCGTTGAGATCAGAGAGAGGGCCAACTCCTATGGAAGCAGGAACATCTTTTGAGCAAAATAGAGTTAATAGTGTAAAAGCCTTGAGAAGCAAGGAATTGCTACCAGGCTCTCTACCCTTGTCTTCCATTGTCATTTCATACTCTGAATTTATCTATAGAAATGGAATTTACATCTTTATATCTGTTCACTCTCTGTACATTACGCATGAGTAGCTAAATCTGTCGAATGGGTTGAGAAGCACTTAGCTAGCATAACTGAGGATCTTCATTCTATGCGATTATCTTGTATCATGTATGCGTCATTTGTCCATTAGAGATACTCGGAAGGGTAGTCTAAGCATAGAATCTAGGCTTGGAAAAGTCAGGTTAGAATCTAGGCTCGAAAGAGTCAGATTAGAAATGCATAATCAAGAGATAGGAGCTTAGGAATAAGCGATGTTTGCTATTAACGCATCTCATGCATCATAGAGATAGGTTATGATTGTATGCGGTCACCTTGTCCTTGTGTGCATCTTGCATCATCGCATAGGTAAGAAGTAGAGACTTAGAAATAAGCTCTATAGACATTATCGCATTCATCGCTTGCGTCTTAAAATTAGGAGCTACCGCATATGCATTGGAAAATGATTTGTTGTCGTATGAGTGTAGCATGATCGCATAGTTTGACGCATTCTCTGAGAACGCTAGCTAAAGTCCTTCTCAGCCCGTTCCGCCGCATATTCAGTGTATCTATCGCATAATCTTTCTTATCTTAAATCCGCCGCATACTTTTTATACTTCAAACAACAAACCAACCAAATCATTAATTTATCTGTTACCGCAAAGTAATCTAAAAATTATTGCCGCATATTGTTTTCCTTAGTCCCTGAGTTCGACCCTGGACTTACCAGGAAACTCAGTAGGATTTATACTTGGGTTCTGTTGAGAAAACTTGTTGCACAATGTATTTTCCATCACCGCAATCCTTTTTATTATTTTACCGCATAAAATAACGCATCAAGTTCCATCACTGTTGCCGGCCTTGTTCATAAATTTGGAGGTGTGGTATTCATTTTTCGACCTTGCTATTTTTATCCTTATGAAAAAAAATTGCATAACGTTGCGATCGAATCGTACTCGTAGTTGGATGTTCGCATGACACCCATGGGGGCAAGCCAAAACGAAGGTAGGAATCGTGATCAATGCATAAATAAATGATCGCAACTCCGCTACCAAATGGGCATGAGTTTAGTCTGAGAAAGAATGCCTTGCTCGTAGTGGATGTCTGCATGACACGTGGGGGTAAGCCAAAACGAAGGCGAGGCACTTGGATCAGCGCAAGGTCAGAGGAAAAAAATAATGTCTAAAATACGCAGATAAAAAAAGTCATTTAACACCCCAATGAAAAAGTTTTTTTTTTTTAAATAAATCATGCGATATCCTGGTATCTAGTAAGTCTTTTTGGAGGTTAACTTGGGGTCCCTAACTTTTAGAAATATTTTAAGAACAAACCTGGATAAGATTAAGGAAATTTTGGTGTATAGGATTTGAATAAGGCATCCTTGAGAAATCTAGGAAAGAGAACGTGGTCGACTTTCTAAAGAAAATCTTTTAGCTTACGCTTGAGAACAAGCATTGTTTAATTTTGGGGGTGCGATAACGGGTGGAAATGCACGGTTATTACAGCACAAAAGTTATAAAAGAATACAGGATTGCATTGATTAAAAATATATAATATTTGCGTCCAAAAGCATTAAGTTCACAATATTACGATCGCATGCGTCCATCGCATTAAAACAGTTAACTTATGTATTTTTATGCAGAATATGCGTTGATGCAAAGCGGAAAATGCGATCCAAATAAATCAACGTCGAGCGCATTAGAAGATTGTGTTTAACGCAAGGCTATGCGATCATTTGCACTGAGAATATCTGCTCAAGAGGTTGCCGCATTAGAGCCGGCACATCTTGGTGGGCGCATCTGGGTGAAAAGCGTAATAAATTCGATGGGACAAAAGCTGATGACGGTCGATTCCGAATTAAGTTGACAAGCCGTTAAAGAACTACTATAGCAAGTACACTTAACTTTTCGGTGACAAATATTCGGTGCATCAGACAGAGAATTAATGTCATCCCATCCGTACAATTATAAGAGAGAAGAAGCCTTTCAACCCGAAGCTCTATAAATACAGAGGCCACCTTCAGTGAAGAAGTTCGTTCAGTTAGAGAATTTTCCCCTTAGATAGAAGTAGCCTTGTTCATAGTTTTCTTTTACTTAGAAGGCGGAAGCGAGGGAAGTGAGATTGTACCAAGAGATCATTCCGGTGAACTTGGAAGAGTGCCGGAAGCTTCGAGATCAAAGAGAGGGTTAACTCCTTCGGAAGTAGGAACATCTTTTGAGCAGAATAGAGTTAATAGTGCAAAAGCCTAGGGGAGTAAGGAATTGCTACGAGGCTCTCTACCTTTATCTTCCATTGTCATTTTGTACTCTGAACTTATCTATAGAAATGAAATTTACATCTTTATATTTGTTCACTCTCTGTACATTACGCATGAGTAGCTAAATCTGTCAAATGGGTTGAGAAGCACTTAGCTAGCATAACTGGGGATCTTCATTCTATGCGATTATCTTGTATTATCTATGCGTCATTCGTCCATTAGAGATATTTGGAAGGGTAGTCTAAGCATAGAATCTAGGCTTGGAAAAGTTAGGTTAGAATCTAGGCTCGGGAAAGTCAAATTAGAAACGCATAATCAAGAGATAGAAGCTTAGGAATAAGCGATGTTTGCTATTAACGCATCGCATGCATCCTAGAGATAGGTTATGATTATATGTGGTCACCTTGTCCTTGTGTGCATCTTGCATCATCACATAGGAAAGAAGTAGAGACTTAGGAATAAGCTCTATAGACATTATCACATTCATCGCATGCGTCCTAGAATTAAGAGCTACCGCGTTTGCATTGGAAAATGATTTGTTGTCGCATGAGTGTAACATGATCGCATATTTTGAACACATTCTCGGGAAACGCTAGCTAAAGACCTTCTCAATCCGTTCCTCCGCATACTCAGTGTATCTGTTGCATAAACAATCTTTTTTCAAATCCGCCGCATACTTTTCATACTTCAATCAACAAACCAACCAAACCATCAATTTATTTGTTACCGCATAGTGATCTTAAAAATTACTACCGCATATTGTTTTCCTTAATCCCTGAGTTCGACCCTGGACTTACTAGGAAAGTCAGTAGGATTTATACTTGAGTCTTGCTGAGAAAACTTGTTTGCACAAAGCATTGGGATCCTTCACCTCCTCCCAAGTTACCTCGGGCTATAAGCAATTTACTAGAGAAATCAACAGTTCCCTTGTTCAACCTATGCTACCACTATTGCATTTTTAGGTTGAAATGGAATTTATTGATCCAGAGTTGGCAAAAAAATCGGGCCGATCAATTGAACTGCAAGATAATTAATCTCTCTTTGTAAATCTGGTAATTAAAGAGATTAATATTTCACAGGATGATTATATGTAACTTGATCTTAATCCTGAGTGAATTATGAACTCTTGACTATGAGGGCTCGTCCTTTTATTTGCATGGGTGAGAGTGGTCAGAGCCTCCAACTTAATAAACCTACCATTTTGGAGTCTTGACTAAATGGGAAACTGGGAACGTAATTTCAAAGGATGGAATTTACTTTTTTTCGCATAGGGTAAATAGTTGAGTAGTTCTCTTAAGTGCTAACCTCGTAACTTGAACAATTGGACCTCTCCTTTTCATTGGCCCGAAAGAGACTTGGTTTATGGTTAGACTATAAACAAATTATTCATTAGAAGGCCAGTGGTACTTAAGCACACAGAGGTGATTGCAAGGGTGAAACGAACATTTAACCTAGTTGTATTTACGAACAATTCGTGAAGGATCGACTTACCTATGGTGATTATATCTATGGTCACAACTTATTCTACAGTGCATAAGAGTGCAACTATGGATCTATAGTAGTTTGCCCCATAGTTAATGAATGAAAATTAATTAACTAAAGAGTTTAATTAATCAATCTCGAATCATTAAAGCTTATAATCAGTAGGTCCATAAGGTTATCTTGCTAGCTCATAATAAACCAACAAGAATCAAGGTATTGAAAGAATAATTTGAAATGTTCACAATAATTTAGAGAAAATATATTTATTATATTAGATACAGTAATATAAGATGTAATGTATGTAGATACATTATTATATAGTTAATTATGAGCATGATTCAAATTAGAACTATATAATATGGGTGAATTAATAAATTGATGGTGTTGACAATCAACATGTAGAAGCAATTAGGATATTAAGCACTCTAACTACATTAATTTTAGGAAATAAGAAAGCATGGTCATTACATACACATAGGGTTTTAGAAAATGCTACCTTTGAAGATCTCTTCAATTAGCTCCAAATTCCAGCTGGTTTCTCCTTTCCAACAACTTATAGACCACCAGCAATGTCTTTCTCACTATCCTCTGGCCTTAGATTGGATTGTAGGATCCAAAATGAGCATCAATTTTAAGGAATTTGGAGAGAACTTCAATTTCTGGTGTCTTGGAACTTGAGAGAACCCTTTACTTTTCAAAGTTGGAAATTTCATCAAGTAATTCTCAGCTGATTAAAATAAATTTTAATCAAATATGACATGCAATCCAATTCCGTGAGAAATGGACACCAACAACATAACACATTTAGTGGAACATAAGGTGGAGAAAGTTGGAAAATTCCCCTTTCTTCAAAATTTCAATTTTAAAATTAATTTTTAAGAAAGTTAGGTAATTCTACTTTCTTCAAACTTTTAATTTAATATAGTTTTCATAAAATTATTTAAAAATTAAAATTAAAAAATCGATTTTCTCAAAACCAATATTATATGAATTCAATGAATTTAAATAATTAATTTTAGATGAAATTAATTTTAAATAATTAAAAATTAATTTAAACCTGTGTTTACATGTAACTCTTGATTATAAATTTTAATTCTAATTTTCATTTAACTTATAACTANTTTTAAATAATTAATTAAAAATTTTAATATCAAATATTAAATTATTAAACTACCAATTCCTAATATAAATCCTTATTCATATAAAATATTTAAATCATATTTAAATATTTTCTAACTCTCCAATTTCGTTTAATTCAATAATTAAATGTTTAATTATATCGTATAAAATTAATAATTTTCATAATCCGAATTTTAACGTTTCAAATTTTCTCATCACGTTATTCTAAGGTTTAGTCCATTTATGAGTTAGTAGGGGGACCTAATGGACTCACGGATCATGAGCTCCAACGATTCAAGATTAATTGACTAAATTTTTTTAACCGAATTAATCAACATTCGTTAACTACCGGGTCACTCCACTAAAGCCTAATAGCTGTACTCTCCTCACTGTAAATATATTTATGTCCACTTGATTTAACCATGATCAGTAAGTCAATCATTCACAGGTTGTTCGTATTAACAGTTGGGTCAAAATTACTGTTTTACCCCCGTAATACATCTTGCTCCTTAAGTCTCCACTAATCCACTAATGAACAATTGGTTTATGGTCCTACCAATAAACTGGGTCCCTCTTAGTCATAGAGAGGGCAGGACCCCTTGTTTAAGATTAAGAGTCAGTATTTAAGGGAACAACCTATCTACTAACCTTGAAACGGGTAAGAGTGAATTTAATCTTGCAGGACTATGTCTCCAACTATCTACCCGGTCTTACCCTTAAAATGGGAGGCTTATTGAGCGGCGATGTTAAGCCACTCTCACCCATGCAGATTAAAGGATAAGCCCGAATAAACAGGAGTTCATAGTTAACTTAGAATTGAGATCGAGTTACCTTAGATCATCAGATTAAAATAGTCAGTTTTAACAGTAAATGATGTTATAAAGAAAAGTGACTATTTCATGGTCCACTCTTATGCAAACATCTTTTGCATAGGATGCCCCCACTCACATGTCTCCGCATGAATGATTTCGATCACATTGTTTGTATTAAATACAAAGCGGGTCGCTTCCATAGTGTCCCCAGGATAAGGTACCCAACATTATCCTTATACTTATAGACTGTTTTGGTTATATACTCAAACCAAATCCTCTTTTATGTCTCCACATAAAACTTAAGTATTCTTAATATAGCCAGGGGTTCGTTAGTTTATTGGATTTAGGCTCTTACAAGTGCAATTCACATATTCAATAACATCTTTACTAAATAAACCTTAATAACTCCATTATTACAAATAGAATAAGTTTAAAAATTATAAATTGTGAGTTTTAGGACATACAACCTAACAAACTTCCACTTGGAAAACTCCAATGGGTTTACATATATAAATATATACAATGTTGAGTATGAGAGATTAAATATAAATATAATAAACTAGGGCATCTGATACCCATGAATTTTCCCACTTGCCCTAGATTTATGAATCTCGTAGTACTAGTCAGACTAGGTGACCCTCAAACACTTTAGCTATGAGGGCCTTTGTAAATGAATCAACTAAATTGTCTTATGAGGATATTTGCGTGACGATCACATCTCCTCATTGTACTATCTGCCTGATGAGATGGTATTTGCACTCGATGTGCTTCCCACACTTATGGCTTCTCGATTCTTTTCAATTTGCAACTACTTCACTATTATGACAATAGAGGGTTACAGACAGATGCATATTTGGAACCACATTCAAATCAGTTAAGAACTTCCTTAGCCATACTACTTCTTTCGCTGCTTCACATGCAGCTACTGATAGGATATACTAGCATGCAATGGAAGCATACAGAATCAATAAGTACTCTAATTACATTTAATTTGAGTTCTAAGCATGCTTTTACAGAAAATCACTAGTGGGTTTCAAGTTCAACATACCTTTGATGAATTCTCCCTAATCCAAGTTGCTCTTCACATAAATTTAGCTCCAAATTGTTAGTGAACTACCAAGAGATCTTCTCTACTATTCTCAGCCTTGAATTTAAGTGGTGGAACTTGAATTTTGAGTGAATTTGTGAAGTTAGAAGTGTGGGGTTTTATGAGGAAGAAGATGAACTTCATAAAACTATTTCTTTCTTCACAATTCATGATGTTTTAATTACCAACAGCATGCAAGCACTTATGGAGCATCTGAATGTCAGCTTCCATTGCTGATTTAAGTGGGATTTGTGTATTAATATGGGAGGAACACCTCCTTAGAGAAAATGTGAGAAAAACCCACTTTCTCCATTTTTTCAAATTTTCAATTTTCAATTTCAATTAATTCCAATTTAATTAAAATCTTATTTAATCAATTCATAATTTAATTAAATGAAAATCCAATTTCTCAAGTTGAATTAATTTTGAATTTATAATTAAGTAAACATATTTAATTAATTAATTAATTTAATATCAAATTAAATTAATCAACATCTAATTTTCAACATGAATCTTATTCATAAAATTAATATTTAAATCATTATTTAAATATTATAAACTCTCCAATTTCATTTAATTTCAATAAATTAAATGTTTAATTACATCATATATAATTATACAAACCCTAATTTGAATTTGAACTTATTCAAATTCAAACCCTAAATTCAATTTGACAATTTTCAAATTGAAATTCAATCGAACAATTCAAATTGATATTCAATTTGAACAATTCAAATTGATATCATTCCAAATTCACTCAATTTATTAATTCAAGGTGTTCTTGTTTTACGAGCTAGTAGAAGGACCTTATGGACCTACAGATCATGAGCTCCAACGGTTTAAGATTAATTGGCTAAAACTCTTTAGTCCAAATTAATCAGTATTCGTTAATTATCAAGTCATACTACTATAGCTTGATAGTAGCACTCTCCTCACTGTAGATATATTTGTGTCCACATGATTTAACTATAACTAGTTAATCGACCTTTCACAAGTTGTTCGTAATAACAATTGGGTCAATATGTTGTTTTACCCCTGATATTATATTTTGTTCATTAAGTTCTTATTAATCCTCTAATGAATAATTGGTTTATGATCCGATCATTATACTAAACCCCTCTCCAGCCAATGAGAGGGTGGGGCCCCTTGTTCAAGACCTGGATTCAGTACTTAAGAGAACAACCTTTCTCCTATCCCTAAATTGGGTAGGCGTGAATTCCATCTTGCACCCTATGTCCCTAACTATCTACATCCCGAATAAACAAGAGTTACCTATTTGCATCGTATATCTAGACAACATCATGTCAATATAAGATACTTAAGATAATGCTAGTGTTCTATTCTTGCGATTTCGAACTATTTGGATTCCAAGAACATATCGTGCATCTCCCAAATCTTTCATTTGAAATTGCAATGCTAGCCATCCCTTAACGTCAGCAAGAAATCCTACCCCATTCCAATGAGTAGGATATCATCAACATATAATACTAGAAAAGTTACAGTCTTGTTGACAATTTTCTTGTATACAGAAGGTTCATCAACGTTTTGTTCAAAGCCAGAAGATTTGATCGCAGTGTCAAATCTTATATTCCAGGTTCGAGGTGCTTATTTCAACCCATAAATGGATCTTTTAAGTTTGCAAACCTTTTGCTCTAGCCCCTGTTCAATAAACCCCTCTGGTTTAGACATATAGATACTCTATTCAGGATAGCTATTTAGAAAGTCTATCTTGACATCCATTTTTCATATCTCATAATCATAAAAGGTAATAATGGATAAGAGTATTCGAATAGACTTAGTCATGAGAACAGGAGAAAATGTTTCTATCCACCCCCTTTCTTTGGGTAAACCCTTTTGCCACGAGTCTAGCTTTATAAGTTTGTACCTTAGCACTTTGGTCTCATTTTCTCTTGTAGATCCATTTGCAACAAATAGATTTTATCCCATCTGATTGATTTATAAGTTCCCAGACTAAATTGAAGTACATAGACTCCATTTTGAGGTCCATAGCTTTTATCCACTGATCTCGATCCACATCTTCCATTGCCTATTTAATGGTCAATGGATCCTCCAAGCCATCATCGGGTATGATGGTTTGAGTTTTTGTCAAACCCATGTAACAGACGGGCTGTTGAACAACCCTTCCACTACATTGAGGCACTCTGAACTCTTGAGAAGGATGTGATGGACCAGTTTAATTAACAACTCTTGTTGAAGGACCAGCCTGATCAACAACCTTTGTTGATCTATCTGTAGTTTCTTTGGTCATTTCATTCAATACTAGCTTACTATGAGGTTCATGAATTCTTATGTGGTCTTCCTCAAAGAATGTAGCATTTTTCGATACAAATACTTTGTCATCTTGTGGATCATAAAATATACCACCTTTTATTTCTTTGAGGTATCCTACAAATAGGCATACTTTTGAACGACATTTCAACTTCTTTGGGTTCTGAACCAACACATATGTCGAGCATCCTCAAATCCTGAAGTGACTTAAACTAAATTTACGTCCTTTCCATAACTCATAAGGTGTTTCAAAAACACTTTTTGAGAGAACCATGTTCAAAATGTAAACATCAGTCTCTATTGCATGTCCCCAAAATGAATTAGGCAACTGAGCATAACTCATTGAACGAACCATGTCCAATAGGGTTCTATTTCTCTTTTCTACTACATCATTTTGTTTAGGTGTACCGGATGTTGTGAGTTGATATTGAATTTTGTGTTCTATCAAATAGTCCTGGAATTTCAAGTCCATATACTTCTCACATCGATCTGATTGAAGTGTTTTAATCTTTTTACCTAATTAGTTCCTTTGCCTTATACTCCTTGAACTTTTCATGGGTTTCAGACATATCATGCATTAGGTAAATATAGTCATATCTAGAATAATCATCAATAAAACTAATGAAATATTCATACCCTCCCCGTGCCATGATATTCATCAGACCACAGAGGTCTGAATGCACGAGCTCTAAGAGTTCTTTGGCTTTAAGACCTTTTCTCGTAAAAGATCTTTTAGTCATCTTACCCTCAAGATAAGACTCACATAGTGGTTTTAACTAGTTTAGGAGTCCACTCTTAACCAATCTTCGAATCCTATTGAGATTTATGTGGCCAAGTCTTAGGAGCAATAGATAGACATTATGAGAAATTTTTTGTCTCTTATTTTGAGTTTCAGCTATTTTAAACATCTCTATATTCAAAACAACTTTTGTCTCAGTTGGTTTTAACATATATAAGTTGTTTTTTAGTTTCACAGAATATATTTTAATTTCTTTTGAAATAATGAACACTTAATCAACTTCAAAAGAAACTTTATACTTTTGTTCTAGCAAATATGAGATAAATATTAAATTCCTCCTAATAGCAGGAACATAAAATACATTTTCAAGAAAAATGAATCTATCTTTAACAAACAAATTCATATCTTCCACTACTTTAGTTGAGATAACCTCTTTGGTTCCTACTTTAAAAGTTGTCTCATCTTCTATAAGCTGCCTCTAGAAACTAGTTTCCTGAGCAAAAGCGCAAATATGTTTAGCGGCTCCTGAATCCAATATCCAGGTTAAATTATCATTTTCCACTAAATATGTTTCAACAACCAGTAAACCATATTTACTTTGTGCTTTCTAAGTTTCCTCATCTATGACATTCCTATTTATTACTTTCAACATATCTAGAACATGTTCGTTAATAGAGATTATATCCTATATGTCAAAGTTATAAACATTATCAAGAGTATTATGCTTGACAGATTGACCAAACAATGTCTGCATCGAATCCATGATTTCTTTGGTGGAAACCATGCTCTCGTATTTCTTAGCTAGTATATGGGGTATGCTTGCTAATATATAGATTCGAGCCTTATCATTTGCCCTAATCAATCTGTCATAAGCATTCCAAACTATTTGATTTGCAGATGAGCTGAGAGTTAGAGGACATTCCTCGGTTAAGAAATACCTTAAACCAAGAAGGGAAATTCTCAATGAAGGAAAATTATCATTAATTATATAGTTGAAAATGAAGAAGAAGATGATAATAAGACACTTTCAAACAAAATCTAAAGGGAGTGAGATTTGTAGGTCAAGAGAGAGGAGGAAGAAGAAGAATGGAGGGGGGGGGGGTGGAGAAATGCTATCACCAAGAAGGGTTGAGAAAGAGTACCAAAATGAGCGAGGAGAAGAAAGAAGAGTCAGGGGAAGGAAGCTCATCATGTTTGGATTTAGGTGGACATCTTTGAAATCCAAATGGAGGAGAAATTATAAATAATCAATTGAAACTTGGGAGAAATTAAAGGGTTTAATGAGGAAGAGGTACATTCCTAATCAAATCTATATTCTTTGCAATATAGAACCAAAAGTTTGGAAGACTAATCCAGATAAATGCACATCCTTATGAATAAAACTAATATTGATAAATAAATAAAGATGATATAATAGCTAAAGTTATTGCAGGAATGAACTGATAATTTGCTAATCAAGTGGATAGGGAAATCTACTTAGATATATAAGAAATAATTATTACATCTAAAACGTGCATGCAAATACGTCAAGTAATAATATAATTTAAAATAATCTTGCCTGAGTATCATCCTCAGGGAATCATTTTTCAATTCTTTTAGCTACTAAGAGATAATTCTAATTTTATTTAAGGGATCGAATGGTGATAAAAAATAATCTAACCTAAACCTAAAAAAACAAATAAATGGTGGCAAACATGGAAAAACTAGACAGAAACACGTCATAGGGTATGACTTCGTTAATGGATTAATTAAACTAATTGTTTAACTTTTTAGATTGATTCAATGTCAACTGTAGACCTAGAAGTGTAATATCCAGGTACCCTCCTTCGAGCTCCACCATTTCTAACACCTAATCATCAATTCATTATCATGCAATCAAATAATTAAATGCACAAGTAAGACCTTTCATCATTAATCTCTATTACTCTCTTGTCCCTTTCGTGCATAATTGAATAAAAGTCCAGTGCATTAGATCTAACGTAACACCCTCTCCCAAGCAAGACATCAAGTAAATATCATTCAAACATTGGCCAAATGTTCGAAAGCATTGAGAATAAATATGCTACAATAATCGATGCATTAAACAATTCAATAAAACAATAAAAATAGTTTTCAACAATTAATAACTACATCAAAACCCTAAGAAACTGTGTTACCTGCACACATGTAAAAGTTGTAGAGTTGTGGCATTAGGTAGAGCATCGCAGCACTACACTTCTGTGTAGCCTCAAATTTTCACCCTCTGACCTAGTGTCAAGGCACCTCACGCATGCCCATTTTCACTCGTTTTAGCCTTTTTACATGCATTAAGATTACTTTGTCCTTCTTAAGGCTTTCTTCAAATTGTCTTCAAAACTCTTCTAATTCTACTCGAATGCTCGGTTCTTATTGATAACAATAACCTATCACTATGTTCTAACAACTGAATAAATTTATAATTACCGATTTAAACTACCTATCCTACTGAGTGGTACAAGTGGCAATATTAGGTCGATCTGTAAGGATGCACAAATATAATTTTGAATAAGTTATGATTTCTAGCTAAAGCGGTGAATAATGATTTTGTGGTGGTTTGAGATTTAAAGCAAAAATAATAATAATAATAATAAAGTGGAGGAATGTAAAGTACAAAAAGTAAAGTGAAAGAAAGATGTGTGTATATATATATACATACATATATGTGTGTGTGTGTGTATATATGTACATATGTATATTGAAAGGATACGCGAGTATCCATTGCGTTAAAGATCGCGTCCTAATTTTAGTTTTACATAACGCGCAAAGAATATATATGATTGAAACAAAATATACATGATCAATTAAGCATATATATATATATCAATTAAGAAGAAGAAGAAAAGATTAAAAAAATGTACCCTTCAAGACTAGTCTTTTCACGATTTTCTCCCCAAAAATTGAACACGAACAATAAAAAACACAACAACAATCGTGCAAAACCAACAGACACCACCACGTGGAGACCTTGGTATTCTCGTGGTAAAGAATCGCAGAGAGTTTGTGGGCTTCTTTGAATAATTTGGAGAGGGAATGATTTTGTTTTGAGGGAAAAACACTTTTCCAAACCCTTCAACAATTTCTATAATTTCAACATCTTACAACTCTAACACATTTTGGAGTATTTATAATAATGCAAGTGGAAGATGAAAGAACCTTTGTTTTCATCTTCCAAATAATAATGAGAGAATTTATTGAAGAAAATGAAGGTTTATAAGTTATTTAAAGAAAATGAAAGGTTTATGTAATTAAAAATACATATAATCAAATAAAACTAATTTTCATTTAATTAATATGTACTTTAATTAACAACCTATTTTATGTAATTAAAAATTATACATGTAATTAAATAAATTAGATTTTATTTAATTTATATACTTTAATTTCATATTATAAAAACAAATTCTCTCAATTATTTAATATGAATCAAAATCATAATAAGTTTGATATTTTCTCTCAAATTATATCTCATATAATCTTATATAAATAATTCCCTTTGTTAATTTGAACAATTCAAATTAATACAAATTAATTTAATTATCATTTTTATACCAATTGAGCTAACGAGGGGACCTTATAGACCTATAGTTTGAAGCTCCAATGGTAACTCTTTGATTAAATTAATTAACTTTCATTAACTGTTAGTTACTCCACTAAAGATTGATAACTATACTCTTCGCACTACATAAATAATTTTATGTCCATTGTGTTGGGGTTGGTGCCCTAAATCCCATAGGGTCATATAGTTTGTAAATGTTTTGAACAAACTCATTGTTTATTTAATAAAATATATGATATTTTATTCCATAATTTAGTTGCATTAACCACAAACCAATAAACTAACATCCAAGGTTATCTTGTAGCTTAAACATGTATGTAGAGACATACGGGTGGATCATGTTTAAGTGATAACCCAAATGGTCTATATAGTAAATGCATAAGTTTGGGTACCTTTTCCTGGTGACACTACGAGTATGGCCTACTTTGTAGGTGTTAGAATTATTGTAAAGTGTTATAAATGATCTAATCCCAATCATTCATGTACAGACATGTGAGCGGGGATATTTTATATGAAGGATTTTGTATAAGACCGGACCACGAAATGTTTAGTCTCATTATATAACACCGTTCATTATAGAGACTTACATTTCACCAGAATGACCATAGGTAACATGACCTGAATCCTGAGTGAGTTGTAAACTTCTGCCTATAAGGGCAGTCATTTGATTTGTATGAGTAAGATTGACTAGATCACCGACTCAATAAGCCTACCATTTTGGGGATTCGTCTGATTGGGGAGCTGGGAACACAGCTACATAAGAAGGAATTCACTCCTTCCCTGATGTCGGGGTAAATAGATAAATTACTCCCTTAAGGATTGATTCCAGGGCTTGAACAATGTGGCACCACACCCTCTCCTAGCCCGAGAGGGGTTTAGTCATAATTGGACAATGATCTATTATTCATTAGAGGGATCAGTGGTACTTAAGGAGTTAGATGTAACTAAAGGGGCAAAACGGTAATTTTGGTCCAGTTGTACTTATGAGCAATTTGTTAAAGGTCATCGTACTATTGATTGCTTATATCCAATGGGCACAAAAACATATCTGTAGTGCGAATAGTGCAGTTGTCGGTCTTTAGTGGAGTGCTCGACAATTAACGGATGGTGAATAATTTAATTAAAAAGTTTGATTAATTATTCATGTATCTAGAGCTTCAAACTACAGGTCCATGAGGGCCCCTTGATAGCTCAATAGGATTAAATGAGAATCATTTTTTGGATTAATTTGAATTGTTCAAATTAATTGAGGATTTTAATTATATATGATATAATTGTTATAATGTATTTGATATATTATAGCATTTGAAAGAGAAAATAAATATTTGAGTAAAATTTAAATATTAATTATATGAATTGGATTCATAATTGTTAAATTTAATATAAATATGATTTATATTAAATGTTATATGAGAGAGAAAAGAAACTATAGATTATATTGTGTATGATACAATATTTAAACTATAGGTTATAAGTTATATTTGATATAACATGTAGTTTAATATATATAATATGATAAGTTAGTTATCATATTTATTTTATATAAATTAATTTTATTATTTATATATTAAAATCAATTTATTTGAATTGAGGAGGGAGTCAACTCCCTCCTCTCTTTTCTCTTACGTGGGTGGTTGCTATTTTATGGGGATTTGATAGGAGAGAGTCTCCATCATACTGCAAGAAAGGAAGTCATTAAAAATATACGTTATTGAACGAAGAAAATAGTTCTCTCTGTAAGTTTCTGAAAAATTTCTTTCCTTCCTCTCTTTTCTCAAATCATTCCCTCACTATTCCAAAATAGTCAGAGCCTACCACTCATAGGTTCTCTACCTGAGAATACCAAGGTCACCATTGTGGTAGTATCTGTTGTCAGTTCGAGGGAATCTTGAAGTTCTATCTTCAAAGGTAAGGGTTTGAACCCTAAGTTTCTTTTTGTGAGTATGCTGTAATTTATGTAAATGCATAATTTATGCTTTCTTTTTGGTAAAAATTTTTATTCTCTGAAAAATGGGAATTGGGACAATCCCGCTTTTGCTCAAGGTTTTCTTCAATGAGATCTTCAATAGCTCAAGGTTCTCTTCAATGAGATCCTTCAATTGGTATCAGAGACAAGTCATAGGATTACTGATCCCAAATTTCATTTCTTATTAAATCAATTTTTACAATAATGGTGGGTTTTTCTATTATGCATTCTGTTCATGATTCATGTGATGAATGTGGTTATTGTTGATGGATGTTTTAGGATAGGATACTTAGTTTTAAAGCTTTATTCTTTTACAAATTTTGTTTATAAAGGCCCATTTTTTGGGCATATTTATGCAACAGAGTCTGTCTTTAATGTTTTGAGTCGTTCGTGCTGTTCCCGGTGAGCTTTAAAGAGTAAATTCAAAGCATTACTTCGATGAGGAAGAAAGCATTTCTGCAAGATCGTGTAGCTTTTGCTAAACGATCATGTAGCATTTGTTAAACGATCGTGTAGTTTTTGCTACTCGATCATGTGGTTTTTGCTATAAGATCATGCAGCAAGTTTTTACAACTTTTATTACATTTTTTCTACACGGTCATTATAGAGAGTTCCATGGTGGGCGGTTCAAGGCCTAGTTCACTTGTTTTGAACCGGATTGTAACGACCCGATTTCAGGAAAGGTACATGAATGAACCGATATCATATCTGAATGAGAGGGATCTTGAGGACATGAAAGTATGGTTAAGAAAGGCTTAAAAGAATTAAAAGTTACTACCTATACCAACAAGGTGCACCTTCCTTTTCGATAACTCAATCATAAGAACTCCAAAGTTAAGTGTGCTTAGCTTGGAGCAATCCTATGTTGGATGACCTCCTAGGAATTTTCCTAGGATGCATGTGAGTGAGGACAAAGCATGTTGAAAGGACCCGTGTTGGTTTGTGGGGAGAACTTTCACTTCTAGAAGCATTCAATCAAGTCATCTGAAGATGACATAACTAGGTCGCAGGGGAATGTCGGGGCCATCAGAGGTCGAATCCTGGGCCTGGGGCGTTACACGGTTGGCTCTTATTCTTGTAATAATTAGCCTTTAAGTTCCTTTTAGGTGTTCTATCCCGGTCCATTAACTGTTAGTTTTAAATATACATTTGATGTATGTTTTTATTATATGTCATATTGTATATCATATAGTTTTAAAACCCACCATAGGTTATGCATTTATATACATGCATTTTTCTTATATATTATAAGTGTTATAATATATGTACATGCATGATTTAAATTATATAACATGCACATGTATCATATAGTATAAATATTATAATATATGTTTGCATGCATTTATAGCATATCTATGCATCATTATATTATAATTGTTATAATATATGATTGAATGAGTGTACGGAAGTATGCTATAGTATAATTCATTACCTAGTTATGTAACTGTTATATATGTAATTAATTAATAGAGATTGCATGAAGCATGACACTTCCTTAGGTTAATTTATAAATGTTATGATTAACTGAAGTATGTCAAGCATGCAATGAATGTTTTAATTATTTTATTTATTTATAATCGTTATAATTAAATGAAATTAGAACTAAAATCGATAATTAAGAGTTGCATGCAAACCTTAGGTTATAATCATTTTTTAAAATTGTTTTAAAACATGATTGAGATAGACCTAAGATCACATTTCTAATTAGATTAGAAATCTTAGTTTAATCTTTATTCAGTTTAATAAGATTAAATTGTTTCTTAATAAAAGATTAAATATGTAACAAATGTATCTATAAGGGACCTTTTGTCTAAAGCAGGTTCTGTCTAGGCTGTGGTACTTAATTTGACGGAAACGTCGCACCCCTACCTGAGAACCTACCTGGAAATGTGAATTAGATAGATTTGTTACGTGCATGCAAGTTTGATTAATGTTTGTTAAAGAGTTTAATGAGACTTCAATCAAAATTGTTTAATTATCAAAGAAAAGTGTTGTTTTTAAGCAAATTAAATGTTCACTTAGTTAAAATCAGTAGTTGGATTTTTCCTAAGTTGATTGAACTCAGGTAAAACACTCAGTAGGAGGAAAATGGGGTATATGATACTTCATTTATCCTCTACACGTTTCTCCCTATAAATTCACATCGTGAGATCTACACTCAGCCTCGAGGCACCATGGGTGTCCCCCTAGGGTGGCATTTAGATAGGTCAATAACAAGGTGAATGGAGAGAATGTTTATAGTAAGTAGGAGCGGGACATGTGACAACACATCCCTCTGTCTCTCTCATTAAGTTAAATAAAGTTTCATGCATCTCCTCGTGGCATCGTGGGTGTCCCCCTAAAGGATGGCAGTATTGCATCTGTCTCTTATACACATCTAGATGTGTATAAGAGACAATGTTTATAGTAAGTAGGAGCGGGACATGTGACAACACATCCCTCTGTCTCTCTCATTAAGTTAAATAAAGTTTCATGCATTTCCTCGTGACATCGTGGGTGTCCCCCTAAAGGATGGCAGTATTGCATGATGCTTTATTCAATCTCCAGAATTGGATAGGGTTGCTTTAGTTTTATGTCCCAATCGGTTTTTTCCTACGGTTGGCTCATTGGGGCAGAACTCTAGATACTAAAATGAGGGGTTAAACTTACAAAAACTGTTAAGCAAGTTAACAGATTCTAGACTGAACAATATTGACTATTAGTCACAGTAACATGGTGTTGTTTCTATCTAATGGTTGAGAATGTCTCATTTCAGTGAAGGGATACTTGATCACCCTACAGCGACTTTTGTCCTACCTCACTGAAACATCATTGCAAAATTAGATGTCACTTAGGGTACATTAAATTTTTTCTAAAACTGATTGGTTGTTTAAGTGTTTAATGTAAAATAAATTAATTGTAAATAGTTTATTCTTTTTCAGCAATTATTTTATTATGGCTACCGCTACATTAAACTTGCTCACCGCAGATAAATTAACAGGAGAAAATTTCGCTAGTTAGAAAAACACAATCAACACAATACTCATCATCGATGATTTTTGTTCTATCCTCCTGGAGAATTTTCCTCCCATTCCAGCTTCTAATGCTCCTCGAAACATTCAAGAAGCTTATGAGCGTTGGACACAGGAAAACGATAAGGCCCGAGCGTATATCTTGGCAAGTATTAATGAAGTCTTGGCCAAGAAGCATGAGCCTGTGAGATCATGGAGTCTTTGAGATGAATGTTCAGAAAATCGTCCACGCAGCTCAAGCATAACGCTTTGAGGGGCATCTATTCGAGAATATGTTCTCAACATGATCGTCCACTTTAACATGTAGAGATGATTGGGTCAAGCATCGATGAAGCCAGTCAGGTTAGCATCAGTTTGGAATCTTTGCCTGAAAATTTCCTACATTTCCATAGCGATGCTGTTTTGAACAGGATTGACTACAACCTAACTACTCTACTTAACGAGCTACAAACCTTTCAATCCTTGATGAAAAGAAAGAAACAAAAAGGTGAAGCAAATGTTGCTTCATCTTCTAAGATGTTCCATAAAGGTTCGATCTCTGGGACTAAGTCTATACCTTCTTCCTCCAGCACTAAAAAATGGAAGAAGAAGAATGGTGGAAAGGGGAAAGCTAACCTTGTAGTTGTTGTTCAAAGGGGTAGAAAACTGATCAAGGCTACAAAGGGAACCTTTTTCCATTGCAACCAAGATGGTCATTGAAAGAGGAACTGCCTTCAATACTTGGCAGAAAAGAAGAAAGCTAAGCAAGGTAAATATGATATACTTGTATTGAAAACCTGCTTAGTGGAGAATGATGATTCTGCCTGGATTATAGATTTTAGAGCCACTAACCACGTTTGTTCTTCTTTTAAGGGAAATAGTTCCTAGCAGCAATTAAATGTTGATGAGATGACAATGCGGGTTGGAACTGGGCATGTCGTCTCGGTTGTGGCAGTGGGAGGTCTCCGGTTGACTTTACAGAACAAATTTCTTATTTTAGAAAATGTATATGTAGTTCCTGATTTAAAAAAGAATCTTGTTTCTGTAAAGTGTTTGATTGAATAATCTTATTTGATCAACTTTCATTTAAATAAAGTGTTTATTTCTAAGAATGGTGTTGATATTTGTTCTACAAAACTGGAAAACAATCTTTATGTGCTAAGATCGTTAGCAACTAACGCCCTCCATAACACATAAACGTTTAAGACTGTAGTAACTCAATATAATAGGCTTAAAATTTCTCCTAAAGAAAATATCCAACTTTGGCATCTAAGACTAAGACACATCAATCTTGATAGGATTGAAAGGTTGGTGAAGAATGAACTTCTAAGTGAGTTAGAAGAAAATTCTTTACCTGTGTGTGAGTCTTGCCTTGAAGGCAAAATGACTAAAAGATCTTTTACTAGAAAGAGTCATAAGGCCAAAGAACCTCTAAAGCTAATACATCAGACCTCTATGATCCGATGAATGTCAAAGTAAAGGGAGGTTATGAATATTTCATCACTTTTACTGATGATTATTCAACAATATGGGTACGTTTATTTAATGCAACATAAGTCTGAATCTTTTGAAAAGTTCAAATAATTCAAGGCTGAAGTTGAAAATGCATTAAATAGAACGTATTAAAACATTTCAATCTGATCGAGGTGGAGAGTTTATGGATTTAACATTCCAAAACTATTTGATAGAACATGGAATAGTATCCTAACTCTCAGCACCTGGTACACCTCAGTAGAATGGCATATCAGAAAGAAGAAATCGAACCCTGTTGGACATGGTTCGGCCAATGATGAGTTACGCTTCCTTACCTGACTCGTTTTGGGGTTATACAATAGAGACTGCAGCGTACATATTGAACTAGGTTCCATCCAAGAGTGTTGCTAGAACATCTTTGGAATTATGGAATAGTCATAAAGCTAGTTTACGCCATTTCATAATCTAAGGTTACCCAGCACACGTGCCTGAGACTAATCCTAAGAAATTGGAACCACGTCCGAAATTGTCCCTATTTGTAGGCTACCCCAAAGGAACGAGAGGTGGTTACTTCTTTGATCCTAAAGAAAACAAAGTGTTTGTATTGACAAATATTACTTTTCTTGAAGAAGACCACTTAAGGGAGCACAAGACCCAAAGTAAGATTGTGTTGAATGAAATTTCTAAAGAAACCATTGAATCTTCAACAAGAGTTATTAAAGAACCTAGTACTTCAACAAGAGTTGTTGAAGTAGGGTCATCCATTAGGTCAGATCCACCTCAAGTGTTGAGGGAACCTCGACGTAGTGGGAGTTTTGCGAACCCATCTGTTCGCTAAATGGGTTTAACAGAAATCTTGGCTATGGTAGCTAATGGTGAAGTTGGGGATCCATTGTCTTACAGGAAGGCAATGGAGGATATTGACAAAGATGAATGGATCAAAGCGATGGATCTCGAAATGGAGTCTATATACTTCAATATTGTATGGGATCTTATAAATCAACCTGATGGGGTTAAACCTATAGGTTATAAATAGATCTACAAGAGGAAACAGGGTGCTGATGGGAAGGTGCAAACCTTCAAGGCTAGATTAGTGGCAATGGGTTACACCTAGATTGAGGGAGTTGACTATGAGGAGACTTTCTCACCTGTTGCCATGATTAAATCTATAATAATACTCTTGTCCGTTACCTCATATTATGACTATGAGATTTGGCAGATGGACGTCAAGACTGCCTTTCTGAATGGTAATCTTGAGGAGACCATTTACATGGAGAAACCCGTGTGATTCATAACCCAAGGTCAAAAGCAAAAAGTTTGCAAGCTTAATCGATCCATTTATGGACTAAAGCAAGCTTTTCGATCTTGGAACATAAGGTTTGATACTGCGATCAAATCTTATGGCTTTGATCAAAACGTTGATGAGCCTTGTATATACAAAAAGATCATCAACAGTTCAGTAGTTTTTCTAGTATTATATGTAGATGATATCCTACTCATTGGGAATGATGTAGGTTTACTGACTGAGGTTAAAAATTGGGTAGTGACCCAATTCCAAATGAAATATTTGGGAGAGGTTTAGTTTGTGTTGGGTATTCAGATCTTTAAAGATCGAAAGAACAAAATGTTAGCTCTGTCTCAAGCGTCGAATATTGACAAGATGCTTGTCAAGTATTTGATGCAGAACTCTAAGAGAGGCATATTTCCTTTAGGCACGGAGTTATATTGTCTAAGGAATAGTGTCCTAAGACACCTCAAGAAGTTGAGGAAATGAGATGGATCCCCTATGTATCGGCTGTGGGCAGACCTGATGTGTTCTAAGAGAGCTTGATGTATGCTATGTTTTGTACTAGACCTAAAATTTGCTATGCAGTGGAGATAGTCAGTAGATATCAATCTAATCCAGGCTTAGATCACTGGACCGCCATTAAAAACATCCTCAAGTATCTACAGAGAATGAGGGACTGCATGCTCGTGTGTGGTTCTAAGGATTTGATCCTTACAGGATACACATACTCTAATTTTCAAATTGATAAGGATTTTAGGAAATCCACGTCAGGATCAGTGTTCACTCTTAACGGAGGGGTAGTAGTCTGAAGAAACACTAAGCAAGGGTGCATTGCTGACTCCACCATGGAGGCTAAGTATGTAGCGGCTTGTGAAGCTGTTTGGCTCAGGAAATTCTTGATTGATCTAGAAGTCATTCCAGATATGTCAATATCTATCAAACTTTATTGTGATAATAGTGGTAGTGCGGCTAATTCCCGATATCTTAGGAGTCACAAGCGAGGGAAGCATATAGAACGAAAGTATCATCTCATCTGAGAGATTGTGCATCGAGAGGATGTAATTGTCATACAGTTAGCTTCAGAGAACAACGTTATTGATCCATTCACAAAGGCCCTCACGGCTAAGGTGTTTGAGGGTCACTTGCAGAGTATGGGTCTATGGGACAGGCCACGTCTGGATTAGGGCAAGTGGGAGTTTTGTACTGGGCGCGTGTTATGCCCTAGTTTATTATTCGTGTATTTTGTATTTTGACTATATTGTATACCCCACTAGCTTTAGGTCAAGTGGGAGATTGTTGGGGTTGATGCCCTAAATCTTGTAGGGTCCTATAGTTTGTAATTGTTTTGAATAAACTCGTTGTTTATTCAATAAAATATATGATATTTTATTCGATATTTTAGTTGCATTAACCACAAACCAATAAACTAACATCCAAAGTTATCTCTTATAGATTAAACATGTATGTAGAGACATACGGGTGGATCATGTTTAAGTGATAACCTAAATGGTCTGTAGTAAATGCATAAGGTTGGGTACCTTATTCTAATGACACTACGAGTATGGCCCGCTTTGTAAGTGTTACAATTCTTATAAAGTACTATAAATGATCTGATCCTGATCATTCATGTATAGACATGTGAGCGGAGATATTTTATATGAAGGAGTTTGTATAAGACCGGACCACGAAATGTTTAGTCTCATTATATAACCCCGTTCTTTATAGAGACTTACATTTCACTAGGATGATCATAGGTAACATGACCTGAATCCTGAGTGAGTTGTGAACTTCTACCTATAAGAGCAGTCATTTGATTTGTATGGATGAGAGTGGCTAGATCGTCGACTCAATAAGCCTACCATTTTGGGGATTCTTCTGATTGTGGAGCTGGGAACACAGCTACACAATAAGGAATTCACTCCTTCCCCGAGGTCGGGGTAAGTAGATAAATTACTCCCTTAAGAGTTGATTCCGGGACTTGAACAATGTGGCACCACACCTCTCCTAGCCCAAGAGGGGTTTAGTCATACTTGGACAATGATCTATTATTCATTAGAGGGATCAGTGGTACTTAAGGAGTTAGATGTAACTAAATGGGCAAAATGATAATTTGGCCCAGTTGTACTTACGAGCAATTTGTGAATGGTCATCCTACTATTGATTGGTTATATCCAATGGAAACAGAAATATATTTATAGTGCGAATAGTGTAGTTCTCGGCCTTTAGTGAAGTGTCTGACAGTTAACGGATGGTGGATAATGTAATTAAAGAGTTTAATTAATTATTCACGTATCGTTGGATCTTCAAGCTACAAGTCCATAAGGTCCCCTTGGTAGCTCAAAAGGATTTAGTTAAGAATCAGTTTTTGGATTAATTTGAATTGTTCAAATCAGTAAGAGGGATATAGTCGAGATTAATCATAATCCAAATGTAATTACAACCCAAGAATAAAGAGAAAAATTGAAACAAAATAAAGGAAATGAAAAATGAGGCTCAACATAAGGTGGAATCCTTCTCAAACAGGCAAGGGTATCGCAATGTTGGGGGATAGCATTGTAACGTTGTTCAAAATTCCTCCAACATGCACGCTACAACATTGCTCTCATTGCACCATTATTCTTCTTCATAGCGTCGCAACGCTAAACTACTACCTTACAATGTTGTGCTTTGATGTTGCACAACATTGCACTCTTTGTCTACAGAGGCGTTGATAACACTTAAAATGTGTTATCTCGCTCAACTTAATTCGGGCTCATTCCAATGTTTTATGTGTTTATTTAATGATTTGGTAGATCTCAAGTGTGAAAAATGTAGAATTGATCGTAAGGCAAAAATCAGGCTTGAATGAACCAAATAGAGCTTTAAATCATCAGTCAAGTCAAAATGAGGTCAAAATTACAAGATTGTGCCTGGGGCTAGCTTCGCGATGCTCCATGGCACTTGAAGGCAAAATGGTCACTTTGGCAAAGCATCGTGACGTTATACAAGGAGCGCCACAATGCTATTGAGGAGTTAAAATGTGCAATGTAGCCCTCTGTGTTGTGGCATGGAGGCTTTTTTGGCACGACATTGCAACGCTATAAGAAGCCCCACAACGCTCTGAAAAACATTTGAAAGTGATTTAGTTGCCTTTAATTTAGTGTTATTATTGTTAGTTGGTATGGTTTAATGTGTTTTATTTAGTGAATTTCAAGAAAATCGAGTTATGGGAGCAAGTTGAGCACAATGGGATAAAAGTTAGTGTAAAAGTCCAAATATGAGAATTCTAGAGCCAACCATGCAAGAAGAGGGTAAAATGAAGCTAAAAAACAAGAAAAAAAAATAGGGTTGTAGCGCTCTAGAGTCCTCATATTTAGACTTTTACACTAATAATTATGAAGAGACTAAAATTAGAATACTGGTGTTAGAATGGATTGAGTTTGAAAAAAGATTTCCTGAATTTAGACTTCTAGGCTCATGCAATTTAAGTAGATCCATTTGTTAATGGTCGTTTTAGAAATTCATGATAGACCAACATCTTGGAGTTTATATCTCATTGAATCATTAGATTTGTTTTATTTCTTATTTTAATTTGAAAATTGAATCAGCTTGACAATGCCCGAATAAAATTTAGTGAGTTCGTAGCAATAGATAAGCAAAAGTGCTATTACTAATATTTTTGAACGATACCCAATTTAATTGGAAATTTATTACTTCGACACATGTGCTTGCGTGGTGTCACGTTCTCAACAAGACTATATACTTTCTTTTGCATCTTAGGTCAAATAAATCCGTTTTACCTCAAACTTCTCCCTCATTCTCCACTATTTTCTCTTAACTTTCACCATTTTTTCTGTATTAATGCCATCAAACTTGTATTCGTTGAAGATGAAGACTATTATGGGCTAAAAGGTTATTTCTAGCTTGGGTTAGAGGTTTTTCTCCATTGTAAACTTGTAAGATTTTTCTAGACCCTTAATATTTCTTTCTTGTTTATGGATTTTCATCTTATCTTTACATTTATGATTGTGTTTCGTTAAGATTGGACAAAGTAGTCAAAGTTGGATGATCAACTACTATAGATTAAGACTTAATTTGTAATCGTTAAAAACCCTTAATCGTTTAGTAGCAAAGGTTAAATCAGAGTTGTAGTTTTTGTGGCATCCATTCGATTAGCATTGTTTGGTTAACTTGGATGGAGATTGTATTGAGTGACTAGTAAGGTATCTACTCGTCATTCATCTTAGCTTAATACCTAGATCTTAATGCAGTTAGCTAGTATGTTTAGCATGCATTACATCAAGACATATTGGTTAATTAGGTGTTTTGAACTTCTATTTAGCATTACTAAATGAGTTGGCTAAGCTTGGACAAGAAATAGAAGTCAAATTATATGAATTCAATGATCAAGTGAGCAATTGGAAGTACCTCGAAAGTCTGAGCTATATATTTAAACAATACTTCTTTTTACACCCTCTAAACACTTTCACCATTATCTACATTCAACTTTCATGCACTCTTTACATTTCAAGCATATTTACATCGGCAAGCATATCAAGCCACCCCCTTCAGTTACATTAGAACCATATGCATATTTTCTGAAAAGCTAGTTCAATTCTCTATGGATCAATTATACTGCATTTACTGTAAAATTTAGTAGGCATGAAATTTATTTGGTCGAGGGGATTTAAAAAACTCCTTCCAATCAGGCGTTTTTGTTATTTTTCTGTCTTTTGAGCCTCGAGGCTCCATATGACCCCTAGTGCTTCGTTTTAGCCCATTTTGGACCTAGATCATCCCAATGAATTCTCAAGCTCGATATTCTGCATAAAAGCACATGTAAGCATCAAATTTCTGAGAACTAACTCAATTTACGCAAGGAAAGATAGCAATTTTCATGAGCTATCACAATGTCATTGATAGCACCTTAAAAGTATTATATTGCACATCTTAAGTTATGCTATGTGTTTTAATTGTTGGGTTTCGTTAGGAATCAAGTGATTAAGAGGTAGATCATGCATTTGTGTCAAAATCACATTTAAATGGAGTATGTGGATCCCTTAAAAGTCAAATATATAAAGGAAGACGAAAGGAGCAATCTGCCCTTATGATGAGCATCTCAACAAGATGCTTCAAGGCAATAATTGAGTGTTGCAATGTTGCCCTTAACACTCTATGATACTCTAGGACACATGTAGAGCATTGTGACACTCTAAACTCTACCGTTAGTAGCATTGTGCGACATTGTGAAACCCTTCCTTTGATATTCACAGTGTCGCGACGCTATCTGTTTTTTACTCTACTCTCTTCTAGTTGATAACTCTCTTCTAGTTGAGCTATATCATGGAAACTTGGAGTTGTATTTCTATCATGAGTGGCTAAGATAATTTTTCTCTAATTTTCAATTAGATGAAACTCAATTGTAATGTTGTGAGAATTGTTGAGAGCTTTGAAATTAGCTTAATATGTATGGGTTTCTTATTCATATTTTTATTCCATGATTTTGTGCTTGTGATTTACTTGACAAGTTCATGACAATTTCATTGTCCATCACTATAAATTAACGCATAACTTATATCGGTGGTGTGCTTGATTGCTGAGTAGCATAAATTTAGTTGTGCTTGGTTGCTGATAAGTTTTTCTAATAAACAAACATTGCATGATCAATCGGGATAAGAAAATTAACTAGTTAGTTAAGTTAGGCTTTTCGTACTGATTAATCGTCTTGACAATTCCTCCTCCTCTTGATTTTGTTATTTCATTTGTTTGGAATGCTTCCCATCTTCAATTAAATTGATAAACTAGTTTAATTAGGACTTTGAGTGTTAATTACTAGCTTAGGGCAGTTAATTTGCCTTTTTTTGAACGAGTAGGTTAAACACTTACATGTCAGATAATTGAATTTAGAAAATGTTGTGATCAATTGAGCAATGAGGTGAATCTAACTTCTAAACTAAACTTTTGAAATATTTGATACTCCTTTCAATCTTTTGCAATCTATTTTCGCATGCTATTAATTTGGTGTCTTTTCATTACTTTCACTTGCAATCACAAATTCCCCTCATTATCGTCATTTTTTAAGGATAATTTAGAGAGACTGGTTTGGTTCCCTATGGAATCAACCTGTCCTACTGATGTTATAAGTTTAGCAAGACATGGTATTTCATTTCATTTCACACAATGTGTTTGGCTAATGAGACTTCTTGTAGTCTCGTTGTTGATAATAGAAGTTGCACATGCACCAATGTCACAAGTATGTTTTCCACAAAAGGTTGCAAATTCCAATTCAACATCATCCTACACCTTACAAGCTTCAATGGCTCAATGATAGTGGATCAATGGAGATAGTTTCTCAAGCTCTAATTTCTTCAACTTTGGTAAAGTATAAAGATGGGCTTCTATATGATGCACCTATGCATACTGGAGATATATTACTTCGTCAACATTCGACAAATTTATAGGAAGGGTATTATGATGGGTACTTGAGTAGGTATTTTTTTCTTATTTTTTTTTTCAAGGGTAAAAAGCAGTTATTGTACCTTTGTGTTCTAAAAATGTATTTGCTGATCAATTGAAGTCAGAGAGGGAAAAAAAAAAAGGAAGGAGTTTTGAAGGAAATGAATTAGAAGAAAAGAAAGAGGTGAGTAGAAATAGAGAAAAATTATAGCGAAAAAACAATGAGTGAATGAAAAAATAGATGAAATTGAAGTAAAATAAAAGAAGGTGAGTTACTTGGTAAGAGTGAGAGAGGTGAGAAGGGTAATGTTTCTCAAAAATCAAGGAAAGATATTTGGCGTCTAATGATAACACTGAATGTACAAGGAAGGGCAATGTTTAATTTTTCCAAAATCTAGATGTCCCTAATGGATGAGGCAAAGACCATCTAAGCTTCTCCTCCTTATTCCTTTCTGCTTTTCCATTTTCAATATATAAGAAAATGGTTTTTAACCTTAAGAAAGGAAAGCTAACACTTTCTCATGCTTCTATCTTGTTTACACTTTATGATTTAAGATGCAAGCAGAGAAAATACGAAGAGATCGGTCATTTCCTAATTTTCTAAACAGTTCATTATGCATTTTCTAGGATATCTTTCATGAACATGATGAATATAGAGAGAAGATAAAGATGCATACATAACTTTCTAACATTCAACATTATACTAAATTTCTAGATTTTGTACTAACAACTTGGTAAATATTACAAATAACAATGTGACAGGCAAGTTCGATGCTCAAATCTTGTCTTTACAATTCATTAGCCTCTAAGAAGAGAGATTGTACTTCATTGGCAAGGGATTAGAAGAAAAAAACTTTTAACTAAACAAACTAGAGGCTTAACCCTTTGAAATTCACATGTGAAATTATTAACAAAACTCATATTGAAATGATACAATCCAAGAAAACATTATCTACACACGGAAAATAATTGGTATTTACTTAATAGATCGAACAAAGGAAAAAGTAAAACAGAGAGAGAGAGAGAGAGAGTAGCTACCTGGAGCTCCAAAATGTATTTGTGATCGATCAGAAGCTACCAACTATTGCACATGACTGGAATGGCTCGGGAGCATTTTGCATTTTGAGATTTTCACAAGTTAGCAAACCGCTTCATTCTTCTCGGTATGAATAGATGAGTAAGAGTGGAGGGGCTCAAAAGTTCCTTTCTTACTTTGTTGGAATGGTTCCAGGTTTTGGCTATATTTAAATCCTTTTCGGAGTCTAAATTGGTCCATAAAATCATGTTCTGTTTTTATTTTAACCTTCTCATCATCTTCATCTGATTGGTAGCCACTATCTAGGATATCCTGCATAGCCAGATCATCATACTCTTCATCTGATTTTGTAGATTCTTCATCAACTGATCCTATCTGCATCATTAAAAATAATAAGAAGAATCTCTAGTACTGCCTAATCAGCTGTATTAAAAATCTTTCTTAACTTGCAAGAAGAGGATTGGTCATAGAAAAATAGAGAGGCCTTGCAGCCTTTATAAGATACATGAGTTACTACGCTCATAGCTAATTGGTTTTGAGATGAAACCCCATGTTTCTCTAATCTAATATGGTATTAGAGTTCATTCAAATAAGTATTCAGTCCAAAAATAAAATAATTTAAATCCGATCCAAGAATAGTGAACCATAAAGGTACATTTTGAGAGGACATGTTGAGGATTCCAAATTAAAAAAATGGAGATACCTCATAATCTTCTCCTTCGTAAGGAAGTTTATTCAGCTTTATGGCAGTCCAAAGCTCCCAAAAAATCAACATTCTTATTTGAATAATGAGTAATGGCTCATTGAATTATTCAGAGGTTCTTCAAAAAGCTCAATATGCACTATCTTTCTCCTACAATTTGTCCACTTTGCATGAGGAATAGTGAATCCTTGCAGCACTTATTCTTTGATTGTTCATATTCAAGTAATATTCTTTGATTGCAGCACTTTTCTCATTTGTCAACATTAAGTGGGCTCTCTTTTAATTCTTTTAAGGAAAACATCTTACATCTACCGATTGGTCCAAGCGTAGCTACAAAGTTAAAAGTCTTATGGTCTATTATAGTGAAGGCTTTATTATTTGAGTTGTGGTTTGAACGAAATGGAAGGATTTTTCATAACAAGCATCTTTCTTAGGATGATCGATTTGGTTCTTCTCGTCTGAAGACCTCTTCATGGTGTTCTCTTTCTAAAAACTTTGCAGGATACTGTATTCAGGATATTTGTCTCAATTAGAATACTTCTATGTTGCTTTCATAATTCTATGATATTATGTTGTTTATTTCACTGTATATTATGCTTTTGTATTCTTTTTGGATTTCTTGTATTTTTTAGCATTAGTCTCTTTTCATCCTATCAATGAAAAGTGAATATTTCATATCAAAAAAATAAATAAATAAAATAAAATACAACAAAATAAATCTTTCTAAAGGTACTAAAGTTACTCCTTTTCCATGTTAAATTGGTTTTGGAATGGAACATCACCTTTATCTAAACTACTTTTATTTAAAGGCTAAATGATACTCTAATTCTATTCCAAGGCTAAATCATATTCAATGTAGAGTAATTCAATCGCCAAATAGGTGTTTAATTTGGACAAATCATTGTTCCACATGTAACCATATGGTTCTTCAATGAGGACTCGAGCTGATTCTAGTATTCGGATATTAGGTATTTGGAAAAACATATTATCATCATTACCTCTTCATGGAACATCTTGTCACCATCATCACTACGATCTTCATCACTACCAGACTCAGTTGGATCATCAACCTCTTCATCACTACCGTGAACTGAATTGTCTTCCTTGAGCTATAGGGAAATATTAACTTATGCATATCAAGATATTATCAACGCGCCATTTAGGAGAGAAAATTAGTAATTGAATGTTGGTAATAAACCGACATGGTAAACTTACCTCCTTAGAAGGTCCATCTAATATCCTTGGAGAACTGCAGCAAGATGAAAAATATCTACTTCCCGTATCAGTCCCTTCAGCCCTTGACTCGTCAACACTACCAGCATGACTAGGGCCACCACTACTTGGCCAAGCACTGATACCGTAAAGACCAAATTGAAGGTTAACTGGTTCAACCTTACCAATATTAAGTGATCCAAGCATCAAATTCCCTACACTATCATCTGGCTCGAGGCCCAGTAGAGGTTTCCCATTGCTATCAACTGAATCAACAGGCCAAGCCTTTGCCACTGATCCATCAGTATTAAGAAGAGCCATCAAGTGCTTGGAACCCTTCCTTTGGATCATCTGAAACATGCCCTTGGAACTCAATGAATATGCTACACATTGGTTTCTGTACTCCTCATCAACTACAGTAACAGTATTTCTGGAGGAATCATAAAGCTGCTCCCCAGCTTCACGCCTACGAAGGCAGCTGAACAGCGTTGCTTGAATTGCAGCAACACTCTTGTCAACATTGGTGTTGTTTATTTTTGGGACAAGATGCTTGTCAGCCCGGTTGCAGAGATAGTCCTGAATTGTTCTGATATTTCGAATATACTTCACATACTTGTTTTTCGCTGGGTCCAGTGTCATATATTTGGCACGTACTGCAAATCGTTCCAAGTGTTTTTCCTCATTCACTATATAGATCATGAACGGTATAATTGAAGGGTGCTTCTTCATTAGTCCCATCTGCAGATCAAAATTATAATTATTTTTCCGGAAAGAAATTGGATGTAAAGAATTTAATTATGATACAAAAGAGATTGAGCAAGTCATATACTCATAAATATATGTATATTCCATACCACAAAACTCAAACTTAAGTGAACTCCCTCAACAATTACTGACTCTTTCCGCTCTTCCCATGCAGTAATAAGACGATCAAGACTATCTATCACCATCTCACTCTGTGCTTTAAATCCTTCAATAGCCATCTGTTTTGGACTGATTAATTCCAAATTGTTCATTACTTTCGCTGACCCTATTAATAGGTTGTCTGAGTTTCTCGTAATTAAACCATCAGCGGTTTCATCCTTTAGGTGCTTGTGTGAAATTCCAGCCAATTTCTTTGCATTCTTCCTAGCCTTAGATTCAGCAACAGCCACAGGATCCAAAAACTCCCCAGCATGGTAGGTTGATGACCAAAGCAGAGGGTTTTGTTTCTCATCCACAAAGCTCCTCATCATGTGTCGTATAGAGTCGGTTGAAATCACCGTTGTAATTCCCAACCTACTGCCCTATAATAGGAAATGCAGAATGCTCAAATTCTAGAAGCACCTGAAGGATGAAACTGCTGGGTTATATGGTTATAAAGGCAGATGTCAGGAAAACAAAACATTACCAGCAGCGCTGACAAAGTGGATTTGCCACAGCCGCTAGTACCACATAACAGCACAGTTACAGACTCCTTCCTTTCTCGGATTCTGCAGTGAGAGAGTTTAAAATAAAGGATACATGTAATGCAATATGCACCGCAAAGAAAGCGGATGAAATAATTGACCGGTTTTAGAGTTTATCATTACAAGCTTATTGCTTAGATATGATCATGCTTTAAATACGTGCCCATCAGATGATGTTAAGTTATACTAGAACTTGTCTTCAATTCTGAGTGTTTTCAACATTCATTCTGTTGTCAACTAACATTGTCAGAAAGCAAAATCGCTTCGATGACCAGAAAATGTAGCAAACGATAAGGCAATAAGAATCTAATTTAAAGGGAAAGAGATAACCAGGTCCATATGTATGGTGGTAGTTGGGACATTTCTGATTGTGAAGGCACATTGCAGAAAACTTATTCACCCCTCACATACCCTTAGACTATTTATTGGAGAAGATTCACCGTAATTAGACTCGGTCAGAGATGCAATTATCAAACAAGCTGAAATATCCTCAATGATGATGTTCAAATGGATGACGAATAAATATAGAAAATGTTATCTTTACGTCTCACAAGAGAGAATGCCCAAATATATATATATATAAATTATGACTATAACAAATTTCTAACCAAATTAATATGTGTGTTGCAATACATAAATTCCGATTTTTTTAATCATTTGCTGCAAAAATGAGACGTTTTATGTACCTGCATGCCAAGATCAAATCTGCCCTCTGGTTGGGACCAACGTACTTGTACTTAGCAAGAGAATCACAAATAACATCTAAAAAAAATTCTCTTCTAACAACAGCAGTCCTGCTTCTTTTATACAGCTCAAACGGAATATTGTTGCTATTATCACCTTCTCTTGAACCCTGATTGAACATCTCGTTTCCATCAAAGCAATTATAGTAATGAATACCATCACTTTCAGTCTTTCCACCCAAAGAAACAGATCCCAATATGTTCCTCTCTTCAGGGAGAAAATTTTCAGTTGAAGCTTCCTTTCTTATCAATTCGAATACCCATTTGCTTATCTGACCACAGAATAACAGGATCAGAAAAAACAGAACCCTTCTAGCAAACGTTTCATTCAATTCATTTCAAGGATGTATTGACCGTAAAAAAAAGACATACAAAACAGGCAATTTAGGAATTGACAATCTACCCAACATCTTAACGATCTACCATCTCTCAGACTTGAAACTATAGGAACTACACTTTAAATATTCCAATCTTAAGTTCATTCTCCTATGAGAAACATTTTTTTTATCAGAAGATCTTAGTGATTATATAAGGATATTAGATTGAGTTGACCGTCAGTATAAATTTCTCCATCTCCATCAACAATATGTCAAAAAAATTTATTCACATTACCTAATCTGCACAACAATGTTGTGCAGGGCTAAAATTATCACTAAAATTCATAATATGAGTTTATGTATTTTATAATCTTGGGTTCTGTTTTAATATTTTTGTTCTTAGTGCCCGGATATGCTCTTATACTAGACTCCAAATTCACGGAAATCCTTCACAGGTAACCCTGCAATCACACAGCTGAACAAACCCATTGAAGGCCAACTCTTCTAAGTAGAACTCAGACCTCCAAAATAAGGAATGACAAAAAGAAAAAAGAAAAGTATATTTCCTCATTAATAAAAAATCTGTAAGAAAGTCGTCGAGAAAAATTTGCAGAAGATTTCGCATAAAATCCAGAAGTAATATACAAAACCATTGACACAGAAGACAAACGTTAAATCAACATAAAAACAGAACATCCCATCCTACTTTAGAATAAGACGATTGCACACAATTTTAAAAACGATGTCCCACAAGAAAATATCTAACACGACACAACAAATTAACAAACCAGGAAAAAAATTAATACCATACGAACACAGAGAAAATGAATTGAACAAACAAACAAACAAAAAACACAAGTATACCTTGAAAGCGTGTCGCGGTTTACATCCCATAAGCTGAAGAGTACTCTGTAGAACATAACGAGTGTACCTGAAAGACAATTTTCCTTTCTCTGGCTTTTCTTCCTCATCCACGACAACTATGTAAAGCAACTTCGCAACCTCCGCCATTCCTATCGGCACTAAACCAAATTCCGTAGCACCATTCACATTAATTTAAAGAAGATAAAACCTCACTCGGATGTATAATAAAGAAATCAAAAAATTAGTTGAGTGGGTATCAAAATCAAACAATAAACAAACAAAGAAAGCGATTGACGGAACGACATTGCATCAAACCATAGAAACGACACAAGAGAAAAGAAATACAGCAAGTCAAACCTGAAAGAAGCCAAAATCAGTGGAGAATCGCAGAGGTAATTGAAGAAGAAGAGGTTCTAGGGCTATGAAAATGATGTAACGATTAAGCATTGGAAAGCAATGAATCCATTTTCACACCATTAAAGACAAAGAGAGAGAAGAAAAGGAGAGGTACGGCATTGCTATGGAATTACTTCACCTCAAGGAAGAAGAAAGAGTTGCAGAAGCAAAATCTTCAACTCCATGAAGATTGATTTTTGAGCTTGAAGATGGAATTTGAATTACGAATTTAGCCTTTGTTCCGCGCGAGAATTTCAACTGCCATGAACAACTGCACGTTTTAGGCGTTTTTTTAACAGAGATGGAAGATTTATATAGAGAAGGAGATGGGACCATGATGGCATTTTTGTAATTTTTATGTACTTTTGGGGGTAATTCTGTAGCTGTGTGGGAGTGGGGGCTTTGAATTGAATCGGTCAAATTGTAGAGACACCAAGGATTTAATTGTCAATTCATGTGGTGGGAATTTTACCCCAAAAAAAAAAAAATTGATTAAAAAAACTATATCAAACTTCGTATTATTAATTATATCAATTTAAACTCTAAACCTTTGTTACAGTATCAATTTACATTTTTCTCTAGGTTTTGTTCATCAAATATTGTGTGAAATTTATAATTTATACTAATTAACTCCTAAATTTTTATGAGAGTAAATCAATTTAGACCGTTCTTTACGATTACATTAGAAAATCATTTATACATCAATTGTTACACGTGTGGAGATTTCTTCAAATGTCAATCTTACAAAATGGACTACTAGAGTTTATTACTGGTTAATTGTTAAAGGAAATTCTAGCGGAGAGTTTAAACTGATTCATTTTTAAAGTTTAAGGGTTTAATTAATATAATTATAAGTCTTACACGATGTTTTTCCAAACAAAATATAATGGAGGGTGTAATTTGACAAACTTACAAAAGTTCATTGTTTAAATTAATACAATTATTAGTTCATAGTTTAAATAGATACAACATTATTGTTTTCTATAAAAAAAAAAAAAACTATATGCAAATAAAGTGAAACTTAAATTTTAACTCAAAATCTAAATTTATACTTAAACCTCTTTACATGATTCAAACGTTGAGAAATCAAGAAACACTACTAAAATGAAGTAATAGAATCATCTTATTTCAAAGTTTGTATTATTAATTTCGATGTTAGAAGTTCGATTTTCTCTCCATATATTGTAAAAAAAAAAGTGAGGGTAAAAGAGAGAATATATCAAATGGTGTGACCTACTATCAATTTAAAAATCTTATTCTCATTCTCGATTTTTCTCTTAAACTCCGTCGATCACATTCTCATTCTTTATTTTATTGTAGATTCTGTTCCATCGTCTTTTTATTAATTATTCTACTCCTTCCCTTTCCTCTCTCCTTTATAAATGACGCTCATAATTCTTTCTATTATTTTACAATTTTTTTTTTCTTTTGTTTGCATTATTTATTGTTTTTAAAAGTGTTTTAATTATTCATTTATTACATATAATGTTTTCCATTCGTTATTGTGATGTTAATTAAATATTATATCTGACATACTATTAGGCTAAATTAGACAAAAATGCATAAGCCCGCGTGATGTTACTTTTAATTTCATCCAAAAAAGCCTCCGAACCTTTAAAATCTAGATATAGAGTTAGTTGTCACTTAAATGTCATAGATCTTTTTTTTTTTTTTAGCCAATATTACATTTTCTTTGTGCTTCTAACAATACCAAATTAACCTCTTGAATCTAAAATTGAAACACGACCTAAGGTGTAAGTGCTAAATTTAAAAATTTAAAAACACAATCCCATTTGATAATCATTTAATTTTGATTTTTGAAAATTATGTTTATAAATACTACTTCAATCGTTTATATGTTTGTTTTTTTAAGAAAAAATCTATACTTGTTATCTACTTTATGCTAATGCTTTCGAATACGAATTTAAGTTTTGAAAATAAAAAGGATTAGGCACGATTTGATTCCGGAAAGTTTTTAAGCCTACTTCTACCTTAGGCCTCGTTTGGTTTGTGATCCAAAAATTTGTTTTCGAAAACAAAGAATTAGTAGAAAACAAAAATGAATTCTTCTTTTTTATAATATCCAAAAACACATTTGGTTTCAAATTCAAATTTTGTAATTTCAATTCAAAATTCAAAATTTTTGTTTGGTTTTGAATTTGAAAATGTACGAGGACATTAATTTGTGTTTTGTAAAATTCATTATTCCAAATAATTAAAAACAATAATTTAATAATGTTATTGCAATGAATTTTTATTATTACTAAGGGAAGAAAAATAGTGTAAGAAGATTATGTGATGAAGAAAAGTTTTTTGATATGTGAAAATAGAAGTGATAAAATGTGTATCGAATAAAAAATTATTTATGAAAAATAATACAAACAATTTACATCAAGATAAAGTAAAAAAGAAAAAGAAATTTTTTATCGAAAAGGAAGATCCTACAAATTTATAGGATCAATAATGACAAATGTTCACCATTTAAATTAGTGGTATATTTATATTCTTTCATATATTTAACAATAAAAAAACTCTTCATTCGAAATTGATAAGATATACAATTTGTAAATAGAAGCAAGCTTCTCGGCTGAAAAAAATTAGTGGTGTAATATGATATAAATGTGTTTTGGGTTCATAATTTTTTAAAACAAAGAAAATGGCAATTAATTGTTTTTTAAAATTGGCTATTTTAAGTGTTGTTTTTGAAAAGAAGTACACCAAACACATTTTATTGTTTTCCTTGTATTTTTTGTTTTTGAAAACATAAAAACGAAAATGAATCACGAACTAAATGAGGTATAAGTTTTCTTGTTTTGTTATCCACTTTCCACCAATATTTTTAAAAATCAAGTAAAAATTTGAAAACAAAAAGAAATAGTTTTCAAAAATTAGTTTCTATTTTCAGAATCTGACCAAGAATTCAAGTATTTATTTGAGAAATATGAAGAACATAGCATGAGATTTGAGAAAAAATAAGCATAAATTTAAAAAACAAAAAAGTTAAAAACAAAATTGTTAAAAAAAAACGAATTATTGTTTTCAAAACTATACTTTTATTATTAGAATTTGACTAGAAATTCAAAGGTTTCTTTACAAATAAGTAAGAACTATAATTAAAAAAATGAGAAAAAACAAATAACAAGCATAAATCTCTAAAATAAAAAACTAAAAAATAAAAACCTCATTTGGTAACCATTTGATTTTTTGTTTTTTATTTTTTAAAATTAACATTATAAATACTCTTATCTCCAAAATTCTTCATCTGTTATCTACTTTTTACTGATGGTTTAAAAATCAAGCCAAATTTTGAAAATTAAAAAAAAAATTCAAAAAATTATTTTTATTTTTAGAATTTAACTAAGAATTCAATTCATGTACTTAAGAAATATGTAAATGATGGTAAGAAATGAAGAGAAAATAGATTTAATTACTAAAAGTAAAAAAAAAAAAAAACGAAATGGTTATCCATTAGAGTCAAAGTTGTGATGTAAGGGGATGATAATTAATTTTATAAACTCACAAATTACAGTAACCAAATTAATTAATTAACTTAACCATAAAAAACAATTGAACTTCTCTTCAGCTGGCGTATAAATTTAATTAAATCAATAGCAGTCATAGACTATGTTAATTGGATTTTTATTAGGGGTCTCGATCATGATTATGGTTAATAAGTGTGAATATAATTTTAAAGTTAACCATTTAAGTTGACAATAGACAGCCTCCAAAAAATAAATGATTAGTAGTCTCCATCACGATTATGGTTAACAAGTGTAAGTTAGTTGTTTTGTATATAAAAACAAACGGTCTTCCATTAAAAAGAAAAAAATGTTGTTTAATATGTTAGATTAAATTAGAAGTCTCTAGTAATTTGATTTCTAGTTTGTTATCATATAATTATGGAAAAAAATATCTTTTTAGTCTACGAATTTTGAAGAATATGTGCATTTTATTTTAATCCTTGAATTTTCAATAATAGATTTAAAAGGTATGTCTTAATCTAAAATCATTAAATCTAATATTAAAAAAAATTATAGATACTGACATGGCAAGATGACAAGAACAAACATAACTTTTTAATTTTTCTCTTCCTTTCTCCCTCATCTCTCTCGCTTTTTCTTTTATGTGAGAGGATTGTATCTCGTATTTTCTAAATTTTGAAAAAAATAGAAAAAAAAAAACAAGATATAGAAAATAAAATTATTTTAAATGATAAAACTATTAAAAATATTTACAAATAATAACAAAATATCACATTCTATTAGTGAAAATTTGAAAACTAAAAGAAATAACTATTAAAAACTTATCTTTGTTTTTAGAATTTGGCTAAGAATTTAATCATTGTAATGAAGAAAAATGCAAGAAATAAGTAGAAAATAGACTTAATTTTAAAAAACCAAAAACAAAAAACGAAATGGTTACCAAATGGGGACTAAGCCATCGTTTGAAAACTATTTGTTTTTTTTATTTTTAGTTTATAAAAAAACAAGTCTACAAACACTCATTTCACCTCTAAGGGGCCGTTTGGTTGGTAGGCTTTCTACATGGGAATTGGCATAGGTATCCAATTTCCATGTTTGTTTCACAGTTTTCACCCATTTGCCTCGGAATAAGTTATTCCCAAGCATTCTCATTTCCCACATATAAGGGGTCATTTCAATTGAGGTTTTCTCAATGCCCAGGAATTAAGAATGTCTGGGTATTATATGTCTGGGAATAAAATTACTGGGAATCAAGGATGACTATGTTTGGTTATGCATGAGAAAACAATGTCTGGGAATAGTATGTGGGAATTAAAAAAAAAAATTGAGATTATCCCTGTCAAGCATTTGTTGAAATGCCTTGAATCTGTTTGTTGGCACTTCAAACCTATTCAGAATTCGTAGTGAACCACGTATATCTGTGCGTCGATCTTCTCTATCTCTACGTTCCCTTTTTTTTGTGTTCTTTAATTGTCGATTTCATAACAATACGATCGCTTAAATTATCTACATGATTGCTGAGCTCCGCTACACGATCGTTTACAAAATACTATATGATGGCTTAAATTATATACACGATCGCTGAGCTCTGCCACACAATTGCTGAGTAATAAAATGTTATATGATCGCCTACCCAATGTTATACGATCGCTTACCAAATGCTACACGATCGCTTAGCTCTGCTACATGATCACTGAGTAATAAAATGCTATATGATCGCCTACCCAATGCTATACAATCGCCTACCAAATGCTATACGATCGCTTACCAAATGCTACATGATCGCTAAGCTCGACTACACGATCGCTTAGCACTGCTACACGATTGCTGAGTAACAAAATGCTATACGATCGCCTACCCAATGCTATACGATCGCCTACCAAATGCTATACGATCACTTACCAAATGCTACACGATCGCTGAGCTCGGTTACACAATCACTTAGCTCTGCTACACGATCGCTGAGTAACAAAATGCTATATGATCACCTACCCAATGTTATACGATCGCCTACCAAATGCTATACGATCGCTTACCAAATGCTACACGATCGTTGAGCTCGGCTACACGATCGCTTAGCTTTACTACACAATCGCTGAGCTCCGCTAGACGATCTCTGAGTAACAAAATACTATATGATCACCTACCCAATGCTATATGATCGCTTACCAAATGCTACATGATCACTGAGTAACAAAATGCTATACGATCGCCTACCCAATGCTATATGATCGCCTACCAAATGCTATACGATCGCTTACCAAATGCTACACGATTGCTGAGTAACAAAATGTTATACGATCGCCTACCAAATGCTATAAAATCGCTTATCAAATGCTACACGACCGCTTACCAAATGCTACACGATCGTTGAGTAACAAAATGCTATACGTTTTCACGGCTGGAAGGAAGGAAAATCGTAGTAGGAAGCGGAAGAAGGAATGAAAACCCACACTTCTCAATGGATATGTAATTCCTTCATTTGTGTGGGTAAAAGATACCTAGGAATTGCCTTTTCCAAGGTAAATAAACAAATCACACAAACCAAACATGGGCTTTGTAAACCCATTCCCACTCCCACCCTTTTTTCCCTCCAAACAGTCCCTAAGTGTTCTCCATTCCCTTAAAAAACTATGGGTTTTCTCTTTTCCCCTCTCCGTTTTTCATTTTACATATAATTTCACTTTGTATATAGTTAACTAATTAATTTTATTAATATTAATTTAACAAAAATATATAAATATTTATTTTAATAAATCAATAATGATATATTAAAATATTTACTTGACTTATTTTTATAATAAAAAATTATTAAATGAATGGAATTATTTTTTACATAAATTGTTTATTTATTAACTAATAATATCTTAAATATATTTAATAGTAAATTAGGATTAGTTAAATTTAGTTTGTATTAAACTTCATTTTCAATAATAGTAATTTATTACTTTATAGTTTTTTAATAATCAAGTAATTTATGGAGATAATTTAATTTATAATTTATTATGAATATATAATTATCACTGGTATTTATAAGAAGTTAATTATTTATTGTGATTATTTTTTATTACTCCGTTATTATTAACATATCATATTTACAAAATACCTTTTAGTATTCTTTATTAAATATCAGATTTTTATCTCATTTCCTCACCTTTTATAATTAATTGTCCATTTAAATATTATTTCATATATTATAATTAAAAGTAAAATTACTAATGTTGAACTTAATTAATAATAAAAATGATTAAGTGTTAGATTATATCAGTATGACGTTCATAAAATGCATTAAGTGGTTAATTTTAATTATAAAAATTATTAAAATATTTATAGTTATAATTAAAATATTGAATATTTATAATTAAAATTATTATTGATTCATAATTAAATAATTTTTTTATTGATATATTGAATATTATTTATTCTTTAAATTACTAATCTATAATATATAAGATTTTAATGCTTAATTTCATAAATTAAACACAAGCACAATTTTTGTTCACAAAATTCTTATAGCATTCTCATTCCCAACCAAACATAGTCATCACAATTCATATTCAATAAATTATTAATCTATTACAATTATAATAAGATTTTCATGCTAATTTCATAAATTAAACACAAACACAATTTTTGTTCACAAAATTCTTATAGCATTCTCATTCCCAACCAAACATAGTCATCATTGATTCCCAGTAATTTTATTCCCAGACATCCTTAATTCCTGGGCATTGAGAAAAACTCAATCCAGGGGCTATTTGGGGGTTAGAATGTAATCACCATTACTGGAAATCTTATTACTACGGGTTTTGTTGTTTAAAATCTAGATTATTGGGAATATTGATTACCACGTTTGTAGTATAAGATTGGGTTTGTTGTGTTTCTGAATACTGTATTTGGATGACAAGGTTGGATATGGACTTGTTGGGTGCAAGTTTATTTTTAAAACAGTCCGTTGATTAATTTTAAAACGGTCAGTTTCGATGCTAAAAGCCTATAAAAGGCGAGGCCTTCAACAGTTCGTAAGAGACAGAATTCATTTTCTAAATACCTACTTCATTTTCCTCTCATCCTCCATCTTAGCTTTCCGAGTAGTGAGTTTGGAAAGGATGTACGTTCCAATCGGTAACGGTACATTTTCGATCAGTTTTCATTTGGCTATTTTATCCTGGGGACGACATGGCAATTTTTAGACCTGCTTACACACTTGGGCAGAGCGGCGAAACATCTTAAAGAGAGCGAGCTCCACGACTCAGCCTATAACGAGTTTCTGTTTTGTAGGTTTTGCTCTTCGCTTGACCGTCGTGCCTTGACGGTTTACAGTGAAGGAAATCGGAAACGAGATTTCAGTGAGCAGTGGAAGTAAGACTATTCCAAATTACAATCATGAATCAACAAATCATTTACAGTCGTCTTCAATACAAGCGGTTATATAATTTACAGAGAAATTACAGCATGAACATCAAATGTACAGAAGGAAAAACTGTACTAACAATGTCAGAAGCGTTTCCACGCTCCGATGCGCACTCTGATCGAACAACAGCAACCACAAGCGCTCGATCTACACGACTACAACACCGCACGAACACAGCATGAACACTTCGCACTTGTCCTCACGATCTCCTCGGTTACGAACTCCTCCGCAACAGTGAACAGCCTCTGCAGCACCACGAACGGCATCCAAAAAACCTCGACGGTGTCGAGTTGAGTCTGACACCACCAACAAGGCGACCTTGGTATTCTCAGTGTGAGAATCCAGAGGGTGGGCTTTATTCGGACTTGGTGTGAGGCAAACGAGTGGAGGAAACAATGATCGCGTACATGACTGGGTAAGTGGGAGAAGTCGGAGACCTATCGTATAGGTCGATGCCCAAACATTTAGATAAAACTATGCGATCGTCTAACAAAAGTTATGCGATCGTTTAGCTCGATCGATTCTACACGATCGTTTACCTTAGACCAGCGATCGTCTAGCAAAGCTATGCGATGGTTTAACTAGCACCTACACGATCGTTTACCTAGCCCAGCCATTGTTTAGTAAATCTGTATTTACTTGACAACTTCTGTGAGTTTCTTTTTGCCGGAGAAAAACTCAAAGTCTTTTAAACTTTTATGAAAACTTCTTTTTCATCCATCTTTCAAAATAGGAAACAGATTTCCTTTTAAACTCACGGTTACCATGATTAATAACCACCCATTACATTTGGTTATTTAAAAGAAAAAGTATTAATTATCTAATAATTAATATTATTATAAATATAAATGATAACCAACTTATCATACTATATTTATAACTATAGTTTTAATATTTCCTTTCATGAAACATATAAACCATATTTCTTTTTCTATTCCATGGTACTTAATGTAAATCTCATTTACATTAATCCTCCACTAGATGTATCTCATACATCATACCGATTATATCATATATAATCAAGATATCTCTTGTTAATTTGAACATTTCAAATCAACACCAAGAACTTGATCCTTCAACATGAATCCAAGCTACCAAGGGGTCCTCATGGACCTGTAGATCTGAAGCTCCAACGGTACGTGAATAACTAACTAAACTCTTTAGTCACAGGATCCACCATCTGTTAATTGCCAGGCACTCCACTAAAGACTGACAACTGAACTCTCCTCACTATAGATATATTATGTGTCCATCTTAACCAATTAACAGTGTGACAACCCTTCACAGATCGCTCATAAGTACAACTGGGCCAATAACCGTTATGCCCCTATAGTTACATCTGTCTCCTTAAGTACCACTGATCCCTATAATGAGTATAAATCATAGTTCTACTATGATTGAGTTTTCTCTTCCAAAGAGAAGGTGTGACCACTATGTTCAAACTCCGGAATCAGCCCTTAACGGAGCAATCTCTTTACTTATCCCTGCTTCGGGAAAGGAGTGAATTCCATATTATGGATTGAGTTTCCAGCTCCCAGATCAGACAAGTCCCCAAAAAAAGTAGGCATGTTGAGTTAGCAATCTGGCCACTCTTACCCATACTAATCAAAGGACAACCTTCAAAGGTAGGAGTTCACAAAACACTCAGGATTGAGGTCGTGTCACCTATGGTCGTTTAGGTGAGATGCAAGTCTCTAGTATCAACGATGTTATACAGAGTCTAGTCATCTCATGGTCCAGGTCTTATACAAACTCCTTGTATAGGACACCCCCGCTCCACGTCTCCACACGAATGGTCAGGATCTACCATTTGTAGTAGTTTACAACACTTGCAAACCTCTACAAAGTCGGCCGTATCCATAGTATCACCAAGATCAGGTATCCTACCTTAATCCTTATACTATAGACCAATTTAGTTATCACTTAAGGCATGATCCACTTGTATATCATATATACATGCTTAAGTTAATATAAGATAACCAACACTAGAAGAAATTCAGGCTTTAATGTCGGTTTTAAACTGACATTAAAGGGCTTTGATGTCGGTTGGCAACCGACATTAATGATAGTTTTATTAAAGCCCTTTAATGTCGATTGCCTTTAATGTAAGTTTTAAACCGACATTAAAGGGCTTCAATAACACCAATAACACAGCCTTCAATGTCGGTTGCAACCGACGTTAAAGGTCTTTAGTGATTAAAGCCTGTCGGTTGCAACCGACATTAAAGTTTTTTTTTTTAATTCTTAACCGACATTGAAGCCCGAATCTGTCCGTTTTATCAATTATTGTCCATTTTTTAAAGTTCCCTTGCCAAATCCATTTTTCGGTAAAAAAAAGTATAACATGACACATCATCATCGAACGTTATGGCTATGACATATTATTCATGTATGGATTGTAAATCTATTACATTTAATCTGCAAATTCTGCTATAGAATTATAATTTAAAAGGCGTTCAATAATTCAGGCCTTGAAAACACAAATTACAAGTAATACAAAGATTATGATTTTACAAACATTATGAGTTTACTGTACCTCTCCACTTGGTAAGTATGGATCCTTTCATAATTCTTCTTGAACAGACCCCCTAACTTCAGCAGTGTCTGGTTATAGGCATCTTTATCTGACCACTGTTCAAAGGATTACAAACAATAAAGGTTTGGGCATAAGCGTAACACATGCAACGGAAAATTGTATCCATTTAAATATCTATATATATATATCTATATATATATATATAAAAATGGATAAAATGTTTGATACCTTACCCTTAGAAACTCTGCAACTTTTGCCAGCTAACTGTTGCTGCTCGAATGTACTTTGATTTCCATGCCAAGAGAAAACAGAAGAGCCGGATTGCAGGACAAAAAAATCAGTAGAGTTTAGTAAGGTTGCAACATAGATAATCATAAGTTGAGACATTACCATAAGACTTGCAATGGCTCAAATTAGTACAGACTTTCAGCATAAAGATGAAACATGACCCAATGACAATGTTATAACATTATTTCCAGTCAACTTGAATATGTATGCACACATATATTTCAAACCTCAAGAGGCAAGATTAAAAGACATTTTAAAAAGCATGAATCGCACTTAACATAGAAAAAAAATTATCAAAATCATGACTACGTACAACTTTAACTTGCACTGCTTTATTGTTGTGAATGGATGTTTGTGATATCCTCATAAGGGCAGCAGAATCTTCTGTGTAAGTTTCATTAGCCTGAGCTTTATCTGCTATGAGTTTCTTGTAACTAGAGCTCAAGCCACCCTACACTAGAATTCATTAAGAAACTGATGGTTATCTGTGTCTCTCAAGGACCCTCTCAGTTCCACATCAGAACCTTGTAAAAGAAAGTACAATGTGATTCTAATCAAAAGAGATGAGTTAAGAAATAAACTTTATAAGACTACCATCTTGAGCACCACAAAAGGTTGAAAGAGGGCAATAAATTGGGGTGGCTCTTTGCCTTGAAATATACGACCCTACCAAAAGAAAAAAAACATATGTTAAGGAAATTCCCAAATATAAAAACTATTTATCACGTATACTTTATGTTTATGGTACCTAAACAGGCCTCCCTTTCAATGAGTTGGACATTGTATTCGTTAACTGTGTAGCCATCTTTTGATCTTCCTGAGGTTTGAAATAATAGAAAATGGTTTAACAGCAATAAACACATATGTTTATGTACAAATGCACTTAAATATGTCCTGATGTGAAAATGTAAAGAATGAGAAAACATTCCTACACTTATTTACAAGCAATTATTCTTTTAAAGGAATCAAGAGTACTTTCATTAGATCAAGGAAACCATCTTCCATTATTCCTTTCTTAGAGAATCAACACTAGTTATTCAACTGAATTGGCAAGTGTACCACCACATTTCAAGTTTAAGTATGTAACTTACAATAGTTAGATTTTCTCAAAATAAACCCTAAATGCTAACTAACCTCGATGCTATCCTTTCCAAACCAAGAGCACAAGAAATAATCTTCTTTCCTTTCATCAGAGTGGTAGGTGTAAACAATGATGTAGTAGTCTCCACTATAAAATTTACCAATATCCTCTGCAAGCAATGGAGTTTTGGCACTGCCATTGATTTGCCATACCTAGAGAATGAAAACCATCAGGATCCCGATGGTTTCATCAGTCGCCATATTTGAATTGTTGTTTTTCGCTCCTCTACTTGCGTCACTCTTCCAACCCAAACAAATATTTCAGCACCACAGTCCAAGAGATAACACTTATTATTTTCCAGTATGCTTAGGCTAACAACTACCCACATCCAAATTGCTAGATTTCTCCCAACTACAACAGCAAACTTCCAGCACACAGTAAAAACACATCCAAATGAGATACACCAAATCATAGTAAAAATTACCTTCTCAAGTGTCTCCTTAATTGTTTCATTGCTTAGCTTCTCACTCCTACCTTTCTTAAGGATGTTATCACAAAAGGCCATAGACATATAAAAAGGCCAAAGTGTATCAAATACAACAAAACCATTATGCACTAGAACTTCAAGTAATTCAACAAATGTATCATATACAACAAAACCATTAATCAAATCGAATGTCAAAGGCCATAGACACATAAAAGGCCAAAATCTAGGAGTAGAGAGACATATTGGAGTGAAACCATAGCTGGCTTTCATTGAAACATTTACACATACAGTTGAGAGGTGTAAACATAAGAACAAAAATTTCATGCCAAAACACATAAAGTAACAACATGCCTCCAACAATGAGACAATTTCTTTACAAGTTCACAAGTTTCTCAATCCCCTTCTCACAAAATCTTACCAATGCATGATTTCTACCATATAATCCTAAACCATATCTCATGTCAAAACACATAAAGTAACAACATGCCTCCAACATAATCATATGCACAACCAAACATTCTCAACAAGTCAACAAAGTCATATGCACCATATCACTTAACAACTCATTCACATGTAAGCTAATACACTACTATATGACATCACAACATGCTATTATTTAGCCAAAACACATGATTCAAGATGATCAATATGTAGCCATAAATAATATATAAATTACAATAGAAGCACGAAACATGCTAGCACACAACAAATAGACTCTAAAAGTAGAATTCCACTTGCACAACGCATATAAAAGAACTTCTAAACTATTTGAAAGACTCCCAAAGAAATTTTAAATCTCAATTTGGACACTTTGAATCAAGTCTAAACAAAATAGTCTCATATTCTTGCTGAAAAGTATTTGAAGAGTTTTGAAACTATTCTGAATCCAAAATAACCCAAATCCTTACTAGTTGGTATCCAAATTTGCTTAATCCTTGTCCAATAGAAGGAAAACTTTATTGTAAGCTACTGTGAGAGTCCTAAATAATGTTGAAAAAGAATTTATCATCATTGACTGCTAATGTCGTCACTATACTGAGACTGTAGGGTTTTAGGGTTGCAGGGTCCTCAATCGCTAGCCATCGCACACTAGTGTTATCGATGTGTGTTGGAAGAATATTTAGGTTAGTGTGGCCTACCATCGTTGGAAAAGAAGAAGATGTTGGAGATGAGGAAGTTGGCCAGAGAAGGATAAATAATTTACGTATAAGGCTAGTAATGGGAGTAGTAGGATTATGCACTATTTCGTGTATATACTTTTGTACATAGTACCCGCATCCTATAGAATCTAGTTAACGAGGGAACTTAATATAAAGAAGTTGAAAACAGTTGTTAAATTGTTATAAAGAAGTCAAATGAACATAAATTGTTAAAAAATGAATACAAATTTACCTTTACAGGTTTCCATTTTGGAGAAGACCGATAGTGTTAGAGATCGTGCTTGGCTTGCCATGTTTTCAATCCACTAAATAGTTTAAAAACATTAGTTAAACATAAATACTTCAATTAAGAGCTAAGAAAGTTCAATTACACTTACATATTTATAACTTCATGAAAATCCTCTTGAACCTTGCTTCGAAGAGAATCCAAAACATAAACACAATTTTATTTGTCTACAAATTTGGGAGGGTTTGAGAGATTAAGAGATGCAATATATGTTGTTGAGATGGACTTCATTATCAGGATTCTTCTTCTTTAGCTCATCCAGCAACTACAGAAGAATTGGAAAGATTTAAAATTTAACTTCAACTTAACTAGTAAAGTTACTGCACACAGTAAAAGTTAGCAGTAGACCTCGGCCAGGCGCATGGAGGGTCCTCCAAGCTGCATTTTCTCCATAATAATGTTGCGAGTTGTCGATAATAAACTCTCTCTTTGCATCCTTTCACTTTCCAATACTCCCGTGGTAATCAGATCCATGTCAATAGTTCTTGAAAGTATATTGCAAAGAAGCAAGATTGAAGTTAGGCAAAATATATCTATTCTGTAAAGTTAACTAGAGACCTCCCACTGTCACAGCTGAAATGACATGCCTAGTTCCAACCCACATCATCATCTCCCCAGCTTCTAGTTGCCGTTAGGAACTAATTCCCTGAAATGAAGAACAAACATGGGTAGTGGCGCCCGAATAAATTATCTAGGTCGAATCATCATTCTCCACTAATAGGTTTCCAAAACAAACAAATCATATTTACCTTGTTTGGCCTTCTCCCTTTTCGCCAAGTATTTGGGACAGTTCCTCTTCCAATGTCCCTTCTAGTTGCAATGGAAACAGATTCCCTTTGCAACTTTGGGTTTCTTGCCCTTTGGGCAACAGCTGGTGGGTTAGCTTTCCCCTTTCCACCTTTCTTCTTCTTCCACTTTTTGCTACTGGAAGAAGAAGGCACAGACTTTGTTCTAGAGGTCGAACCTCTGTGGAACTTTTTAGAAGATGAAGCAACATTTGCTTTATCCTTCTATTCCTTAGTTTTCATCAAGGACTGGAAGGTTTGTAGCTTGTTAAGCAAGGTGGTCAGGTTGTAGTCAATCCTATTCATAACAGCATTGCTTCGAAGCTGAAGGAAACTTTCAGGTAAAGATTCCAGAATGAAGCTAACCTGATTGGCTTCATCGATGATGGACCCATTCATCTTTGCCATGTTGAAGTGGACCATCATATTGAGAACATGTTCTAGAACAGATGCCCTTTCTTGTATACAAGCATTGAAGATGTGTTTGAGAGTGTCATGTCTAAGCTATGCAGACGGTTGTCCGAACATTCCCCTCTGGGACTCCATAATCTCACAAGCCGTGAGTATAGGCTCGTGCTTTTTGGCTAAGACTTCGAAAAGGCTTGCCAAGATGTATGCTCGGGCCTTCTCGTTTACCCATGTCCATCGTTCATATGCTTCTCGAACATTTCAAGCAGCATTGAGAGTTGGAATATGAGGACAATCCTCCATAAGGACAAAATGAAGATCTTCGATGATAAGCATTGTGTTGATCATATTTTTCCATGAAATGTAGTTTTTGCCCATTAATTTATTAGCGACGAGTAAATTTAGGGTTAAGGAAGTCATATTCGAATAAGTTTGTTGAAACCATACAAATGACTTATAATTAGTCTATTTGCATTAAACCACAAGACAACCAATCAATTTTTAACAAAAAAATCTAACGTACCCTAAGTGACATCTATTTTGCAATGATGTTTCAGTGAACTGTAAGGTGATTAGGTGCCTCTTCACTGAAATGAGACGATCTCAACTAATAAATAGAACAACTCTTTGTTACTGTCACTATTAATCACTATTGTTCGGTCCAAAATTTGTTAAACTTGCATAAAAATTCTTGTAAGTGTAACCTTTCATTTTAGGTCATAGAGTTTCGCCCCAATGAGCCAACTGTAAGGGAAAAAAACTGATTGAGACATGAAACTAAAGTAACCCTATCCATTCCTGGAATTTGAATAAAACTTAATGCAAAAATGTCATCCTATAGGGGGACACTCAAGGTACCTCGAGGCCAAGTATAGATATGGTGTGAACTTTTAGGGAGAAACGTGAAGAGGAAAAATGAAGTATCATATACCCCATTTTCCTCCCACTAAGTGTTTTGCCTAGGGTTAATTAACTTAGGAAAATCCGACTACTGATTTTAACTAAGTGATTTTTTAATTTGCCCAATAACAACACTTGCCTTTGGATAGTTAATTTTTTTTTTTTTTTTATTAAGGTCTATTAAACTCTATAACAAACTTTAATCAAACTTGCATGTTTGTAAAAAAATCTTTCTAATTCACCTTTCCAAGTAAGTTTCCAGGTAAGGTTGTTACGTTTCCGTCAACTTAAATACCCTAGCCTAGACATAACTAGCCTTAGACAAAAGATCCCTTATCGATATATTTGTAACAAAGTTATCTTTTATTAAGAATCAATTTAATCATATTAAACCGATTAAAAGATTAAACTTAAATTTCTAATCTTATTAGAAATGTGATCTTAGGTCTATCTGAATCATGTTTTGAAACAATTTTAAAAGATGATTTTAACCTAAGGTTTGCATGCAACTTTGAATTATTGATTTTAATTTCTAATTTTATTTTTTATAGCAATTATAAACAAAAGAAATAAATTAAAACCATACATTATATGCTTTGACATACTTTAGTAAGTTATAACATTGATAAATTATCTAAGGTAGTGTCATGATTCATGCAATTTTATTTCATTACTAACTTATCTAACACTTATAAATAGTTAATGAAACGAACTATAGCATACATCCATACATTTATTAAACCATATATTATAACACTTATAATATAAATGATGCATGGATATGCTATTAATGCATGCATGCATATATTATAACATTTATACTATATGATGCATGAGCATGCTGTATTAATTAAATCATGCATATAAAATTATAACATTTATAATATGATGCATGAAATTAAATGCATAACCTATGGTGAGATTTTATGCTATATGACATACTATATGACATATAAATATAAATAGAAAACATACATCAAATGCATAATTAATAAATAAAAACTATTAAACTGGGATTGGACAGTAAAAAAATTAATTAAATTAATATAACTCTTATATTAATTTAATTAATCAAAGAATCTAACTATTACAAGAGTAATTATCAACTGGTTCAAAAACAAGTGAACTGGGGCTTAAATGCTCGAACCAAACCAAGAATCGTTTTAGATGAACCCAAACTGCTCGAACCGGAGAACCCACGAACCGAACCGGACTAGTAAACCACGAACCACATGAAAACTCCATCTTAGAGCATCGCAATGTCGTGCCCTAGTGTCACGATGCTACAAATTTTTCCTTCGTTTTCCACATCGCAGCATCGTGACGCTAGGGCACAATGTCACAATGCTACTATACAGTCACCCACTGTACAGTTTCGAACAGCTTCGAAACTCCACCGTTTTTCACCTAGCTTTCTCCAGAATCCGGGCAGGAACATCACGATCAACTCAAGGACAAAAAAATATAGACTCGATAGCGTATTATGCCCCCAAAAACATGAGCATTTACATACCAAAAGTAAAAACAAAGCAATAAAAACAATGCCAATTCCAAAATTATCCAATAATTTCAAAAACAACAATCAAAACAAACATCACATGAATAAAATGACATTTTTTTAAATCCTATCTTTTACTATAAAATCAATTCCAAAATTTTGGAAAAATTGGGCCATAAACCTAGCTTTAATACCAATTGAATGATCCAATTAAGGGTCATTGAGTAGAAGTGAATCGTCCCAATTCTCCAAAATTTTCCAGAATATAGAATTTTACAGTAACATATATTATGCATCTAAAATAGAAAATTACAGCATGCTAGAAAAAGAATTACAGAAAATAAAATAGGGTTCAGAACCCTTACCTTTGAAGAATGAATCTTCAATTGAATTCCCTCCTATTTCAATTGGGCGCTACCATAAAGGTGACTTCGGTATTCTCTAGATGAGAATCTAGGAGTGTGTGGTGCTCTGACTAATTTGGATTTTAGAGGGAAAGCAATAAGAGAGTGTTGGGGATGATGCCCTAAACTCTCGTTGGGCCTATAGTTTGTAAACACATGTATTAAACAAACACTTGTGATGTAATAATATATGATATTTTCTTCACCGTTGTCTATGAAACATGGGATGTTTTAATTGCTTACCATAAGCCAATAAACTAAGATCCCTGGTTATCGTTGTAACTTAAGCATGTATGTGGAGACATACAGGTGGATCGTGTCTTAAGTGATAACCAAAATGGTCTGTAGTATACGGACATAGGAGGGAAACTTTATCCTGGTGATACTACGGATGCAACCTGCTTTGTAGATTGTTACAATTGTTATGACGTGCTACAGATTGTTTGATCTTGATCATTCATGTGAAGACATGGGAGCGGGGGCGTCCTATACAAGGGAGTTTGTATAAGACCAGACCACGAAGTGTATAGTCTCGTTATATAACGTCGTTTATGACAGAGACTTCACTTCACTAGAATGACCATAGGTAATATGACCTTAATCCTGAGTGAGTTGGGAACTCCTGCCTTTGAGGGTGGTCCTTTGATTTGCATGGGTGCGAGTGGCCAGATTGCCAAAATAGTAGGTTTGTTGAGTCAACAATCTTGGATGTTAGTTTATTAGTTTGTGGTTAATGCAACAAATTTTGAAATAAAACATCATATATTTTATTACATAAATAAATAAAATGTTTGTACAATACAATTACAAACTATAGGACCTTACGAGATTTAGGGCATCAACCCTAATAGTAAAGGCATTTCATGAATCTATATTTCAGTAGACGTTTGGGTTGGTTGCAGTTGAGATACAAAGTTCTAAATGATGGGAGATCTGTTGGGATTGGTGTCCTAATTCTCCCGGAGTCTCGTTGTTTGTAATATATTGTTTTATGAATAAAATAACTGTTATTTCATTCTGGCATTTACTTAATAAACAAAGCTCCATGATTATCTTATGTAAGCTTAAGCATGTATATGTGATATACAAGTAGATCATGCCTTAAGTTGTAACCTAGATAGGTCTGTACTATAAGGATTAAGGTGGGATATCTGATCCTGGTGAAACTACGGATACGACATGCTTTGTAAAGGTTTGCAAGTGTTGTAAACTACTACAGATGGTAGATCCTGACCATTCATGTGGAGACATGCGAGCAAGGGTGTCGTATACAAAGAGTTTGTATAAGACTGGTCCATGAGATGACTAGTCTTTATATATAACACCGTTGATACTAGAGACTTACATCTCACCTAAACAACCATAGGTGACACGACCTCAATCCTGAGTGTTTTGGAAACTCCTGCCTTTGAGGGCAGTTCTTTGATTAGTATGAGTGAGAGTGACCAGATTGCCAACTCAATATGCCTACCTTTTTGGGGACTTGCTGATTTGGAAGCTGGGAACTCAATACACGAGATAAAATTCACTATTTCCCCGAAGCAGGGATAAGTAGAAAGATTGCTCCCTTAAGGGCTGATTTTGGGGCTTGAACATAGTGGACACAACTTCTCTTTGGAAGAGAGAACTCAGTCATAGTAGAACTATGACTTATGTTCATTAGAGAATTCAGTGGTACTTAAGGAGTTAGATGTAACTACAGGGACATAACGGTTATTGGCCGAGCTGTACTTACAAGCGATCTGTGAAAGGTTGTCGCACTTCTGATTGGTTAAGAAGGACACATAATATATCTATGGTAAGAAGAGTTCAGCTATCGGTCTTTAGTAGAGTGTCTGGTAGTTAACAAATGGTAGATCCCGTGACTAAAGAGTTTAGTTAGTTATTTACGTACCGTTGGAGCTTCAAGCTACAGGTCCATAAGGTCCCCTTGGTAGCTCAATGGATTCAAGTTGAGGATCAGTTCTTGGTGTTGATTTGAAATGTTCAAATTGACGAGAGGTAATTTAATTATATATGATATGATCGGTATGGTGTATGAGATACATTTAGTGGAGGATTAATGTAAATGAGATTTACATTAAGTACCATGAAATAGAAAAAGAGTATGGTTTGTATATTTCATGAGATGAAATATTAAAACTATAGGTTATAAATATAATATGATAAGTTGGTTATCATTTATATTTATAATAATATTAATTATTGGATAATTATCTCTTTTTCTCTAAAAACCAATTGAGTAGGAGGTTATTGGTAGTTTCATAGTAATCGTGAGATAAAAGAAAAAATGTTTTCCTAATTTTAGTCAGATTTGAAAAATTGTGAATTTGAGAATTCCACTCTCGGAAGATTCTCACGGAAAGTTGTCAAGTAAATAGGATTTACTAAGCGACAACTTGGAGTTAGCTAAACGATCGTGGAGTGTTCTTAGGCGATAGACACTCAGCTAAGCGATGAGCTAAACGATCACATAGCTTTTGCTAAACAATTGGGCATCGACCTATATAATAGATTCGTCGATCTCCCACTTGCTCAATCGCTTACATGATTGTGGTTCCTCCGTTTTTCTGCCTCAAACCAAGTCCACACAGAGCCCACCCTTTGGATTCTCACATCGAGAATACCAAGGTAACCTTTTTGGTGGTGTCATACTCAACTCGACATTATTGAGGTTCTGTGGAGGCCATTCGTGGTGTTTGACTGATAACTAGCAGAAATGCCAATTATTATAAGCCTTTTATTTAGAATTATGAGGGCTAACAAGTAGAAAATGCGGTGATAATACTTAGAATTTGTGAAAAATTGAGTTTTGCGTCGATTAGGACCTAAATCCTCATTGGCCTCAATATTATGCGTTACTCCGTGCCAAAGTGTCTATTTTTGTAGCTATCGCAGGAATCAAACGCATGCGCTAGAAATAAGCAATCGCAATCAAACGCATGCGCTGAAGCCAGGCGACCGCAAAGGCAAACACATGCACTGAAAGCTGGGCTATCACATAGACGAACACATGTGGTGACCGTATGCGTCTATCGCATGGAAGTTGCGGTAATTAAGCGAATGCAGTAATCACTTGGAAATTGCGGCCACGGAGTGATAACCATATTAGAAGGACGATCGCAAGATGGGTAGAATGCGTTGGTACTTCAGTGAATCAAGCTCGGACGCATACTTTGAGAGTATCAACAAGATAAGATAATGTGACATTGCCCATACCGCGACAAAGGCAGCAGTGAGACATAACGCAATCATGATAGCTATTGGCGTTTAAACTCTATAAATAGCCCATTGGACCTTCATTTCAAAGCATCCAAACTTCTGCCTTAAGGCAGAGATTTGCGATCACAGATGAGAGCATGAGCGAGTTTTCAGTGAGAATTCTTCATCTCTACAAACCAGATCGAGTGACGATCGAAGCTTTCACCGAAGATAGAGCTCGAGAGAGACATCTCCACCATTCATCTATGGCACCACCAGTAGCCTTGATGCAGAGTCTTTCATTTCTCCTCTAACCTCAGTATTGTATTATATTTTAGCTTAAGATATTAAGACATTTTGCAATCAATGCATATCTTAATTCCTTCAATGCCATCTTCTTCGTCATCTTTATCTTTATCATCGTTTACCTTCATCGTTTATTTATCAAAGGCGATCGCATACTTAATCGTGTAGCCTAGAGATAGGACGCATGTAACAACCCATCGAGAGGTGTGCGTTATGCGAGTATAGTGAGTTAATCCTCTTTGCTTGGTGAAAGGCTATAACAATCTTGTCAATGTGTTGTTGCAATGCTTGTCTATAAGTTAATTAGCCGCGTCTAACTGCCTGAGAAGGTAAGAGATGGAACGCACTAATTCCTAGAGATAGGCACAATCTTATGCTCGACGCAACCATGCGCTATAGAAATATAGCCATGCGGCTGACCACCGAGAGGTGTGCGATGCGTTAGTGTGACGAGCTGGGATTACTCGAGTGATTTAAGATAATAAACATTACCATGCATTAATAGTTATTGTATATCTACCAATTCTCATCGCAAGTCTTCTATTGCTCAATCTATTTAGTTAGGAGTAGGAGTAGCATGTAGCCCGTTAAACTTCTTTAGGAGTAGCATGTAGCCCGTTAAACTTCTTCTTTTTACTTTTATTCATCGCCTCAAACGCATTGCTTCATAATTATTATTGAGAGACAAGTCCCTATGTTCGACCTTAGATTACCCGAGAAACTTGCGTTCTCGTTATACTTAGCGAGAAGATAAGAAAACTTGTGATAGGAACACATGGTCATTGCATATTAGATTAATGCATATTTTCCATTCCAACGCATGACCTCCGACACATGGGCATAAACGTATAGCTTAAGCCATGTACCACACATGATTGCATGCAATCCCCATAATTTTCCTCTAATAGTGACCTTGGCGATCGCTTAGTTCGAGCGTGCAGTGTTCGTGTAGTGTAGCAGTCGTGTTAGACGAGCGTTCGTGTGTTGCTATGTTGCTGTGTTGCTGTGATCGAGTGTTCGTGATCAAGGAGCTTGAAGATGAGTCTGCAAAAGTGTATTGCTCTTATTCTTGATCTGTTGGATAACATGCTGTAATTTTTGTATTTTATGCGTAACCGTTTGTTTCCGTTTGTGATTGTAATTGTAAAGTTCATATACAATTGTAATTTGGAATGATCCTTCCGCTACTCATGGAAATCCTTGTATTTGATTTCCTTCAAGATCTAGGTTGGTACCCATGAAGAGGGAACTTGATGTAAACAAAGATCTAAAAGATAGTGCCAGATCTATGTTGTGTGAGTTTATACAAGGGCATAATGAATTCAGCTTGCTTAACATGAAGAAAGCACCATGGGATCTGATTGAAGATGGATAAGGCATATATAAGGATACGAATCAATTGGTGGCATTTGAGAAAGAGGGAGGCGATGCTTATCAGTGATGAAGTCGATGATCAAGTGGCGGCACCTGGACACGGCCAAATCTGCTGTGACGAGGATAAATCTAAGACAAATCACCAATCAGTGGCGTGAGCAATCTGGAAGGTCAATGAGGCATGAGCGAACAGTGGCTTCTTCTGCCCTACTCACACGCACGGGAACTAAAGGGTGAGAAGAGTGTAGGAATGTATCAATAGTAGCAGAATCATAAGAATCATCTAAGCACTCAAATTCACTAATTTTGCCAAAATATAAAGCATGCTTTTGTAGAAAAAAAATGAGTTTCAAGACATACCTCTTGTAGAACTTCTTTAAAGCTCCTTCATCAGCTGCTATCTTCACCAAATCTTATTGTAGACCACCTCAAAATATTCCCCACCATTCTCTTGGTGCTCTAGATTGAGTTGTGGGACTCAAAACAAGCTTGAATCAAGGGTAGAAGAAGAAATGCTCACAGTAGAAAAACAGCTGAAGAATCTTTCTACAAACCAATTTTTCTCTCAAAATCTTTATAGATTGTGTACCCGATTTTCACTTCAATATCTTTATTATATTGCAAATAAACATGCAAAGAGAAGAGTTGAATGAGTTGCAGCTCATGCTTGGAGAAGACAAGGCCAAGATATTGCTTCATATGTGAGCTACTTAGGTGATGGATAATGGAAAAACTCTTTTTTCCATTTTGTGTGTTTTTGGTTTACCAATTTTCCAATTTTATCTAAAAAATAAAAATTTGATTTTATAAAATCTATTTTTATTTTAAAAATGAAATTTAATTAGTTTCATAAATTAATTATTAAATAAAACTTAATTAATTTAATATCAAATATTAAATTAATTTTAACACAGATCTATCTTTATATATTTAAATCATATAAATTCTCTTATTCCGTTTAATTTTAAAATTAAACATAATTATATCTCATATAATTACTAATTCCCTTAATTCTAATTTGAACGTTTCAAATTAACTTATCACGCTATTCTAGAGCTAACCCATTACGAGCTAGGAGGGGGACCTCGTGGACCTACAGATCATGGGCTCCAACGATCCGAGAATAATTGGCTAAACTCATTAGACCAGATTAATATCCATTCGTTAACTAATGGGTCATTCCACTAAAGCCCATAGTTGCACTCCTCTCACTGTAGATATATTGTGTCCACATGATTTAACTATGATCAACAAGTCGACCCTTCACAAGTTGTTCGTAATAATGGTTGGGTTAAATATCTGTTTTATCCCTGAGATTACGTCTTATTCCTCAAGTCCCTACTGATCCTCTAATGAACAACTGGTTTATGATCCAATCGCTAAACTAAACTTTCTCAGCCTAGTGAGAGGGTGAGGCCCCTTGTTCAAGACCTGGATTCAGTACTTGAGAAAATAACCTTTCTCCTATCCCTAAATCGGGTAGGTGTGAACTCCTTCTTGCACCCTATGTCCCAATTATCTCTCCGATCTTACCCCTAAAATGGGAGTCTTATTGAGCCAGCGCTGTTGAGCCAACCCTCAATTATGTAAATCTAAGGGCAATCTGGAATAAACAGGAGTTCATAGTTAGCTCAGGATTATGATCAAGTTACCTAGGTCATCTAGGTGAAATAGTCAGTCTTAAACAGTAAACAGCGTTATAAAGTAAGAGTGACTTATTTCTTGGCCCTGATCTTATGCAAACTCATTGGATAGGACGCCCCCACTCCTCATGTTATAATATGTATGAATTAGGATCACATCGTATGTAGCACTTTACAACTCTTTGTAACAACTACAGAGTAGGCCGCATCCAAGGTGTTACCAGAATAAGGTACCCAACCTCATTCATGTACCATAGATCATTTTGACTATGTACTCGAACCTGATCCACTCTTATGTCTCCACATAAAGTTCAAGTGCTCATACAATAGTCATGGGTCTTAGTTTATTGGATTTGGCCTTTCATACAATTTATGAGACAAGTATATTGATAATAGAAAATTTTTATCATTTTACAAACTGCGAGTTTTTAGAACATAAAACCCAACAAGTTAGTAAGAGAACATGTTTTTTACCTGATGGTCCACTTTAATGTCGCCGAGATGAACAAGGTAGTCATTGACGAGCAGAGTCAGGTGTCTTTTATTTTTGAATCTCTTCCGAATAGTTTCCTCCAATTCCACAGTAATATGGTTATGAATAAAATAGAGTACACCATGACTACCCTCCTGAATAAATTACAGATTTATCAATCACTTATGAAAAGTAAAAGATCGATAGAAGAAGAGGCAAATGTTACCCATTCTAAGAAGTTCCACAAGTTTGTTCCCTCATCGTCTGGTTCTAAGATGATCCATAAAAAGAAATGAGGGAAGGAGATGCAATTGTACCTCATCTAATTTATTTATGATCTCAATGCTTTAGATTTATGGAAAAATTAGAAAAAAACTCATTGGGAAGAATTAAACTGTAATTATTACTTTGTAATTGAGGGCTTCTTCAGCTTGGAGTTCAAATGGGGTTCCCTCTTCAACGTGGAGTCCGAATGGGGTTTCTGCGTTTGAATCTTGGAGAATTATACTGTAATCGTTAGACTTTTTGGTGTTGTTAGGCCCCTTGCATCTTACTTTCTTCAAATAAAATCTATTTTAGATATCAATAAAATTCGTTCAATTTCTCATAACCTAAAAATATCTTACTATTTTTTCAAATGAAATTTTAAAAAACATTAATTTTTGTTTTTATTAGAGTCCACGATTAAAGTCCACATAAGGAGCCTCAATCATGTTTCTAGATCTTTAATTCAGGTGGCCCATGAATTAGCTACTTGTGCTTGGTCAAATGAGGGGAAAGGAGAGTGGGTGGTTAACCCACCTTCTTGGTTATTTTCCTTTTTAAACATTAATGCTCCTCATTGTAGTGATTTGTTGGGTTCTTCTTCTTAATGATATTTCATATCTTCTATTTTCAAAAAAAAAAAAAAAAAAAACTTTGCAAACATTAGACCAAGAACTTTCAATTATAATTACAACCTTTATATATATATATATATATAGGAGCAACACACATTTTTTTTTAAAAAATAAACTGATTTTTGAAAATGATTTTTTCCATAAACTTATTAACATTTTTAAATTAAAAAATAGAAAACTCAACTAAAGATCAAATAGATCCATTTTCTAGAAATTAAAAATAAAAAATCAATAACTAATTCAATCCGAGCATGCGAAAAATAAAATTATGATGTAATATTAAGCACATAAGTTTCAATAAAGTCAACAATAATACAATATTTCGAAATTATACTCTGTATGATAGCTCCTTTCCCATTGTTTGAATAAACTGAATATTTGGTTAATTAAAAAAACACAACAAAGAGTTCAGCTGCAATTTGATTATATTTAAATGAAACATTATTCCAAATGTTCATAATTGGCCCCATCTTACTTTAAAAAAAATAATTGTATATAATAGTTAAAAGAGAGAGAAATGATAAGAATACAATGAGCATGGGTGAGGGATGGACAACTGTTCCAGCCATAACCTGAATGTTTTCTTTTAAAAAAAAAAAAAAACTTGATCGGATAGCATCACAAATTATTTGATATCATCTATCTTCGTGCATCTTACTAAATTATTCAATCATAATTTACCATTTAAAAGTTTTTTAAAATTATTTTAATTTTTTTTTTTTTGGTGTAGTGATGAGATAGAATGTAAGTGCATTAGAGGATTAGTTAATGTGTTAGCATAGACAGAGGGTTGATTTAAAATAGCTGTCGTGTACGTGTTAGCAATCTAAAAGAAGTAGCAGGGAAAGGTTGGTGAGACGGGGCGTGTGTGAAACCGAAGGGTGAGGAAAACACAGAGACAAAACCAAACCAAAAGAGAAAAGAAAAGAAAAGAAAAAAAGAATAAGACGAGTTGTTAAGCTAAAGGAGGGGAGACGCTTTGTTAAGCGTCGTGTCTTCAAGTGTCGTGCTTGCATTTTATGCATCTGTTGCTTTGCATGCAATCTCTTCTCTTCTCTCTCCATTTCCACTACTAAGTGCTAAAAACCTCCTCCCCGGATCTCCTTCATCCAATTCCTTCATCTTCTTCTCTTTCCTTCTTCATTACTACTCTTTCTACTTCCATGGCCCCATCTCTCTCCCCTATGAAATTATTAAATTCTTGAAACTTAATATTAAATTCTTCTAAGGGCAATCTCAAATAAACAGGATTTCATAGTTAGCTAAAAATTAAGATCGAGTTACCTAGGTGATCATAGGTATAAACAATGTTATAACGTAAGAGTGATTTATTTCTTGGTCCTGATCTTATGCAAACTCATTACATAGGATGCCCCCACTCCTCATGTCATAACATGTACAAATTAGGATCACATCGTATGTAGCACTCTACAACTCTTTGTAACAACTACAGAGTAGGCCGCATCCAATGGTGTTACCAGAATAAGGTACCCAACCTCATTCATGTACCATAGATCATTTTGACTATTTACTCGAACCCGATCCACTCTTATGTCTCCATATAAAGTTCAAGTACTCATATAATAGTCATGGGTCTTAATTTATTGGATTTAAACTTTCATACAATTTATGAAGATCAATAAACAATATTGATAATAAGAAAATGTTTTATTATTTTTCAAACTTCGAGACATAAAACCCAACAATACTCCCACTTGGACTAAAACTCCAGTGGATCAATATATACAAATATATACAATGTTGAGTTTACATGGAGAGAATAAAAAGTACAAATACAATAAACTAGGGCATTACAATACCCATAAATTCTCCCACTTGCCCTAGTGATATAAAACTCGTAGACCTAGTCCTATTAAGTGACCCTCAAACACTTTAGCCAAGAGGGCCTTCATAAATGGATCAGCTAAGTTGTCTTGGGAAGCAATCTGAGTGACAATGACGTCTCCTCTATATACAATCTCCCTGATGAGATGGTACTTCCGTTCGATATGCTTTCCCCTTTTATGGCTTCGTGGTTCCTTTGAATTTGCAACTGCTCCACTGTTGTCACAATAGAGAGTGACAGACAGGTGCATGTTAGGAACTACTTCCAGATCTATCAGGAACTTTCTGAGCCATACTGCTTCTTTTACTGCTTCGTTTGCAACTACATACTCAGCTTTCATTGTGGAGTCCGCAATACAACTCTGCTTGATGCTTCTCCACACAACTGCTCCTCCTTTCAGAGTGAATACTGACCCCGAAGTTGATTTTCTCGAATCAATATCAGTCTGAAAGTGTGAATTAGTGTATCCAGTAAGGATCAGATCCTTAGGACCATACACGAGTATGTTTTTAACAACAGTCCAATGGTCATGACTAGGATTGGACTGAAATCTGCTGACAATTCCTACGACATAGCATATATCGGGACGAGTACACAACATTGCATACATCAAACTCCCAACTGCAGATGCATATGGAATTTGATTCATTTCCTGAACCTCTTGAGGTGTCTTAGGACTCTGTTCCTTAGACAAGTGAATTCCATGCTTGAAAGGTAAAAATCCTTTCTTGGAATTTTGCATTTTATACCCAGACAACATCTTGTCTATGTAAGATGCTTGAGATAATGTCAATGTTCTGTTCTTGCGATTCTGAACTATTTGGATTCCAAGAACATACTATGCTTCTCCCAAATCTTTCATTTGGACTTGTGAAGCCAACCATCTCTTAACGTCAGCTAGATATTCTACCTCATTCCCAATGAGCAGAATATCATCAAATACAACACCAGAAAATTGACAGTTTTGTTGACGATTTTCTTGTATACACAGGGTTCGTCAACATTTTTTTTCAAAGCCATAAGATTTGATCGCAGTGTCAAATCTCATATTCCAGGATCTAGAAGCTTGTTTTAATTAATAAATGGATCGATTAAGCTTGCAAACTTTTTGCTCTTGACCCTGCTGTATAAACCCTTCTAGTTGAGACATATAGATACTCTCTTCAAGATAGCCATTCAAAAAAGTTGTCTTGACATCCATTTTCCATATTTCATAATCATAAAATATGGCTATGGACAAGAGTATTCTAATAGACTTTATCATGGAAATTGGAGAGAAGATTTCTTCAAAATCTAACCCCTCTCTTTGGGTAAACCCTTTTGCCACAAGTCTAGCTTTGTAGGTCTGTACCTTACCAGCTTGGTATCGTTTTCTCTTGTAGATCCATTTACAACCGATGGGTTTTACCCCTTCAGGTTAATCTACAAGATACCGGATAGAATTGAAATACATAGATTCCATTTCAAGGTCCATGGCTTTAATCCATTGGTCTTTGTCCACATCGTTCATTGCTTGATTAAAAGACAACAGATCCTCTAAACTATTATCTGGTATGATGACTTAAGTTTCAGTTAAACCCATGTACCGGTCAGGCTGTTGCACAACCCTCCCACTATGACGAGGAATTCTCAACTCTTGAGAAGGATGTGAAGTATCAGTTTCATTAACAACTCTTATTGATGGACCTACTCTATCAACAACTCTTGTTGAAGAACTTGCTCGATCAACAATTCTTGTTGATATGCTTGTCGTTTCTTTGGACATTTCTTCTATTACTAGCTTACTACGAGATTGATGGTTCTTTATATAATCTTCCTCTAGGAAGGTTGCATTTATCTTCCCGAGGATCATAAAAGAAACCACCTTTTGTTTCTTTTGAGTAGCCTACAAATAGACATACTTTTGAACGTGTTCCAGCTTTTTAGGATTTTACACCAACATATGTGCTGGACAACCCCAAATCCTGAAGTGACGTAAATTTACTTTACGTTCCATCTAGAGCTCATAAGGCATTTCAAAATGCTTTTCGAGGGAACTATGTTCAAAATATACACCACAGTCCCAACTGTGTGTCCCCAAAAAGAATTTGGTAACTGAGCGTAACTCATCATGGAACAAACCATGTCCAACAAGGTTCTGTTTCTCCTTTCTACCACACTGTTCTGCTGAGGTGTGCCAAAGGCTGTGAGTTGAGACTGAATTCCATGTTCTATCAAATAGTTTTGGAATTCTATGTCCATATACTCACCACCTCGATCCGATCAAAGTGTTTTAATATTTTTGACTAATTGGTTTTCAACCTCAGTCTTATACTCTTTGAACTTTTCAAAAGTTTCAGACTTTTAGCACATTAGTTAAACATACCCATACCGGGAATAATCATCTATAAAACTAATGAAATATTCGTACCCTCCTCTTACTCTATCATTTAGAGGCCCGTCTGAGTGAATCAGCTTTAGGGGTTCTTTGGCTCTAAGACCTTTTCCAAAAAAAGATCTTTTTATCATTTTACCCTTAAGACAAGACTCACATGGTGGTAATGAACTGTCTTCCAACTTATTTAGATGACTGTTCTTAATCAATCTCTCAATACTGTTGAGATTTATGTGACCCAGTCTCAAATGTCAAAGATAAACATTTGAAGAAATCTTCCTCTTCTTATGAGTCCTAATAGTTTTAAACATCTCTATGTTCAACACAGCTTTGACCTCAGTTGGTTTTAACATGTACAAGTTATTTTCTAATTTTGCAGAGCAAATCTGTTTATTTCCCATTTTGATGAACACTTCACCATTTTCGAATAAACTTTATAATTTGTTTAGCAAACAGGAGACAGATATTAGATTCCTTTTCATAGAAGGAATATAATATGTATTTTTCAAATAAATGTACTTATCTCCTATAAATAACTTCATATCTTCCACTGCTTTGGCTCCTGGTCCTTACTTTAAAGATTGTTTCACCTTCTGTCAATTGTCTCCAAGAACTTGTTTCCTGTGAGATAGTACATACATGATTAGCAGCACCTGAATCAATTATCCAAATTTTATCGTTTTTCGCTAAACATGCGTCGATAACAAGCAAATCATATTCCCCGGCAACAACGATAAAAACTTGATGGCAGGAAATTAGAAGTCAATTTTACTCGACAACTAAAATCCCTTGGACACAATATGCGATGCATGTTCTTAAGATATGCGTTGATAGTCATGCGTCGATGGTCATGCATTGGAATGATAATGCGTTGACGAATGTATGCGATGACCATGCGTCCTGTCACAAGTTTTCTTGCATTCACGCCAAGTATAACGCGAACACAAGTTTCTCGGGTGATCCGAGGTTAAACACAGGGACTTGTAACAAAATGAATGTGATAATGTGCATGTGGCAGTTAAATAAAAGAATGTTTGAGGGGTTGCTAAGTTAATCCTACTCCTACTGCTATCTAATAGACAACATAATGAAAATCTGCATGAGAGGTAGAGACACGACAACTCTTGACATGAAACAAATGAATGGGAAAGATAGATAAAATGCGGAGATGTTTTCATTGCAACCCTTAAGAGTGACCGCAAGAGCAATCTTAGTCAACGCAAGCCATGCGATCATGCAACACACATACAATAGTAAACCACCTCTCGATGCAAATGTTACGGCTTCTAATGCTAGAATGCATGCGATATATGCTATAAGTCTATATGGCCTACACATAAGCCTCTATTCTCATTTATGAGATGACAAAGTGACACACACACAAATAAGGCGACCACATAATATCATATCTATTCCTAGGGTGCATGCGATGCAGGTTAGAAAATAGAGCTTATCTCTAAGTTCCCCGTTCTCGCCTATACGTTCCAATCCACTCTCTCAAGTCTTAGATTTGGGTTTTAGACTACTCTCCCAAGTATGCCTAAATGATGAATGATGCGCTCATAGGACAAGATAACTGCATGAACTTGGCTGACCTAAGATTATTCCTATCTCTAGTGAACAATGCATATATTGCTTAATGCGACCAACCACATACCCTCCCAGGCAGTTGGTTATTGCTTACTTTACTCATAGACAAGAATTGTGTTAGCCTATAGATAGGCGTTTTCACAGCTTAACACTAAGAAAATAAGGTTACTCACACACTCACGCAACGTACACCTCTTGGTGGGTTGCTACATGCTTTATATCCCTAATCCACATGACTAAGTATGCGATACCCAAGCAATCTCACTAAGTGTTGCAATGAAAGTAAGGATGCTAAGCAAAGAAGATGGAGATGAAGTCGAAGGAAACAGAGAAATGCATTGAAAACAAAATGTATTAATTCCTTAATCACAAAATGTATACAATCCAATATAAGGAAAGAAAGGAAAATGAAATGACTGGCTGGAAGCAAAGACTTGCTTCCAGCGGATATGCGTCAAGGCTACCGGTGGTGCCATGGATGGGCAGTAGAGTTGACTCTCCCGAGATCTAGCTCCGGTCGAAGGCTCCGGTCGCCACTCGAAATGGATTAAGTCTGTCTCTTATACACATCTAGATGTGTATAAGAGACAAGGCTACCGGTGGTGCCATGGATGGGCAGTAGAGTTGACTCTCCCGAGATCTAGCTCCGGTCGAAGGCTCCGGTCGCCACTCGAAATGGATGAAGGAGGTGAAGAACTCTCAAGCGTCTTCTCACGCATTTTGTCTAGATCGCAGGGAAAACCCTAGGTTGTAGGGATAATCCCCGAACAAGTTGGAATTCTGCTCAGTGACTTCTATTTATAAAGCTTGGATCACCAACAGCATTAATGGACTGTTCTGATTCTGACATTCGGCGCGTTAGTCATTTTCTGAACCTCTGCCGCTAACAGCGTAGTAGGTGAAATGTCAGCATCAACTTATGATTTTCTCGTGGTAGATACGTTGATGCGTTCATTCCACCAACCTTGTGTTGATCCCATTAATATGCGTTATCGTGTAGCCGCAATCATTCAATGACCGCATTCGCTTAATATCGTAACTCTATACGATGACCGCAATCGCTTGACAAACGCAACTCCCATGCGATGGACGCATATGGCTGATTACCGCAACATCCATGCGTTGATCGACGCGTTCACCTTTGCGATGGAGAGTTTCTCCACATGCGGTCGTCTATACGGTGGTCCGGTTTCCGTGTTTGCGTCCAGTTCCTGTATTAGCTACAAAAATAGAACATTGAACGCATAATAACGGGTTAGCCGAGATTCATCATGCTGATCGACGCAAACTCACTTTCTCGTGAATTTCTAGCATAATTTTCACATATTCTACTTAACAAACTTCATAATTCTAAGTAAAAGGCATGTCATCATGTACCCATAACCATTATTTATTTGCAATGATATTTTAGTGAGTTAGTATATGTGCTACCGTGGAGCAGTTAGATACTCCTTCACTAAAACAAACAATTTTGACCAAACACTATCCCCGGAATAACTCTTATTCCTATAGTCGTTTAGTTATCGTTTTCGATCAAGATCTTTACTAACAACTTAATAATTCTTGTAAGTGTGACCCATTATTTTTAGATCTTATAGAATGGTATGAACTTGTCTCCAAAATAGAAGACAATATCCAAGACGAAACTATAAAAACCTATTCATTTTACTGAATTCTGGCTTGTTCCGAATCCTATGTTACAACCCTCCGTGGGGATAGTCGTCGCTAAACGACTAGCAAAGGGCCGTTTAAAGCTAACCAACAGGTGCAACATAGAAATCTCACAGTTCAGACTAATGGAGAAAACCGTAGGATATATTGACACATATCCTTCACCCACTTACTATGAACTACTTCCTCCGTTTACCTTGATATTGACTCATACAAAACAATCTCCGTAGGGAGGCCACTTCCAGGGTGACACGAAGCGTCATATGAATATCACGGTGTAAACTATGTGGAGTTGTGGCAGTTGAAATCTATTTATCGTATAATAGACTTATGTTTGAACAACTTCTTCTTATTCACCGAAATCTAGATTTAGGCTAAAAATACTTTCCGTAGGGAGGTCACTTCCAAGGTCATACAAAGTACCGCTTAAATCTGGATTGTGAACTCTTAGAGACGTGAGAGCTAAAAATAACATATTATATATGTTATTAATCTCCCACTGAAGTTTTATAATAACTCTATCATATAGAAGTTATTAAATTGCCACTGAAGTGTTCTATTTTGGGTAGATATATACTTAGGTTCTTTTCGGCTAATAAAATAACCCTAATTCTATGTGGTTTATCCAAGTATAACTCTTATAATTGGATTTTAACCTATGATGTCTAGGTGATAAACCATTTTATTACCTCACATCACTCACGTATGCTCATAAAACTGGTTACCAACGCTCAATAATTCAGCCATAATCCCCAGGTAAGAGGTGTTTCGTAAACCGTCAATTTAAGTATCCCCAGCCTTAGACAGGATTATATACTGGTTGAGTTTGTAACCTATGTTTTATAATTTTTAACTATTAAAACAGGTGGTCAACCTACGTGAGAATGCAACTGTTGTTTATGAATTTTAAATGTCTAACCCAATTTTATAACAACTTATAAAACTTAAGACATGCTAAACATCCATAACATACATGAGGCATTCAACATTTAATATAACATTTATATTAAATACAAGAAACCCTAACATGCATACTATATATTATAACAATTATAACATACCTTCAATGCATGTAACATGCTTCCTATGGTGAGATTTTAAATCTAAATGGCATACTATATGCACATACAAGATTTATTTAATTATAGGCATACTATATGCACATACAAGATTTATTTAATTATAACATACATCAAATGCATAAATAATTAAACACAGATTGATATGGTTTTTAGTTTTGGCAAAAAACAAGAAAACAAGACCTAATTATTACAAAACAGCTTCCAAACCGCTCCTAGACCGCTCGAATCACTCCAAAATGAATTCAAGTAGCTTGAACCAGACCCAAACCGTCTGAACCGGGCCAGCCAAGAACCATTCGAAGTTGAACCAGACCAGACAATAAGAGAACTGGTCGAACCGGTAGCCCTTGCACATGTTCAACATCTCGCTGAGTCTCATCGTTTAGCAATGACGACCATCATCTTGCATTTTTCCTGATCGTTTAGTAAATATTTGATTGTTTAGCAAAGCTACACAATCGTGTAGTATTTTCCTTCTATCGCATAATGTCATCGTCTAGTGCCGAAGGAAGCTACACGATCGCTTAGTGTCTCATAATATCGTACAAGTCGATCGTTTAGCACGGATAATTTACTACACGATCGCTTAGCTCCATCGTCTAATTTATGAAACTGATTGTTTAGCGCGTGCAAAAGGAAAACGATCGTTTAATGCCATTGCATAGCATTCAACGCATCGCCCAGCTGCCGCACAAAGGTATGCGATCGCGTAGTGCTATCGCATAGCAACTTGACGCATCGCTTAGTTGCCGCATAGAGGAAAACAATCGCGTAGTGCTATCACATAGCAATTCAATGCATCGTTTAGCTCCCGATCAAAGATAAACGATCATAGTGAAAGAGTAAAACAACATGCAGCGGAAGTATCAAGGATCCATAAGCTTTCTAATTCACTAATTTTAGCAAAAACTAAAGCATGCTTTTCTCAAAAAGTGGGTTTTCTGAACATAGCTTTGATGAACTCTCCAAGAAAACGCCTGTCAGCTATTGTCTTCACTTGTTATCAACGTGAACCACCTCAAAGTCTTCCCTACTATGCTCTTGGAGCTTTAAGCAGAGTTGTGGGACTCAAGAACAGCTTGAAGATGTGAAAAAACCAGAGAAACTCACAACAGCCTGATTGAAGAAGACAACTTCTTCTTCAAAAAAAATTTCTCTCAAAATTCTGTATTATCCTTCACTCCAACAACTCCATTCTTCTTTATATATAATAGATGAACATGCAAAGAGATGGAGTGCATGGTTTGCAGCTCATGCTTGGAGAATCAAAGTAAAGAAGACAATGCATTTTGTGTGAGCATAAAGATGATGGTAATGGAAAAAATCTATTTTTCATTTTTGTGCAACATGTAAACGAATTTCTATTTTCTTTCTTTAAAAAAAATGATATTAAATCATTTTAATTCAAAATTTTATTTTCTTAAATTAATTTAATATCAAATATTAAATTAATTTTTGCACAATAATCATCTTTATATATTTAAATCATATTTAAATATTTATTCTCTTGTTCCGTTTAATCTCTCAAGCTACCCTAAAGCTTATCCATTTACGAGCTAGTAGGGGGACTCGCGGACCTACAGATCATGGGCTCCAACGATTCGAGATTAATCGACTTAAACTCATTAGTCCGTTATCTACCCCCATTCGTTAACTAATGGGACACTCCACTATAGCCATAGTTGAACTCCCTTCACTGTAGATAATATTATGTTCCACTTAATACCATAATCAATAAGTTTGATCCTTCCACAGGTTGTCGTAATCACAGTAGGTAAAAAAATACCCGTTTTACCCCTGTGGACCACTTTCTTGTTCCTTAAGTTCCTATTGATCCTCCAATGAACAATTTTGATTTCATAATCTCTATGAATCAAATCCTTTCTATATATGAGAAGGTGGGCCCCCGATTGTTCAAGACCTGGAGTCAGTACTTTAAGAAACAACCTATCTGCTAACCCTAAATAGGTAGGAGTGAATTCCATCTTGCAAGGCTATGTCCCCAAATATTTATCCAGTCTTATCCCTAAAATGTTAAGCTTATTGAGCAGTGTTATTGGACTACTCTCACCATTTACAGATCAAAGGATAATCCCGAACAAAACAGGAGTTCATAGCTAGCTCGGATTAAGATCGAGTTAACCTAGGTTATATAATAAATGAAATTAGTCAGTTTTTAACAATTAAACGACCATTATAAAGAAAAGTTACAATTTTCATGGTCCAGTTTATATGCAAACTCATTGCATAGGAATGCCCCCACTCTCATGTCTCAACATGAATTGATTTGTGGATCACATCGTTTTCCTTACAAGTGTACAATACAGAGTGGGCCGCATCCATAGTGTTACCAGAATGATATATCAATTTCATCCATATAACTTATATAGACCATTTTAGGCTATTATACCGTCACACTTGATCCTGTTTATGTCACTACATAAAGTTTCAGCATTCAGACTATAGCCAAGAATGCATTTATTGGATTTTCATAATAAGATGCAAAATTAACAAGTCATTGTTATTGATTAGATAAAATGTTTAACACGAACTGTGAGTTTCTAGGACATTTCCCAACAATCTCCACTTGGACTTAAAACTCCAGTGAGAACAAATATATACAATATAATGTTGAATATAATGGGAAAAATACAATTAAACTAGGACATCTACAATACCATAGACACGTAGTAAGCGATCGCTCAGGGCTATCGTATAGCTCTTCATCGCATCGCTTAGTTCTATCGTATAGAACCCGACGATCGCTTAACACTATCGTCTATCGCTTCATGTTATCGATGAAAATAATTTGATTGATTGTTTGTTCCACCAAATTCAGTTCAAATGGTATTTTTTGTTTTGTGAATACATTTATAGTATTACTTAATTGAAGGTTTCTCCACTCATAATCTCTATGTTTCATTGTTGTCTTCAGTTTAGCTTGAACATAAATATGGGTGTGTTTTATTTATATTTCAAACCTTAAGTTTTAGAATGAATCGCCTAGATTTAGAATGTGATCATAATTTTATTGATCCTTATAAATAGATTTCATTCTATACTTATTTTTTAAATGATGTGTTGACTAAGCCATCCAATTGATGGCATGATTTGAGAATTCTAGAGAGTTCAATATATTGAATTCCTACTTTGTCATACGTACATGTGATAGATAGTTTGTGTGGTGGGTGTTGTGGTTGTTGATCACAATCAAATATAATGACTCTTAAGTGAAGATATTTTGATGGTTTATTCTACAAATTCCTCCAACTTTTAAATTGTAGACTACTGTCAATTTGAATGATGATGATTTCTTAATGTGATTCAAATCTTAAGAGGAAAAAAAAATCAATTTCAATTCTTTTGAAAATATTTGAATAATTCATAAGTAGCAAATTGTCTCATGACAAATGCAATAAGAAAATAATATCGTTCTTGTTCTTGTATTATTTTCACATCTTAATGATATGCTATTATGATCTATTTGAGCAAGTCTATTAGCATGTTAGCATGAATGGAATAATATTTCATGTGTGTTATATCTGACAAAGTTCATGCATGATTAAATTATCCTGTTTGAGCATTAATTTCATAAAGTTGAAAAATATTATTATTACTTTTAACTTAAGTTTGGTCCTATAACATATTTTGACTATCACCTAGCTTGTTTGTAGTATGAAAATTAAATATGTAAATTCTATCATTTTTATGTGAAAGCTAATTTGAGATATTGTCTAAGCTATAAAATATGTGGATATTTTATAAGAATTTTTCATGGGTATATAAGTTAGAACAACTATTTCTGTTAGTATGAGGCTTTTTAGGGTCAAACCCAAAAGTAAAGCCACGATGGCTTATGTCCAAGGTAGATACAATATCATACTATCGTGAAAACATTTGGAGAGTTGTTATCCCTAATAAATGGTATCGGAGTCGTCCTCTAGCTTAGCCATGTTGATATAAATTCTCAGGTGTTGAACAAAGATGTAGTCGAGCCTTGAAAGTAGTCATGGTGTGATCTATAGCTGAACTCTATCAAATAGGTGGTAGGCTCTAATGAGGAGGAGTTATCTTAGATAAGAGTTAGACAGATGAATGACTATGTGAGGGGAGGCTTAGTGGTCCTTTGTTCAAGGAGAGGAATAAGGAGAATGCAACAAAGTCCCACATTGGTTAGATAAAAAGATCATAATGGGTATATAGATGTGTATATATATATAATTTCAATTTATTGAAAGTATAAAATCTTTGTTTTATTGACCCTATCCAGGATATTGAAAAGAGAAAATGAAAATTGAACTTCATGGATTTAGTAGAATTTCTTAAAGGAAATAAATCAGTTACGTTTAAATGGATCTTAAAACATTTTGATGCATATTCTCATGATTGTGTTATTATTTATTTGTATGTTGATGATATACTGATCTGTGGTACAAACATAGATGTTGTTCGAGTTGATGCCCTAAATCTCATTGGGTCCTGTAATTTGTAATTGTATGTACAAATATTTTATTTATTTAATAAAATATGAGTTGTTTTATTTGACATTTAGTAGCATTAAACCCAAAAATCAATAAACTAACATCCAATGTTATCATTTGTAGCTTAAACATGTGTGTAGAGACATACATGTAGATCATGTTTAAGTGATAACCTAAATGGTTTGTAGTAGATGGATAAGGCTAGATACCTTATCCTGGTGACACTACGAGTACGACCCACTTTGTAGATGTTACAATTGTTGTAAAGTGCTATAAATAATCTATTCCTAATCATTCATATGGAGACATGTGAGCGGAGATATTTTATACAAAGAAGTTTGTATGAGACCGGACCACGAAATGACTAGTCTCATTATATAACGTCGTTCATAATTGAGACTTACATTTCACCAGGATGACCATAGGTGACATGATCTGAATCCTAAGTGAGTTGTGAACTCCTGCCTTTGAGGGTGGTCCTTTGATTTGTATGGTGAGAGTGACCAGATCGGTGACTCAAAAAGCCTACCATTTCGGGGATTCGTCTAATAGAGAAGCTGGGAACATAGCTACACAAGACAAAATTCACTCATTCCTCAATGTCGGGGTAAGTAGATAAATTCATCCATTAGGGGCTGATTTCGGGGCTTGAACAATGTGGCGCCACACCCTCTCCTAGTCCGAGAGGGGTTTGGTCATAGTTGAACTATGACCTATTGTTCATTAGAGAATCAGTGGCACTTAAGGAGTTAGATGTAACTATAGGGACAAAATGGTAATTTTGTCCTAGCTGTACTTACAAGCAATTTGTGAAAGGTCATCGTACTGTTGACTGGTTATATTTAATAGACACAAAAATATATCTGTAGTGCGAAGAGTGCAGTTGTCGGTCTTTAACGGAGTGCCCAACAATTAATGAATGTTGAATAATATAGCTAAATGAGTTTAATTGATTATTCAAGTACCATCGGAGCTTCATGCTATAGTCTATGAGGTCCTGTCTTGTAGCTCAACAGGGATTAAATGAGAATCAATTTTGGATTAATTTGAATTGTTCAAATTAATTGAGACAATTGATTATATGTGATGTAATTATTTTGATTTAATTATATATGATATAATTGCTATAATGTATTTGATACATTATTTATTTAAGAGAAAATAAATATTTGAATATGATTCAAATATTAATTATGTGAATTGGATTCATATAATTAAATTTAGTTGGAATTTATATTAAATACCATGCATTAATGAGATAATGAAAATTATAGATTATATTGTATTTGATACAATATTAAACTATATGTTAAATATTATAGTTGATATAACATGTAGTTTAATATATATTACATGATAAACTGGTTATCATATAACTATATATATTAATGTTTTATTAAAATAATTTTTCTTTTATTTATTTTAAATTTTGAAAATTTATTTTGGGAGAGAGTTGTAACTCCCTCCCATTTTTTCTCTCTACTACGTGAAAGGGGGATTTGTGCAGAGGGTTGTAACGATCATCCTCTTCTTGAGTTTTATAGAAACTCATAAAAAAAAAAAAAAACTCTCTGAGAAATTAGTTCTCTGTATTTTCCCTTTTCCTCTCACAAACTCTATCACTCTCTTTCAAAATACCAAGAGCCCACAACTCTTGGATTCTCATCCTAGAGAATACAGGGGAAACTTTCATGGTGATGGCCAAATTAGGGTTTCGAGTTTGTAACCTTTTAGAGAAGAGGAATCATACAAGAAGATTTGATCTTCAAGGGTTAGTATATTCTTCTCCCCTTTCTTTATTCATAATTAACATATTGTAAAATTTTATTTTGGTGCATAAAGTTATGTTTTGTTTATGTAAAATTGACATTATGTAAAAATTTGGATTTGGGACCGACCCCCGCTTTCGATCTGAACCTTGACCGATTTCTTCAGATGTAGGGTATGATACTAAGTTATTTATGTCCTCACAAATTGAAATGAATGATTTAGGTGAGGTTAATGTGATACTTAGTGTTACTAAAAATGGATTTCCTTTATGTCAATCACACATTGAATACTATTAAAGAGATTTGATAGTTTTGATGACATTTCCATAAGAACACCTTATGATGCTAGTATGAGTCTTAAGAAAAATAAGGGTGATACTTATATGTATTAATCTTAAGAAAAATAAGTGCGATAGTGTTTCTCAATCTGAATATGCAAAGATTATAGGAAGTGTTATGTCTCTAATGAACTACATCAGACTTGATACTGCATATGTTGTGAGCAAATTGAGTATATATACACATAATCGTGATAAAAATTATTGGATTGCTCTTTTTCATTTATTGAGGTATCTTAAGGGTTCAATAGAATACTGTTTACATTTTGATAAATTCTCTGATGTATAAGAAAGATATTGTAATGCTAATTAGGTAACAAATAACGTGAAGTATGCTCCACTAGTGAATATGTGTTCTTACTAGGTGGAGGAGTTATTTCATGGAAGTTGGCAAAGCAGACTTCTATAACTAGTTCTACCATGAAATGTAAATTTATTGCTTTGTAATTAGCAAGAAAAGAGGTTAATGTGGCTTAGAAGCTTATTGGGAGATGTACCATTATAGAGGGCATCAACACCAATCTCTTTGCACTGTGATTCATAGGTTGCCATAGGAATTGCCAAGAATAGTGTGTATAATGACGAAATACCCCAGACATGGAGTTGTGAAGCAGGTGTTGAAAGAAGGAATTATCTCTTTGAAGTTTGTAAGGTCTAAGAGGAACTTGGCGGATCCTATAACTAAAGGCATAACAAAGAGAGTAATTCTAGAATTTTCAACAAATATTAGACTTAAATCCTTATAGTGGTCCATGGCCCTTTATTTGGGTGGTCTCTTGCGATAGACTTGATGGTCCATAACCATTTATTTGGTTGGTCTATTGTGATAAACTAGATGGTCTATACCTCTTTACTTGGATGGTCTTATTAAAGACTTGATGGACAAAAGTAAAGCCTTTAAAAAATTTTATAGCCCCTTCTTTGGATGGTCCTGGTATAGACTCGATGGATAATTGTAAAATCTTCATAAAATAGTTTTTTAGTGGTTTTTCTTTGACAGACTTGATGAAGTTGGTCTTGGTATGGACTAGATGTGAAGTCTTGATAGCTCAGTTTTTTAGTGGTCTATTATGATAGACTTGATGAAGCAATTAATGTGATTGTGAAGGTGGGGGTGCTTTGTATGAAAAAGTTTAAGGGTCTTTTTCTAGAGCTTTCACGTTGACCCGGGATTCTATGTGCATGGTCTTAAATAGTACATTTTTATCACAGAATCAATGAAAATTTAAGGAGTAAAATGTGTTGTGGGGGTCTCAACCAGAGTTTTTGAAAGTTCTAAAGGTAACTCACTCTCTCTAACAAAGTTGTTGGCCCCTTTTACTATGCATCAATTCAAATCGTCAAGATTTTGATGATTAAGTTTAGTTGCCTAACTTTGCTTAGAAAATAGATTTTGTAATTTTTTTTTTGCTTGTTTACTATACCAGTCATTCGTGGGGGAATATTGAGAATGACTAACATACCAAAAGAAAAGATACAAATTAATTATTGGAGATTAATTCCAAGAATTAATTTCGATTAATTCTAAAATCATTTTTAAAATTAATTTTAAAATGGTTTTTTGTTCTTAGAAACCGATCTTATCTTTCCTTTAAATAGCTCTTAATTTTGAAAAGAAAGATATAGAACAATTTTTGTATTTCCTATCCATATATTTTTCCTCTAGATCTACTGTTTTCTAAGCCTAAATTTCATTGATTACAATCCATTTTTCGACTAATGTACGCCTAAAATTGGAAACTGTGTTAACCTTGGGAGCAACTGACACAACGATTAGCACTAAGTTCGTGCCGTAATTGCTTTCAAGACAGTGGTTCTTCCATGAAGCAACAACTTTTCGACATCTTTATCTAATATGATTTTTTACCACTATGTTATGTGGAGAGCTAGATCTCTCTACTTAATGTTCTAAATTTTCTCCCTCAATCCTAGACTTATAGTAATTATGAATGGGGCATATCTCCCCATAGATTCAGCTAATTCCTCGAAAGTTTTTAAATTTCTCCGAGTAGATTTTGTTGAGGTTTGATTATTCATTTTCGGTTTTTAAATATTAGGGGAGATTTAAAAATTAATATTTAAAAACTAATTAGGCTATGTTTACCTTGCTGAAAACATAATAGATCAATGAGAATAAAAAAAATGGGATCCATTTGATTACTTTTGGTGTTGTTTACTTGTGTTCTGTATTTGTATTGACACATAGGCCCCACATCCAAAACTTTAATGAAATAATGTAACCTGATTGATAAATAAAAAGTACTTAATCCGATTACGTCTGAGAATTACATCCTACCGTTACTGTTACTGTTATAGTTACTGTTACAACTATCATTATTGTTACGGCTACAGTTGAAAAATTATCCTTTTGACATCTTTACTATTACCGTTTCTGTTACCGCTTGACCCTCAAATGTAGAGGTAGAGGTAACCGTAATAATAAATTTGACAAAATTCATAATTTTAAATAAACGCGATCAAAATAGATCTAATTATGTTTGCAATTCAAGCTCATTACAATTGGTCCATCAATGAAATTTCATTATGATTACACCAATTTTCATTACGGTTGGGTAAATGTGGCCTTAAATACACCATGCTAGTTATTATTTTTTTTTAAAAAAAAAACAAGCTTCTACCTTTATACCGGTGCATTGACATCATCGGAGGTCGTCTTTGAATTACAATCTCAACCACTAAAACTCATTGGAGGGTTGTCTTTGGGTTGCAATCTAAACAAGTTAACTTTAGGTTTGTAATTGTGTACTCTAATCATTAACCCTACATATTTGTTTAATCACCTATCACATTGTAATTATAGTTCTTTTGTTCATCTTTTAGTTGAATGTAGCTTCAAAAGATCACAATTTTAAGTGGGAGCGAGTGAGATGACAACAAATTATAAAGACTTTTAATGTACTTTTTTGCATGTTCGATTGATGCCAATTTTCAACAATTCCCAGAAGTTTTTGCTAGAAAGTTACATATTGAGGATAATCAAGTTATTTCAGGGTTAACTATGTATAGGATTAGATCAAATCAATTTAATATATTTAGAATTTCATAAGACGAGGATGTTTTTTTTTTGGTGTCTTTCCATTATTTCTAGCAATATGTCTAGTGCTATTTGCCCATTTATTTGGGCCTGAATGTGGGCCTTCACGCAAGTGAATTAACCCAACAAGTTTAAGGATGTTTTTTTTTTTTTTTAAATCAAAATTGGTCATTGTTTCCGTTGAAAGGATTGCTTTAATTTGTGCAGCATGTACACAGCGAATAATCGCCTTCAAGATAATTAAGCGCATCTCAAATAACTATTGACCTTTTCATGATCTTGAGCTTCATTAATTATTTCAATTTATAAGCCTTATTATTCCATATAACTTATTGTTGAGGTTTGAACATTATTATAGTACGATGCATGTAATGTATTTGTTTGTATCCAGATGAGTGGTAATCAATTTGTTATTGTTATTTAATTCTTATGCATCGTTTCCCCAACAGATATAATATATAACATTTAAAAGTGTTTTTCTAAGAATTTTAAGTTCAAAATATCATTTTGGTTGTCCATATATTTTAGAGTCGTTCAATTTTAGTCTCTTTACTTTCAAATATTTAAATTTATACCTTATATCTTAACTAATTGATTTTCCTCCTTTCCGAGTTCAATAAACAGTAAAAATGAGAAAGTTCCCAAACGTTTTAACTTTTTATGGATAACTATACTTTAATTAGTTGAGTTATATTCAAATCGAAATACCTAACATTAACAAAATTGTGATTGAAAATGGAATGGAATGAGGAGTGGAGAGGACTAAATAAGATGGTGCAATAAATGAAGAATTGAAATGTAATAATGTATTATGATATGGCATGGGTGTGGGGTGTTTATAGGACCAACAAGGTGCTTCTCAAAATGGCTTGAAGCACGTGGTAATGCTTTCATGAGACAGTGATTTAATATCCAAGCACGAGGATGCTGCAATAAATATCACATACCAACCTCTTGTACTCATCACTTTGTTCTTAACTTCAAACTTCAATTTTCAATTTCCACAACACTTTCAATGTTTGGACTTTTATAAAAATAACAATTTAACTTCTAAATTTTAGTCATAATAATTTTGTTTCTGAATCGAATATTAATTAGTAATCATTTCATTTTTATACTTTCGAATGTGTAACAATTTAATTTTTATATAGACTTTTTTTTAAATAATAATTTAATTTTTATACTTTAAAATAAGTAAAGATTTAGTTTCTATCCCCAAAAACTATTATTGAGATTTAATGAAGGAAAAATTAGTACAACAAAATAAATTAGAAAAAGAAAAAGAAGCTCTAACTTTTTTTTTCTCTTCTTATATTTTGGAATAGCAAATAACAAAGGAAATTATGTCTACTTCAAGTTCATCGATGGTTGGTAGAAACTCTTGAAGAAATCTTTCAAAGTGTGCCAAGTCTCCATTTTATATTCTATTCGTCATTGAAGCAAATAATTTATGTCATTTTTTTCTATTTGGGATCGTCCAACTCGAAATTGAGTTTTCTGAATTTGAATTATTTTTTTTTACCATAATCGTCCTCCAATTTTCAGGTCTCCAAGGTATGAAAATGTATGAAATTCATTTGTTTTTGTTCTTGCTTATGATTTTTCTTACCTTAGTTGAGTAGCTTATTCACTTTCTCTAGATTTTGGTTGAAACTCTGAAGTAATTTATACTAGATTTGTTAAATGCTTAGATTTTGTTATGTAATTGTGAATAAATCAAATAGCGATTTGAGTAATTGAGTAAATTTGGCAAAAATTATCTCCCTATAATATTTTCCTTCTCTGTATCAATTCATAAGACAGCTTGATTTAGAATTTCGTTAGAATTGATAGAATAAAAGAAGAAAAGAGGAGAGTGACTCTTTTCAATTCGTATGTTAGTTAGAATTTGTTAGGACTCATTTCTCTTCCGTTATGTAATTTTCTATATATATATATATTTAAAAGAAAAGAAATAGAAAAGGAGAGTGAGAGAGAATGAAATCTTGTAACTGTGGAAGAGGGGATACATAGCTATTGATGAATCATGAATAAAGGCTCCCATGGCTAATCTTGGAGTGGATGTAGGCTCAATGAGCTGAATCACTATAACGTCTGTGTAAGTTTTGTTACCTTCTTTCTTGTTAGAAATCACTTTTTTCAATTACTCTGCATTTTTAATTTTCTCTTCCATTTTCTCTTCAATTTGCATGAATAGGAGAAATCTTTCTGGTTTGAATTTGCATGTAATATGAAAGGAAGAGAGGTAATCGGAATTAGAGATAACTCATTTCTTTACCAAATATTGAAATCTAGTTGCCAAATGTGAATGACTCGTGTGCAACATTTTTTTTTGGTTTACAGGAACATGTTTGTTACACAAGTTTAGTGTGAAACATTGTTGAAGTCCAATTTGATCATGTTTACCTACAATTGAAGTTTATGCCCCCATCTTAAAATTTGAGATTGAAGCCTTAGTGCTACTTGCTTGCTTTCTAAGATATCTTTTTTAATGGTCAATTGGGTATTTGAACAAAAACTCACTATTTTAGAATCAATTGGATATTTGATCAATTGGAAGAAAATAAAAAACCAAAATGAAATTCAAAGAAAAAGAAATATATGGACTTTTATGGGTATTCGAGGAAGATTCATGGTCGGAAAAAAATTAAAATACATAAGGGAATTAATTCTTTGTGGTGGCTTTCCTTATAAGTGATTGCATATAATGGAAATTAATTTTTGGAGTAAAATTAGTTTAGCATTTTTTCATGAGAAAGCAAGTATGGTGTTTCATTTTCGGAATAAAATTAATTTTGAATATATTTTGCACTTATTTTCAAAATTATTAATTGAATAAATCATCCAACTAATTGCATCATTCAAGGGATTTGAAAGAAAAATCAATATATTCTCTTTTCATTTTGTGTTGAGTAAATTAGTGGACTCATTAATGGTCGTATCTATTGTATGGTCTAGTTGTGGTTGAGCATCAAGTGTGATGAATTTAAGCTTCATGGCATTTTAAATTTTTATATATGGTATGAGAATTAAGAAATTTTATTTCATTGCTACATTTGAGCATGATATTTAATATATATTTGATTAGTATATATTATAATATTTCATGATTTGAATGATATGTGCAATAAGAAAAATGTGCTATCTTTCTCCACTTAATTTGTGAAGTCAACTTTTGATCTTTGACCTTCAAAGCTTGGTGAAGTCAACATTTGACTTTGACCAACTTTGATTAATTTCATTTAATTCAAAATTAATTCAAGTAATTGATTTTAAATTAAATTAATATCAAATAATTAATTAATCAATTTAATTAATTTAATTTAGTATTCAATTATTAAATCCAACACTAGTCCTGATGAATCCTTATTCATAGTTTGATATTTAAATATTATTTAAATATCTCCAACTCTCTCTTTATCATCAATTCCCAATTGAATGATACACCGTTAAATATATCGCATATATTTAATGCTTATTCCTTAATTCGAGTATGAACACTTCAAATTCACTCGTCATACTATTCTAAGGTTTAGTCCGATATGAACTAGCAGGAGAACTTAATGGACCTACAGATCATGATCTTCAATGATCCAAGACAATGATCCAAGATTAATTGGCTAAACTCTTTTAACCGAATTAACCAATATTCATTAACTATTAGGAAACTCCACTAAAGCCCAATAGTTGCACTCTCCTCACCGTGACTAGTTATATTTCTGTCCAATTTTGAATATATTTCTGTCACTATAGATATATTAATTTTGAATATATTATACACTTATTTAACCATGATCAGTAAGTTGATCATTCACAGATTATTCATATTTACAGTTGGATCAAAATTATCATTTTATCATTATGTAATACATCTTGCTTCTTAAGTCTCCATTAATCCACTAATGAACAATTGGTTTATGATCCTACCAATAAACGAAGTCTTGCTAAGTCATAGAGAGGGTAAGGCCCCTTGTTCAAGACTAGGAATCAGTACTTAAGGGAACAACTTATCTGCTAACCTTAAAATCGGCTAGGAGTGAATTCAATCTTGCAGAACTATGTCTCCAGTTATCTATCCAGTCTTACCCCTAAAATGGGAGGCTTATTAAGCAAGATGTTGAGCCACTATCACCTTGCAGATTAAAGGATAATTCCGAATAAACAGGAGTTCATAGTTAGTTCAGGATTAAGATTGAGTTACCTTAAGTCATCGAAATGAAATAGTCAGTTTTAAAGAAAAGTGACTATTTCATGGTCTGGTCTTAGGCAAACATCTTTTGCATAGGATGTTCCAACTCGCATGTCTCTACATGAACGATTTTAGGATAGGATTGTTGGCTTTTTGGCCCTTAATCTCAAATTAATAAATTTTAATTAATTAATTAATCAATGTTTTGATGATAACAAACTTAATTTTTATTACTGAAAATCTTAGTATTTTAATATGTCCATAGCGTAGAGCTCGGAACAACGATTCCAACACCTCTTGAATCACTCAAATCAGAGCTAAAACGAAGATGATATGACCGAAATAAGTCTATAGAGAAAATACCATGATGGATGACGTGGCATAACCAGACCATTTGCATGTAGACATGTGGCAGCATATTGGTTGAATGTGGATCATTAAGAGATTAACATATGATGGACTTTTGATTTTTGGATTGATTTAAAATAAAAAATTGAAATTAAAAAGAAATTTAAAAGGAAAATAAATTTAATATTATTTTATGTTTGTGTCTAACGGCTAGTTTTTTACACTTAGTATATATATATATTTTTATTTTTTTGGATTAATTTTAAAAAGCAATCCCTTGTGTATTTTCCTTGACTTATGAAAATACCATCCGTTGGAAGTGTTGTGATTTTGGAAGTTCCCAAGGAAGAAGCTAAGTTCTCCTCGATCCATACTCATCTGCAATTCACTAATGCATACACTTAGAAAATTTTTCACACAAAGATGGATTAGTAGAACCAAAATAATATCATCCACATATTTTGTACTAAAACATATCATTTTCTTTAGTCCTTAATAAAAAAGAGTAGTATCAATTTTAGCCCATTTTAAATCCATTCTCAAGCAAGAAATTACTAAGTCTTATCATATCAAGCTCTTGGAGTTGTTTTAAGCATAAAGAACCTTTTTCAACTAATAGACATGATTAAGACAATTAAAACTTTCCACACCCGGAGATTGTTCTACATAAACTTCATCCATGATATAACCATTTAAAAATGAACTTTTCACATCCATTTGATACAAAATGAAATTCTTATAAAAGTAAAAGCAAGCAACATTCTAATAGCTTCTAATCTAGCAACGGGTGTAAAAGTTTCTTTCATAATCTATTCCTTCCTCTTGACAATAATCTTGAGCTACAAGTCTAGCTTTTATTTTTAATGATATTTCCATTTTCAATCCATTTTATTTCTAAAGAACCATGTGGTTCCAATTATAGAAGCATGAGAGGGCCTAGGGACTAAACTCCCAAACTTTATTCCTTTCAATTGATTTAATTCTTCTTGCTTAGCTAAAATTCAAAACTTCATCATTTTCGGCATCTTTAAACTTTTTGGTTCAATTTGAGAAACAAAAGCAAGAATATTAAACATATTAAGAGAGGAACGAGTTTTCACACCTTGTTTGGGATCACCAAGAATTAACTCTTTGGGATGGGAAGGAGCATACCTCCATTCTTTAGGCATGGATGAAGACCAAAATTCATTCTTTTCGATTAAGCTCACCTCTTGCTTACTTGAAACAATTTCCTTGCCTTTGTCACTAACAAGTAAATCTCCAAAAAATTTCCTTCTAAACATCACTATAAATAGCTCATTAGAAATTACATTTCAAGATTCATCAATCTAATGCATAGATTCCCTCAATTTACTAAAGTTCTTTTATTGAAACTCTATAAGCTTTACTAGTAGAGGAATAGCCAGGAAAATACCACATCCGTCTTAGAATCAAATTTTTCAAGCTTTTCTTTGTTATTCAAAATAAAACATTTGCAACCAAAACTTTGAAAATACCCAATATTTGAAATTTTGTTATGCCAAAGTTCATAAGGAGTTTTATCCAAAGAATGTCTAATTAAAGCTCCTATTTAAAAACATAACAGTGGTGTTAACGGCTTCCACCCAAAGTATGTAGTAAACCAATACTCATGCAACATTGGATTCTAGCAAAGTACAGATTTTTCCTTTCAAAGTAACAATTTTTCCTTTCACCTACACGTTTTTGTTGATGAGTTCTTGGAGCGGAGAAATTATGAGAAAAACCATTTTCTTCACAAAATGTTTCAAAAAGCATTGCTATCAATTCTCCTCCATGATCACTCCTTAATTTTAGAAATCAAAAAACTTTTTTCATTTTGAACTCTTTTTGCAAAACTAGAAAAGCTTTTCAAAGCATCATCCTTATGTTTTAGCATAAAAACCCAAGTAAATTTGAAAATCATCAACTATCACAAAGGCATATAGTTCCCTCCAAAACTAGCAATTCTAGAAGGGCAAATAAGTCCATGGTGTAATAGTTGAAGGGGTCTAGTTGTAGAGATTACATTTTTAGATTTGAAAGCAGGACTTATTTGCTTACCATTTGACAAGCATCACAAACTTTGTCTTTTCAAATTTTTAAATTTGGGAGACCTTAACCAAAGAATTCTTGGAAATATTTGAAATTAAGTGCATGCTAGCATGTTCCTAGTGTTTCTATGCCATAACAACAAATCATTATGCAAAGCCGATAAATATTTATCATTAATAGGAAATCATTCAATCAAAATAGTATAAATTTTCATCTCTATTTCAACAAATATAACTTTTCTATCATTAGCATTTTCAATGATGCAATTCTTTTTTATCAAACACAACTCTAAAGCATTTATCAACAATTGACTAATACTAAGTAAATCATGCTTCAAACCATCAACCAAAGTACATTTTCAATTAAAATAGAAGATTCATTACCTATACTACCTTTACCAATTATTTGGTACCTTTCTTGTTATCACCAAAGGTTGCAAGACTCCATCCTTTTTAGAGAGAAAACAACTTGGAATGGGTCTCCATCATGTGCCTCGAGGCATAGCCATATCCAAGTACCACTTATTTTTCTTAGAGGCTTTCAACAACCTCAAACACAAATGTTCAAGTTTGATTCTTTGGTACCCACTTGGTTTGGGTCCCAGATGGTTTAGCATTGACAAACTTGGGATTCATTTCATTTTTCATAGACATTAAGGCATTTGATTTAGACAAGTAACAAGAATAAGTTTGATGTCCAAATTGCCACATGAGAAACAACAACATTATCAAATTTAATCTCAATACAAGAAAATTTATGCACTTCTATTTCTTGGAGAAATTATTCTTGGAGCATTGGAACTTTGCTTTGAAAAATTTCTTCTTGAGAAGTGTATGAGCATATTTCAAATTTAAAACACTTATGGGTTAATATGGCCTTCAAACACACAAATAATGACATAATAGCACACAGTTAGATTTACAATGCTTAGACACAACCTTGGCATATTGAGCTTAGCATAGTACGAATGCTTAACAAAATTTAGTTTTTAGAAGCTTGAGGAGTAGAAATTCATCATATATAGCCATAAACCTCTTTTATCACCAAAAGGCTTGCCTACTTCAATTATCTTGTCTAATCTTTGAGCATTTATTGTCAACCTTTTAATAGATTCTTTAAGCTTATCAAGTTTCTTGCAAGCACTAAATTCCTTTTCTTTGAGTAATTTAATCAATTATCTTTTTCACAACTATCATGCCTCAAGAAATTTAACTTTGTCAAGCAAGGCATTTTTCTCATCACAATCAAAAGCATGTTTTGTCACAAAAGATATTCATTTCATCAATATGCATAGCATCATGCTCATTCTCTTTTAAGCAAGCAATTTTCTTCAAGTAAAGACTTATTTTACTAGATAAAACATTGTATTTCTTTTTAAGCACAACATACTTAGAACTAAGTTTTTCTAAATCTTTTGCATATTTTCAAAAGCTTCAAACAATTCATTATAAGAAGGAGGTTCTAGAGTTACCTCATCATTTTGTTCATCCTCTTGTCACTATGAGCCATGAAGCAAAAATTAGCACTTCTTCATTATCACTCCCACTTTCGCTTTCATCGCTATCATCCCAAGTAGCTTTCATTGCTTTCTCTTAGATTTCTTGATGATTTGAAGAAAAGGACAATCGGTTCTAATATGACCGGCTTCTTGCATCATAGCATATTACTCATCCTTTTTGCTCTTCCACCTTTGACTCTTTTTGGTTGGAGAGATGCTTCTTGAATTGCTTCTTTCTCTTGATGAAGTTTTCTTATACTTACGTGAAAGATAGCAACATCATCTTCATCAAGGTCATCTTCATCTTGGGAGTCAACTTCTAAAGAGATGGTCTTTAAAGCTTTACCTTTTCTTGGTTTTTCTTCTCATCCTTCATGTTTTTCTTTGATCTTTATCTCATGCGTCAACAACAAGCCCATGAATTCATCAATGGAGAGAGATTTGAGATCCTTTGCCTCTTGAATGGCGGTGACTTTAGGATCCCATTGTTTAGGCAAAGACCACAAATAGCTTCTTTATCTTCTCAAGATTAGTACTTTTCCCAGTCTTCTAAAGCATTGACAATGTTATTTAAATCTAACTAAACATATCGAAAATAGCTTCATTTTCATCAATTTTAAACATTTCATATTGATGACTAAATGTCAATCTTTGTTTCTTTTACTTGACTAGTTCCTTCATGAGTAATTTCTATTTATCCCATATTCTTTAGCAGTTTTACAAATAGACCCTTTATTTACTTAACTTCCATTCAAAGCACACAAATAAGCAATTAATAGCTTTGGCATTTAAAGAGTATGTTTTCTTTTCATTTATTGACCATTCTTCCTTAGGTTTATAGTGCTAACACCATCAACATCTTTTGTTGGAATTTAAAACCTTCCTCAACAATATCCCATATAAATCATAATCAATAGAAAAGCAAGAAAAATCTCATTCTATTTTTCCAATAACTATAAAATTAGTACCATTAAAGAAAGGAGGCTTTGTAATAGAATATTGACTATCGGTAAAAGGGATAAAACCTAAAGTTGCAATAGCTAAAAACAATTAAGTTTATCAAGAAAAATATTTCAAAAGAAGAGCACCCGCTCTGATACCAATTGTTGGATCAATATGGCAACCCTAGGGGGAGGGGAGGGTGAATAGGGTTTAATTAAACTTTTTTTTCTAAATTAACCATTAAACTAATTAATACACTTTTTATAAATAATAAGAAAAATTCAATTTATGCAACAAATAAGATGACAAAAATGTGATAATTTAATCTATCGAATGTAACACTTTTAACCGTAAGAGGAGGTCATCAAACTCGTGGCTCTAAGAACGGTGAAGTTCCCACGCCGACAAAGTGAAGCACTCAAATGCCATACAATAATTTAGCAAATAAATAAGAACAATAAAACATACAATAAATTTCTTAAATTAATTGCAAAAAATAAAAAGGAAAGAGTTAGAGAAGAAGACAACCGTAATTTTTATAGTGGTTTTCGGTCAAACTCGACCTATCCACTCCCAAGCGCCTTCTTGGGAATTTGAATAAAAAATTTTCGACTCTTTCAGGATTAGAGCCCAACCGTTACACCACCACTCCTTTTACGGGTTCAAGAGCAAACCCGATCCTTTCCACGGTTTAGGATCAAACTGTTACAAATGTAGGAATTTTTTAAGAACACAATACAACTCTCACTAGAGTTGGATTTACAAGTTTATCTTCCCACAGTACAATAACACTCTCAAGAATAAATGAAAAGAAAAAAAATTAGGAACTTAGAGAGAGCAACAATGGAACTTTGAGTTTTTGAGGATTATGAAATGTAAAATTTGTTTTTTTTTTTTTTTTTTAAAATTTGGAGAGAAAGATGGTCTATATAGAAGATGGAAAACTTTTTAGAAACCACAATGAATTTGGACCATTGGATTTTTGGCAAAGAAAAATCAATGGTGGAGATTTTAAACTAAACTAGCGTTAGATACAAACAAAATATAATATTAAATTTCTTTTCTTTTGAAATTCATTTA